>NC_086317.1:250160825-250492825 GCF_036172605.1 Pelobates fuscus | reverse complement strand
AGGCCAAAATTGCCATTCAAATTAGTTTTTTGCATTTTTCACACAGAAACAAATATTAACACTAACTTTGGCCAGTTTTTGTGAACAAGTGGCTACTAAAAAAGACTGTACATACCCCATTTGCAATACCTTGGGTTGTCTACTATTGCAAATGGTATTCCATCATGGGGGTAATTCTCATTCCTGGGCTACCATATGGTCTCAAAGGCAACGTAACCAATCTTGCGAATTTCAATGCTAAAAAAGCTGAAAAATGTAACATGCTATATTTGACCCTGTAACTTCCCAAAACCCCATAAAACCTGTAAATAGGGGGTACTGTTTTACACGTGAAACATCGTTGAATACAAATATGTGTATTTTATTGCAGTAAAAGCAAACAGTATTATGACATTCACAGTTAAAATGTCACATAGAACTAAATTTTGTTTAACAATTCTTATTTTCTCCCATTTTTTTTATATTTTACTCATATTAAATTATGTTTCATGCCTAGCATTTGATGTTAAATTAAAAAAAAGCCCTGTTTCCACTGAATAAAAAGATATATAAGAAGTGTGCATTTAATATGAAAGAGGTGAATTACGGTTGGACAGACATTTGGCGCAAGTGCCAGGTTTTGTTTACGTTATGTTTTGATCACATTGTGTACATTTGGCTCAGTCCTTAAGGGGTTAATTTGAACATCAAAGTGCTATTTTATTTTCAATTAAAGCACATCAACATTTAGTCATCTTTTTCGGACCATATTTAAGATGTTGATATGTATGCTCTAGAGACCAAATAAACATTCTGAAATTACAATGTATTCTTCCTGGCAAAACAATTGATACATAAATAAAATCTTCAATGTGTACTACTGACTAAAGATGCACTAGCCTAGAATATCAATTTGAATGGTATTCATTTTGTTGTCCCTTCCAATTACACTTGTAATTGATTTATTTCAGATTTGTACCTGCCCTGCATACTAGGCATGTGCATGGGGAAAATTTTCGGTTCGGTTCGGCTCGGCATTCCGAAATTCGGGATTTTTGCAATTCGGGACTTCATAAATTCGGAACTTCAGTACTTCAGCACTTCGGAACTTCAACACTTCGACACTTCGGAAATTCGGCAACTTCGGCACTTCGACACTTCGGAACTTTGGAATTTCGGAATTTCAGCATTTTGGAATTTCGAGACTTCGACACTTCGGGACTTCGACACTTCGGGACTTCGACACTTCGGGACTTCGACACTTCGGGACTTCGACACTTCAGGACTTCGACACTTCAGGACTTCTTTTGCAGCCGCTTAGTAGATAACTCCCTAATTCCCACGGTATTAGGGAGTTATCTACCAAAAGGCTGAAAAACCGTAATTGGTCTTTCAGCCAAATTTACTAATACTAAGTAAAAATTACTTAGTATTAGTAAATTTTGCCCCTACTCGCTATACCGTAAGTAGGGTCATGTCTATTAAACAGTGAGCAGCACAAGCTGAAAAAATCCAGGGGGGGTAAGTGGTCATCATCAATATATTGCTGGGTTGTTAGTCTTCCCATCCCTCCCACCCGGGTCCCCCCCTGTTTCTATGTATTCTTAATGTAGGTTTCTTGTCTGTCCACTCTGTACATTTAATCTTGGAGAGAACGAGAGCCTCTTATATCCTGTATGGTTTAAATGTTTTGTTATTCTATTTGTCTGTCTGCACTGTTCAGGGTTGTATTTCTTCCTTTTTGTTCCCTTCTCTCTTTTATCTTTTTTCTCCTTTGCCTACTCTCCCTTTCTCTGATCTTTTGTTGCCCCTTGTTAGAGGGCAAAGGATGGAAAGATGAATCAGAAAGAGAATAGTCAGGTCACTGTGTGGAACTCTGAAGACCTAGTATATCATCCAATTTATTTATCCATGTATCCCAGTCTTCTATTTGCTTATATCTGCTTCCCAAGTTTACTAGGATACCTCTTTCCATTCTTGCTTGCCATGTTACTTGTTTTATCAGTTCGTTGATATTTGGAATTGTCTCTGTTTTCCAGTTTCTTGCAAGAAGTAATTTGGCTGCCGTGATTATATGTAATGAAAACATTGATGGTTTTTTTTTTGTCATTTCTGGCGAGTGCAAATTTAGTAAAACCACTTCAGGCTTACAAGGTAGTTTTATTTCCGTTATTTGATATATTATCTTGATTACTTCTTTCCAAAATGTATTTATTGGTGTGCACTGCCACCAACTATGGATCATATTACCCTCACCCGTACTGCATTTCCAGCATGTGTCTGGTAGTTCTGGGAAGATTCTCTTTAAGCATTACGGTGTTAAATAAATCTATTTGATAGTTTAAATTGGGTTTCTAAAAGATTTAAACAGTGTATATTTTTATTTAGTTTATTTAATGAATTTATCCATTGTTCTTCTATAGTTACTTGTAGGTCTTTTTCCCATTTGTTAATCAATGCTATCGGTCTGTTATGTCTCCATGTATATACAACTTTAGCGCAATTTGCCATTAGGTTTTTATAGTTCTTTAATTCAAATAATTGTATAAGATTTATGGTATCCTCCTCCTTATTTTTTAAAGAGGTGTTCTGCTAAAAAGCTTTTCATTCGCAGATAGTTGAACATTTCACTTGGGGGGATGTTAAAGTCCTTCATAATTTGGTTGAAAGGTTTAAGGTTATATTCATCCTTTATGTTTTTAAATTCCTTTACCCCTTGTAACATCCATATATCTGTTTTTATATTTTTTAGCATATCTGAGATACTTGCGAATGGGAGCGTATCAATTATTTTGTTTCTAAGTCCTTTCTTGTTTGTAAGTTTATCCCACCATCTTGTTAACTCTTTAAGTATCTGAGATTGGCTTTGTGCCTCTCTAACAGATTTTGTATTTACCTCAACAACCAAAAATAACGAGGACAAGTTTCCAACATCAGTTTTAGCTTTTTCCAATTTATACCATATTTCTTGAGTAGCCGCCTTGCTTTGTGTGAGCAATATATGAACTAGTCTGCTGGCCTGATAACATTGCAGAACTTCTGGACACCCCAAGCCTCCATCTTGTCTTGATCTTGCCAATACTTTCATTTTGACTCTTGATTTCCTGCCCTCCCCCCCCCCCAAATAAATTTAACAAAGGAAAAATGTAGTAGAGAAAGCCAGTTTTTTGGGAATTTAATTGGAATCATTCTCCACAGGTACAGCCATTTTGGCATGACATATGCTTTTAAGATGTTAATCCTGCCCGGCCATGAAAAACACATGTTTTTCCAATCTCTTAGATTTGTATTAGTTTGTTTTAGTAAGGGTAGAACGTTTGCTTCTATTAAATCTTTTAATTCTGTAATTATGTTGATATTTTAGTCTATCACTGTTTTGGGGGAGCCCAGTGTCCTGCACGAGAAGTTTGATTGTCCTTTTATTCATATTCTTAGCTATAAATGTTGATTTCTCCAGTTTTTTTTTTTAGATCCTGAGACTCTGGAGTAGTTGTTTATGTCCTTCAGTAGTTCTGGGACTGAAATGTTTGGCTCTTCTAGTGTTAATAGGATGTCATCTGCATAGATGTTTAATTTGGTTTGTCCTTGTGAATTTGTGAATCCCTTAATTTTTTTATTCTGTCGTATTGAAACCGCTAAGGGTTCTAACACCATTATATACAGTAAGGGGGAGAGAGAGGACACCCTTGTCTTGCCCCATTTTTTTTATATTAAAATGGTGTGATGTAAAACCTGACCCTGTTATCTTAACTGATGAAGAGCTGTAGAGAGCAGACACGGCTTGTAAGGTCGGTCTGGTAATTCCAAACCGGTTTAAAGTGGCGAACATGAAACCCCATCCAACCCTGTCAAACGCTTTCTCTGCGTCTATTGACAGAAGTATTAGAGAGGTACCACTGCTCTCAGCTTCCTCCATTATGTTTATTATTTTTCTAAGGTTGTTAATTGAGGACCTCCCTGGTAAAAATCCGACTTGATCATTGTTAATAAGTTGTGGTATTACTATTTTTTATCTGTCAGCTAAAATGGAAGATAGTATTTTACTATCTGTATTAATTAATTATATGGGTCTATAATTGCCTATGTTTTCTAGGTCTTTATCTGCCTTTGGAATGGGCACAATGTTTGCCCTCTCCTGTTTCCATTATATAGTTAAAAATGTTGTTGAGTTCCCCTTTTAGTTGATCTTTCATTAATTTGTAGAATTTATTTGTAAAGCCATCTGGACCTGGAGTGGTCTTTATTTTAAGTTTGTATATCAATTTACTGAACTCTTCTTCTGTTATGGGCATGTGTTTTTCCCTTAATTGATAGGGTTGGATTTTTGGCATGGGCAAGTTTTCAAAGAACTTCTCAATCTCTTTTGCCTTACCAAATGTTTCTTCTGGTAAGCTATATAAATTCTGATAAAATCTTTCAAATGCTCCTCCAACTTTTTCCGGAGCCATTAGATAAGTATTGTTCTCTTTAATTTATATTACTCTTTTATGTTTGTCTTTTTTCAATTTATTGGACATAACTGTTTCTAGTTTATTGTCTTTTAAATACCATTTAGCTTGCAATGATTCTAGTTGTTTAGATGCTTTGTTTATTAGTTGATTGTTAATCTGTTTTTCTATTTATGCAATCTTACTTGCTGTTTGTGTAGATGGTATTAATTTGTTTTGCCTTTTATGTTCGCTTAATGTTATGTATAGGTTCGATAGGGGCAGTAATCTTCTTTTATTTTCAATCTATACTATTTTTATCAGGTGACCTCTAACTACACTTTTATATGCACAGCAGACCGTAATGCCGTGTGTGCCTTTGTCTTTGTTTTCACAAAATAAGAGATTTGTTATCTTTTCAATTTCTTCCACTCTACTTTTTTTGTGTAGTATGAAGTCTTTTATACGCCACTCTTTGTGAAAATTATCAAAATTATCTTTATATTCCAGCATGATAGGGCTATGGTCTGACCATGTTACATCCTGTATCTCTATTTTTTTGACAAGATTCAGCATGGTCACATCTCCCAAGATATAATCTATTCTGGAGTAAGAAGTGAATGTTCTAGAATAGCATGTATAATCTAAATCTGTGGGATGGAATGTTCTCCATATGTCTCTTAAATTGTGATAATCGAGTAAGTTTTGCAGTCTATTTTTCTTATCATTCTGGCTCTTTCTATCTCTTAAACCCCCCATAATTAGTACCAGCACTTGTCTTATCTGCTCTATCTTTTTAAAAACTTTTGATATAAATTTTATTACTGTTTTATTTGGTGTGTAAATATTGGCTAGTGTGAATAATTTGTTGTTAATTGCACATATTAAGATAATATATCGCCCTTCTGGATCTAATTCTTGATATTTAATAACTAGGGAAACATTTTTTGCAAATCTTTTTTTTATTTTTCTAACGCTGCACTTATAATAATAGGTTATCTTGATGAGTTTATTGTCTTATCTTTAGCTTTTGTCCAATGAGTTTCTTGGAGAGCACAAATTTGTACCCAATTTTGTATAAAAAATTCTACAATTATTGACCTTTTACATGGTGTATTTATCCACCGTGCATTTATAGAGATCAACTTAATTTATGACAATTTCTTATTTTGGGGGGGCTCTCTCTCTCCAAGTGAAATCAAAAAACCTTTCTTTATTAGTGTTCACATAAAAAAATGTGTTGATCCAAAACAATGGCATCAACCTAAAACAAGAGTAGTGTGTGGCGGCTAACCACCTCCATACCGTATCTCGAGTAGTGGATCCCATTACTCGGATATAGGTCCCGCAACTTATGTGGGAAATGTGTACTGAGGGTAATCGACCTATGGCGAGCACAACTGGGGCACTACTAAACAGGGGATACAATACACTAAAGGGGGTAATAAATTCAAAAAGGGGTTTACGAAACACCAGTAAAGATGCATTTTTTGAGGAGAGGGGAATGGGGTGGCAAATGCATCTTCGCCTGTGTAGCCAAAAATCCTTGCACCGGCCCTGGTTCTAACTTCATGTCTTGATACAACAGTCTTAAACCACTTCCTGCATGATTTCCCTTCCAAGAATAATTCAAGCATTGTCCGCATTTAAGAAATAACCTGTACAGCAACATTGCTCATGTTAAAGATCTCTTAAAGGACCACTATAGTGCCAGGAAAACAAACTTTTTTCCTGGCACATTAGGGTCTTTAGGTGCCCCCCACCCTCAGGGTCCCACTCCTGCCAGGCTGAAGGGGGAGGAAGAGGTTAATCAATGGGGAACTTTTCTCCCTCTTCCGATGTCAGCGATGAATGCGCATGTGCGGCAAGAACCACGTGCGCATTCAATCAGTCCATAGGAAAGCATTTCTCAATGCTTTCCTATGGACGGCAGCGTCTTCTCACTGTGCTTTTCAATGAGACAGCCACTAGTGGCTGGATTAACCCTAATGTAAACATATCAGTTGAAACCGCTGAAACCGTTATGTTTACAGCAACAGGGTTAATCCCAGATGGACCTGGCACCCAGACCACTTCATTGAGCTGAAGTGGTCTGGGTGCCTATAGTGGTCCTTTAAATTCCACTGACAAAGAATTGTTTTAAAACTTACCACTTATTAACATGAATGTTTGGTAACCTAATGCAAAGGTATCTCCCTTGTTTAATGACCCTATTAACTTTTATTACAGTCTCAAAGTCAGTGGAGATGTTTTGAAAACAATGTCTGTATCAATTTGACACAATAAAAAGCTATTCACCCTTGTACTCAAATTTCTTGCGAGTTGGATATATACTACTTTAACAAACACATTTAGATGTAATCTAACTGCTTTATTGAAAACTATCAAATGTCTATTCAGGGTCATGTGTGCGTGTGTATGTATATATATATATATATATATATATATATATATATATATATATATATATATATTAGTGTTTTTCAAAGATTCACCAAGCAACAACAGGATGCAATTTAATTTGAACATCAATGTGCTATTTTATTTTCAATTAAAGCACATCAACATTTGGTCACCTTATTCGTACCGTATTTAAGATGTTGATATGTATGCTCTTGTCAGGATTACAGAATGATCCAGCACTTAGAATTGTATAACACGTACCAAAGAATAGTCATGAATAGCCAAGGTCAAGGGATACAGAAAGAGACACAACGCTAAGGAAAAGGGATGCCAGAAAACAGGGAAGTCAAAAACAATGCCAACGTGAAATAACCAGAATAACCAGAATCAATAACGCGCTCTCGGACAACCACAAGGGAAACCACGACAGGGCACTGAGCAGGATGAGAACTGGGCCTAAATACTCCTCCTCTAGATCTGATGCCTTTGACCCCAAAGGCAGTTACCAGGTTCCCATTTGCATTATTGCTGCTCAGCATTAACCCTTCTGTGGATTTGGTTGCTGCTCGGCACAACTTTTCCTGTGTGGACAGTAAATGTCATTAACCACATTTCTATAAGTGGATGAATACGTGACAGCTCTAGAGACCAAATAAACATTCTGAAATTACAATGTATTTTTCCTGGCAAAACAATTGATACATAAATAAAATCTTCAATGTGTACCTACTGACTAAAGATGCACTAGCCTAGAATATCAATTTGAGTGATATTTATGTTGTTGTCCCTTCTTATTACACTTGTAATTGATTTATTGACTTGTAATTAATTAATATATTTTAAATTACAAGCATGAAACTGCCACATGGATCCTAGAATATCTTTTTACAGTCCAAATAATCGGTGAATTGTGTATGGAATCAGAAATGTCCAATTTTTGGAGTAATAGGAACCTTTATTTGCTTTTGGGGCTTTTCAGCCTCAAATTCATGAACTACAAAAATTAAAGGGACACTCCAGACACCAATACTATTTTATTGTATATTGGCCTTGTTAATAAGTGATGTGTTTTGCATTCATGCTCAAATCTTTATAGTTTTCACATTAAAAAATATATATATATTTTGCAAAATGCTGCACAATAAGCCTGCCTCCTTAGCCATACCCCCCTCACCCTGAGAAAAATACTTCCTTAATATATATGTATGCACACAGCTCAGCCACTGACACTACACAATGATCTGAATTACAAAGCAACCTGCATGAGTAGTAGTATTTGTAAACGTTGAAGTCACTATGTTATGTGAATATCCCCTTAAAGGCTAACAGCATGTGAGGACTGTTACTATAGGATTTGCCTTTCATGGGTCCTTAAAAAGATATATACTTGCGATTGCACCTTTATATACACAAGACAATTATCTTGTTCAGTTACAATGGTGCAGCTTTTCAAGGAGTCCACAATGCAGCTCTTAACCAACCATTGAGGTGTTTTGCCTCCACATGGCACTATTATTATTATACATGTGCAATTTTTTCATTCCGAATGTACATTCGGACAAATTTTGTGCAATTCAGACATTCGGATGCTTGCAAAAGTCCAAAGTTCAAATTGACGAATTTCTGAAGTGCCGAATTTCTGAATTGCCAAAGTTCCGAATTGCCAAAGATCCGAATAGCCAAGGTTCTGAAGTTGGATCAGGACTGCAGTGGAAACAGAATCAAATAGGTATAATAGAAAACTTTCCAAGGATGCTTATAGCAGTAGGAATTTGATACAAATGCGATAATGGTATCAAATTTTGAGAGATTGTATCATCTTATTGTCAGACAATTTACCTTCCATGAAATAGGCAGGAAAGATCTGATAAAGCTGTAAATGATTATATAGTATTGGTTCTGTAACTTATGAGTAAGAAAACCAATACAAAATTGATAAATTATATGTTTTATCAAAGTGTTATATTATTGGACTTAGAGAGTAAATGTTGTTGCCGTTCAATCGCTCTTATAGTGCAACAGACAGGGTACTTTCTATTGAATATTTATTTCAGATAGACACTGTCAGAATAAAACACACATATAAAAAATGTATACTTAGAAAATGTCTCAGGGATTAATTTACTTACGTCTAACCTCTCTCAATATGTGGATCAGTTTTTACAACCCATGGTGATTCAACTCAAATCTTACCTAAAGGATACAACACAAATAATCAAAAATGTATCTACAATCAATTGAAGGAAAGAATACATCTTAGTCACGGCGGATGTGACCTCTTTATATACTGTCATTGAGCACCTTCAAGGGTACTCTGAATTAAAAAATGACCAAATCAGCTTTCTGGTACAATCCATTGCTTTCATTTTGAGTCATAATTTGTTTTGGGCCCAACAGAAGTTTTATTTACAAGTAGAGGGCAACGCCATGGGAACCAGGTTTGCACCAAGTTATGCAAACCTGTTTATGGGGAAGTGGGAAGAAGAATTCATTTGGAATGATTCCCCATATAGTGCAAACCTGGTCCTGTGGCGGCGTTACATTGATGATTGCATCTTCATTTGGGAAGAGGGATCCTCTTTGGAAGATTTTAAAAGATACCTGAATTTTAACCCCTATAATCTCAGATTTACATTTACACATTCCAAAACAACAGTGGAATTTCAGGACTTGGACATATATATCAAAGAAGGGACAATACACACTAAAACTTTTTAAAAATCCATTGATTGCAATAGTTTTAGTCCCTCGAACAGCCATCACAAAAAAACATGGTTTGATAATATCCCTCATGGACAATTTAGACGTATAAGACAGAACTGCACTGAAATAGAAACCTGCAAAAGTCAGATGGAAGAGATGCAAATGCAATTTCTCAAGAAAAGTTGTTGAAAAGAGATGCTGATCAGTGCTAAAAATAAAACTTTGGGACTATCAAGAGAGGAAATTCTGAATAATAGAAAACAGTCACCACAATTTAATACAGAAACTCCAGCCTTTATCACACAGTATAGCAATCAAGGGGTCAAAATAAAGAACCTTCTAAACGAACATTGGAAAGTTCTGAAAGGGGATACCACACTTGGAACCATCTTGGACGAAAGACCTGGAATAATCTATTCACTGGCACCAAACCTTAAAATGATGTTAGCCCTAACGTTAAAGGAAATCAAAAACAGCAACAGCAATACAATTAATGAGGGGTTTCATAAATGTAACAAATGTTTGGGATGTAGGAATAACCCAACACAAGTATCCACCATCAAAGAGTTTAAAAACATGGAAGGAGACGAAAACTTAAAATAAGGACCAATTTAAGCTGCAACACAGTCAGTGTCATCTGCCTCCTAATATGTCCCTGCAGAAAGTACTATGTTGGAAGAACTAAGAGGTCGTTCAAGGGAAGACCAGGGGAGCATATTCGGAATATCAAAAGGGCACTAACTACCCATAATCTTTCCAGACACTTCTCCATATATCATTGGAGTGATCAAGCAGGTCTGGAATTTGTAGCCATTGAGAAAGTGAACATCCACTGGAGAGGAGGAGATTTGGAGAAAGCTTTAAATAGGACTGAAGCAAAATGGATTTTTAAGCTTAATAGTCGGGAACCTGTAGGCCTGAACATTGATTTCGAGCTTAATACTAGAATTTATACTGTGGCATATTTTATCTCAGTAATTATTTTTTCATTCATCTTTTATCCTAACTCCATTTTAATTGTGTAACCTTTCTCGTTTCCTTTTTATGATATTTTTTATGACGTCTTTTAGACATTTTGCAGGATATGCCAAGTTTTTAGAGTTTTATACTATACTCAGTATAACTATCCTAACCAGTCCAATAGATCCATTTCTCTTTCTTCTTTTCTAGAGGATTCCAACAGTACAGCGGTCTTTCTTAATTAATTTACTTTCTCTGAATTTTTTAATCCACTTCAATATTTTTTTTTAATTATTATTTGCATTCTTATTTTTATTTGTATTTTTATCTCCACTTTTTATTTTTATTTTTATCTTTATTTTAATTTTTATCTTTATGTTTACTTTTATTATAAGTAATTTTATTTTCTAATTTTTTATTTGTCATATTTTTCATTATTCATTTGTTTATTTTTTGTTTATTAATTACCATTTTTTGAGTTCTGAACGATATAGTTCTAAGTCCCCATTGTTGTTATATATCAATATGTTATTATTTATCTTATTTGTATTCTTTACAGATCTAAAGGATGTGGTTCTAGGAAGATATTGGATGTAGCCATTTAAATAGGCTATAAAAATGATTCAATTAGTTATATTCCATTTGTATACACTATTTATTCTTCATGTCTGATTTTAGTTTGTGATTTTATATATATATCTAGTTTGCTATGTTAAAATTGAAAAGTCTTGTATGTCTCTCCACACTAAAGTTATCAGATATCTGTAAATTTCCTGTATAGGTCAAACAGTACTGAGCATTTTATTTTTTTTCAGTTTGATAGTCTCTTCTTAATTTGACACTGTCGTTTTTATACTTATATATCAGCCATTTATTAAGGTGATTATTACATTCTTTTAGTCAATTCCAAATAAAGTTGTTTTTAATTATGTTTATTCACACCAAGGGTTAACAAAATTGTAATTTAAGTTCCCTCTGTATAGGTAACTTAAGACCAAGTTATTTTTATTAATTACATATTCATTGGATTAATTATGAACTTTTATGTTTAGGGTTAATAACCTTTATTATACATCAAGTTCTAATATACTTTTACTGTCAAAGTTCAATGTGTTCATTGTTTAATAATAGTTGCATGGTAATCCAATTTTTGATAAAAATGTGATGATACACAAAGGGTTAATAATTCAAAATGAAAATCAGACCGGGATGCTTAAAAAACGAAGAAAACCGATGAGATGCCATCCTCTGATGAAGTGATCAGCCAATCACGAAACGCGTAAGGCAGGCCTCACAAGTGGAACGCATCCAGAGCTGCAGTGGTATGCACGCAGCAGGTATCCAGTGTTCACAACACACAGAGAGATCCAGACTCACACCAATCCGTCCGGCGAGAGTGAGATAAGAACATCTTTTGGGTCCTCAGTCTGTTACCTGGTACCTTTGCTTTTTATTGGGACATTTTCTAAGTATACTTTTTTACATGTGTGTTTTATTAGACTGTGCCTATCTGAAATAAATATTCAATAATAAAGTACCCTGTCTGTTGCACTATATGACCGATTGAACGGCAAGGACATTAACGCTCTAAGTCCAATAATATAACACTTTGATACAACATATATTTATTAATTTTGTATTGTTTTTCTTACTCATAAGTTACAGAACCAATACTATATAATCATTTACAGCATTTTTTTTCATAATAGCCTAAGGTGGTGGCTATTTTTTCAGTGAGACAGTGGTTGTGGTTGTCTAAATTAGGTCTCTTTATTCAATTTTAGCAGGGTATTTCATCATCAATTTAGGTGTGCTATCCTGCATTAAGTTGTTTTCACCTATTCAAAGTTCTGAAGTTGTTTAGGGTTTGGGTTAAGGGTAGGGTTAAGGTTAGGGTTAAGGTTAGGGTTTGAATTACTGAAGTTCCGAATTGCAGAAGTTCCAAAGTGCTGAACCGAATGCCATTGGCCTGAATTTCCGAAGCAGACACATTTTTTCACTTACCCGAATTTCCAAACCGAATCAATTTGTTTGTCCATGCACATCCCTAATTATTATTATAATTTATAGACTGCTAATGTATGAATACTTCCAACCAATAAATGATCTTAAAAATTGCACAAAAGTGACATAGCTAAAGAAGAATCTGAACTTCTGCTTTAGCTGTGTGGAAGAGACTAGAAGTAGTGCAAGGGCCATTAGGACCCACATAAGTATCAGTAGAGTGGGGGGGAGCACCAGGGGCACCATACCCTCTAAAGCTGGTTGTTATGGTCCTCTTAGGGCCACTTTATTATTGTGACTGAGCAGAGAACTTCAAAATGAAATCTAGTGGGGTAAAAAACTTTACAATGTCACACATTAGTCTGAAGGCACTGGGGAGTCGGCTCTGCAAAGGTTGTAAATAATGTTGAGTATGGAATGCCAATGATCTACATTGTGAAAGTTTGTTATACCCATTATGTTAGAGAAAAATTATTATATGGTTATTGTAAACATTTTCAGTTAATATTATTACATTTATTTTTCTCTAATAAAAAAACACATTTAACCTACCACACAGTGGATTTCATTAATATTATTAGCTTTCTTTAATTGACTTTAATTTTATATTGTATGTTGTGCAAAGTTTGGCATTTCTCCTTTCAAATATTTTGTTTCTGCTAACCCCAATTGGCAGTTTCTCCTTCGTGTGAGCCAACAAAGGAGAGTTAAAAGGCTGCTAGGATTGGTTCAGAGTGACTAAAATCAAAGGCATTTTCATATGACTTTTAGCTAGGATTCAAAAGTTTCTTCTTTAACAATAAACTGAAAACGCCTCAAAAGCAAATAAATTGTGACTGAGAATAAGTACTTTGAATAAGATACAAATTCATGCTTTCTCGAAGACTAACTATAGCAGCAAATATGTGACACAATGAGCCTCACCCAGAGGCGTAACTAGAAACCACGAGGCCCTGGTGCCTAAATTGCCCTGGGGCCTCCCCATACTTCTCAGCCCCCCCCCCTCCCCCCCCAGCTACTCCATGTGTCACATTTATGCCCCTCAGCCCCTGCACATGTCTCATTCATGACCCACATGGTAATTGTGGCATGGTTGGTGGGTTGAGTATGAATGAATTGGAGCAGTTAATGAGATTGGCTGAGGGTGGCAGGGTAAAAGGGGACAAGTGTGACAGAGTGATAGAAAGTGAGAGAAAGAGTGAGACAGGATTGGGGGGGGTGAGTCTGACAGTGCTAGAGAAGGGGAGTGTAATAAGGTGAATAGATCAGAGCAATGGGCAGGGCCAGATTAACATAGGGGCTGATGGAGCTGCAGCTCCAGGCCCATGCCCATTGAATAGGCCCACACACTACTCTTTGGGTTGAACCGGGCCGGTCAGTGCCTGTTTTGCAGTATTACTGGCAATACAAATGCCGGTATTTTTCTCAGTATATAAACAGAAATTACTTTGCAATACCAGCACCGGCCAGTAGGGGTCTCTGTGTGTGGATAGAGGCAGGGAGCTCCCCCGCACATCTCTACTGATCTCACTGATCTGTGGGGGAGCAGCTACACAGCACAATGAGTCCAGACAGCAGCTCCCAGCCTACAGCTCAGGTAAGTGAGGGATGGGGGAAAGGCTGCAGGGAGACATGGGGACACTGGGAGACTTGGGGACACTGAGACACTAGGCTCACAATATCCCATGTCTCTAAGTGTCCCTATTTCTCCCAGCCAGTGTCCCTAGTGTCTCAGTGTCCCCTAGTCTCCCAGTGTCCCTAGTGACTCAGTGTCCTCTAGTCTCCCAGTGTCTCAGTGTCCTCTAGTCTCTCAGTGTCCACATGTCGCCACATGTCCCCTAGTGTCTGTATCTCCATGTCTCCCAGTGTCCCCTAGTGTTGTGCTCCCATGTCTCCCAATATCCCAATGTCACTAGGACACTAGGCTACACTGAGACACTAGAGAACACTGGGGAGACTGAGACGCTTGGGGACACTGAGACACTAGGGGACACTGGGAGACATGGGTACATTGAATGCCTCCATGTCTCCCAGTATCCCCATGTCTCCCAGTGTCCCCAAGTGTCCCAGTGTCCCCATGTCTCCCACTGTCCCAAGCTCTCCCAGTGCCCCCCATGTCTCACAGTGTCCCCGTGTCTCACAATGTTCCCTAGTATCCTAGCGACATGGGGACACAGACACTAGGGGACACTGATACATGGGGACACTGATACATGGGGACTCTGGGTGACATGGAGACACAAGGGGACACCAAGAGACACGGGGCACTGAGACACTGGGCCTGAGACACTGGGCCACAAGGGGACACTGAGACCTGGGGACACTGGGCGACTGAGACTCTGGGAGACAGGGAGACACAAGGAGCAATCCATCTATATGGCAGAATCAAACTGTAAGTAGTTTTTGGGTGATTTTACAGAATTTTCTCTTATGTCACACATACATCATTAATTATGAAAATTAGTAAGGCTGGTATTTTTTTCCAAGAAAGGTGGCAACCCTAACTACATTTGCTTAAGTATGGAAACTTAAGAGGAATGTATGGGGAAAAACGTGTGTGGACAGGCTGACTATGAAATTAGTTAAGGTAATGCTGACTGGTCTCTCTAACACTGTGGCATCCCCTTTCTTCTACACTCACTACATACAACTTTTGTCTGTCCCAGACTATTTACCAGGAGCTTCTGCCTACTAGTAAGAAGGTAAGGAGACAAGTGGACATGTGAGTGCTTGGGGAAAGTCCTTAGAAAGCGTGGAGTGCATTTATGCATTTATGCCAAGCACAGGGGTCTGTCTGCATAGTATGCCCTTAGTTGGCCAGACTGCATGATTGGCAGGCAGCCTGACATGCATTCATGCCAAGCAGGCCTTCCAATTTTTTGGCCTTTTCGGGCATGTTCGCCCCTTTCGACAGTTCTGGTTACGTGATTCCCGTCAGTGGCACACTCTTTTTCCCCCCACCCACTGATTTTCTGCTTCACTGGACACTGCTGTTAGGGGTATGAATTTACTTGAAAGATGAAAGCAAGAGATTAGCATTGGGTATCTGTTTTCTTGTAGTTGCCTCCTATGAGTTTCCCTCCAGCACCATCTCCATCAGATACATGATGCGTGGGAGGTATGACTGTTTTAGTGTTTTTGGTCGATAAGATTCTGTAACTAGGCCTATCATAATTGTCAGCTCATGGCCCACTTGGCTCTTAATCTGGCCCTGGCAATGGGTGGTGAGTATGGCATGGGTGAGTGACAGGATTGGGGATGGTAAGTATGACAGCGTGAGAGGTGAGTGTAATAGGGTGAATATGACAGAGCGATGGGAGGTGAGTATTTATTGTGATTGTGGCAGGGGTGAAGGGAAGTGACAGTGTGTGTTGTGGGGTAACAATTGCACAGACACACAGGTGTATACACTGACCTACATTCAGATATACAAACACATACTGACATACATGCAGATAAAACACATACAGATACATACACGGACACACATACATACACGCAAATTCATACACAGAAATTAACACACAGATACACATACACATATATACACACAGATACACATGCAAATGCACATACACACAGAATGACACTCCTATAGATACAAATACTTACATAAATAGAAATACACAGAAACACAGTGACACACATGCGGATACATCGACACACATGTAGACAGATACACAAACACTTAAGGACAAACTTTCAAATACACAGAATGACCCTCATACAGAGACAAACAGTGACACACATATTGATAAACAGGGCACACACTGACATACAGATGCGTAGACATACAGATACACATGCAGACAAACAGATATACATACAGACACACACACATACATAGAGAAACACGTACACAGACATATACGCACACACACATGCATACAGAGACACACACATACAGAGTCACACACACATACACAAACACACACACATGCAAAATAGTTTAGTTATCATCTTGTTTCCTAACTTTTAGGTGCAGGAGGATGATTTCCATTGGGTCCAGTGGCTCAGGCTGATGGAAGTCACAGTTCCCACTCTGACTCCCTCCTCTTCCTCCCGCATGGCGCGGTGTAAGCTGGAAGGAGTGACAAGGACAATCACTTCCTACCAGACTCTGACTTCATCACAGACGGCCTGGTCACGCTGTTAAAGCGCCGCAGCGCTGACTGGGCACCCTTGAAATACTTTGTCATCGGGTGGCCCTAACAGCATGGGCCACTCGATATGCCCCTGAACACGTAGCCCCGTGGTTCTACCACATGGGCCAGGGCCACAACACATGGCCAGCGGGCATCCTGGTTGCAGGGGTCCACAGCTTGGCCGTGCCCCCTACAGTGATGGGCCCGGTCGCAGCTGCTACCCCTGCGACTGATGTATTTTCGCCACTGGCTTCACCTAACTGAGAATGAGGACCATTGTAACATTGTTTTCCTGTGGCCTGCCCTTTGGCTGCATGTATTTTATTTTTTCTTGATTTTTCAGTTTTCTGAAGCACTATATCAGCAATTAAAAAAGATTTTTGTTTGAGAATATACAATAGAAAACAACAATACATATGACAGAAGAGCATAAATACTTTATATCTGCTTTCAGAAAATAGTGGATCATTGTTTGCAAATAAATGAAATTCTTAGCCGTACTAAGCTCATAGCTACCAAAAAAATATTTGTGTACTTTTTGGGAGCTTTTCAGATTTGTTGCTTAACCTTTATAACAAAAGTCATTTCCTACCTCTTTCCAGCATTTCTTATCATGACAGCCAATCGGCTATGTATATTTTTCATTAACCAGCTTGAATTAAGGAATTCCTGGAATATGTGTAATACTATGAGCTTAGAACATATTTTTGGCAGAGCACATAAACTCCAGGTGGATGACACATACTTTTATAAAGTAATTGGTGTATGGAATTTATATTTGCCAAGAGTTGTTTATGAATACAGCCATAATCAATGTTTGCTACAGCTGTTCTCCAAGACATTATTCATAGATGGCACTTGATTAATAATATTACTTATCATCGTGGAAACTGGGCTATGACAGCCAGGCTGAGAATCCTATTTGGTTTGATGTAACTGAATGGCTGCTAAACTTAACCTGTCCAAAAGAGATCTTCTGATCTTTCCTCCCTCAAGTGTTGTTGCTCCCGTGTCTGTTTCCCTTCAAGTCATTGGCTCTACTATCAACTCTACCTCACAGGTTCGCTGCCTAGGTGTTTTCCTCGACTTCAACCTCTCCTTTATCCTTTGTGTTTAGTCGATCACCAAATCCTGCTTCTTCCATCTCAAAAACATAGCTTGCATTCTCTCCTATTTAATCCCGGATGCGGCTAAGGTGTTGGTCCATGCCACTATCCTCTCTTATCTCGGCTACTACAATCTGCTTCTCAGTGGTCTTCCATGTTCCCAACTTCACCCAGTGCAGTCTATAATAAATGCGGCGGTGAGGCTCATCTTCCTGTCGTCCCACACCTCTCATGCCTCTGTCAGTACCTACATTGGCTTCCTGTAAGAATAGGGTTTGCTTACAAATTTCTACATAACTCTGCTCCTACCTACCTTTTCTCCCCAAGTATGTCCCATCTAGGCCCCTACGCTGCTGATTACCTACATCTATCCTCGGTTTGCACTCCCACCTCTGATGCTTACCTTCAAGACTTCTTTACAGGTGCACAGTTCCTGTGGAATTGAATTTTCTTCTAAGTTAGACTTTCACCCAGTCTCCATTCCTTCAAAAATCACTGAAAACTCACTTCTTCAGCGAAGCATATCAATTAAACCGTTAATAGCTTTCCCTTCCCTCACCTTGCTTCCTCTCTGTCACGGTAGTGTACCCCAACACGCAAGATTTAGTCCAACAATAGACAAGATAAAGCAGATACGTCTTACCGGACCTTAGAAAGGCTGGACTCGACGTAGAACAGAGAAGTGACAGAGTCAAGAACGAGCCGAGGTCAAGGGAACAGAGAGACAGCAAAAACAAGAACTAGCCAAGGTCGGGTACACAGGAATCAGTAAGCCGGCAAACAAAACAAAGCAGGGATAAAGAGAAAAATGGACTCAAATACAAAGCCAAGGTCAAGCACAAAAAAAACACACCTGAATGATACAAGCGCTAAAGGGAACTGAATCAGAAACCACGATACGGCAGGGAGTTAAGGGAGGGGTAAGTATAAATACCCTAGTATTCAATTTGATTGGCCCCTGTCATATCCACGCCCCCAAAACGTGAGTGTATGGGTAATGTGGAATGACAGGGGCCAATGAGAGACCGTTTCACTTTTCGGCTCCCACTGTCCCTTTAAGAGCGCGCCCGAGACGTGCAGCGCGCTCTTAGAGCTAGGCGGGACACGCGACCGCGTCTCGCGGTCAGTGCCCGCCTTCCTCTGAACTCCTGATGCAGGATGTAGGACCGCGCTTGGGAGGAACAGAGGACCTCTGCCGGCCCCCGGAGAAGGTAAGTACCGCTACACTCTCCTGCAACTGTCATTCAAAAAAAGAAACTAATACTAAGCTCTCAGTGAATAGTATTCTAATCATAGGTTCAGACTGATTGAGAACAGAATACCTTAAATATGATTAGTTTGGAAAAATTATGTCATCAGATCCATTATTTCACTTTAATGTCGTTTGTGATTTTAAAGTGGTTTTGAAATGATGATACCACCTGTATACCTGCATTTTGGAAGATATCCTTTACAGCTGTGTATCTGGCTTTACCCTTTGGATGTGAGATTTATGGATCCTCATTTTGTGAAGCTCTGGAGTAAACTAAGGAGCTCCATTTGGCATCCAATCTTTTAAAGGATGGTCTGATACCTTCAGTACACCAGAGTTACTTTGGTATACTATCTACCTCCAAAGTGGAGCCTATATTCTGATCCTCGTTTTCCTTTTTGTTTTGCTAACCAAAATATTTATTTTTCTATTAAAGGGACACTATAGTGACCCAGACAACTTCATCTCAATGAAGTGGTCTGGGTGCAGTGTCCCTGTCTTCTTAAGCCTGCAATGTAAAGCTTTTGAGAAATTGCAATGTTAACATTGCAGGGTTAAGACTGCCTCTAGTGGCTGTCAATATGATGGCAATTAGTGGCGCCTCTGCTGCACTTACCAAGTAAAACTTAGTCATGTGACGTGGAAGCCCAACAGCAAAGTTTTGATTCAATGCTTTCCCATGGAGAAGTTTGAATGTGCGCATGTCGCTCAGGAGGCTTAGAGGTGAGCAGCTCCACAAAAGCTTTGGCACTGGTCAAAAGGAGGCGCTTTCTTCAATTTCACAGAATTTGACTCCATGAAACAACACTTGACATACTCACACTTTACATGAGGACAACCAGTATGTTGAAATACCCAATAGGAAAGCAGAGAGTCATCTCTACAATTTATATTCAGAATCAATTATAGATCTTGTTATAATAGAATTTTATTAAAATAATATGCCCCTTGCTAAGGAGCCTAATTTTAATAACTGAGTTAATATTTTTGATATAATAGAATTTAATTAAAATAATATGCCCCTTATTATGGAGCCCAATTAAGATAACTGTTCAATAACATGCTTCATATTCACTCTCATTTGTGGTCAATAAAAATCTGCTGTTAAGCCTGACTAATTACTTTTAAAATGGATGTCACTTAATTAATCACTATGGGTTATATATTAGTATCTGAATGTCGTCTCTTTGAATGAGATGGTTTTATTTATTTCTTCAGGCACTTCCTTAAGAATTTTTAATAAATTGTTTGGATCAACACTACAGTATAGTATATTTGTCACAATTGTTCCCTATGTGAGTTACTTATTACATGTGATACTTATTAAAGAACTATACACTATAAGATTGCACTTTAGTCTTGTAAATACAACTTTTCATGTTTATTGATAAACTTGAGGTTTACTAGGTTAATTGATTTTATTAGTTTTATTGATTTTCTTTTTTATTATTATTATTATTGTTGCTCCCGTGTCTGTTTCCCTTCAAGTCATTGGCTCTACTATCAACTCTACCTCACAGGTTCGCTGCCTAGGTGTTTTCCTCGACTTCAACCTCTCCTTTATCCTTTGTGTTTAGTCGATCACCAAATCCTGCTTCTTCCATCTCAAAAACATAGCTTGCATTCTCTCCTATTTAATCCCGGATGCGGCTAAGGTGTTGGTCCATGCCACTATCCTCTCTTATCTCGGCTACTACAATCTGCTTCTCAGTGGTCTTCCATGTTCCCAACTTCACCCAGTGCAGTCTATAATAAATGCGGCGGTGAGGCTCATCTTCCTGTCGTCCCACACCTCTCATGCCTCTGTCAGTACCTACATTGGCTTCCTGTAAGAATAGGGTTTGCTTACAAATTTCTACATAACTCTGCTCCAGAATCAATTATAGATCTTGTTATAATAGAATTTTATTAAAATAATATGCCCCTTGCTAAGGAGCCTAATTTTAATAACTGAGTTAATATTTTTGATATAATAGAATTGAATTAAAATAATATGCCCCTTATTATGGAGCCCAATTAAGATCACTGTTCAATAACATGCTTCATATTCACTCTCATTTGTGGTCAATAAAAATCTGCTGTTAAGCCTGACTAATTACTTTTAAAATGGATGTCACTTAATTAATCACTATGGGTTATATATTAGTATCTGAATGCCGTCTCTTTGAATGAGATGGTTTTATTTATTTCTTCAGGCACTTCCTTAAGAATTTTTAATAAATTGTTTGGATCAACACTACAGTATAGTATATTTGTCACAATTGTTCCCTATGTGAGTTACTTATTACATGTGATACTTATTAAAGAACTATACACTATAAGATTGCACTTTAGTCTTGTAAATACATCTTTTCATGTTTATTGATAAACTTGAGGTTTACTAGGTTAATTGATTTTATTAGTTTTATTGATTTTCTTTTTTTATTATTATGTTTTATTATTTTATCTCACTTGTATAGTACCATCCATTGTTATATGTGAGGGCCACATACCATCTGTGATGCTTGTATACCATTGTCCTACAATGAGTGATTGTCAAAAGTCAAAAATAAAAATTAAATATATGTTATGATTGATAATAATTTTAAGGATTGTTATTGTTAATTCACTACTGGGTGTTGTCTCACCATATCAGGAGTCATTTTAGCCTTATTTTAAGTTTTTCATGCAATTGAATTGACAATTTAAAAGTCATTATAATTGGTAGGCTAAAAAATTGCTAGAAAGTCAGTTCGTCTTAGTAGGCGTTCCTTTCAGTCCGTCCCAGTGGGTGTTCCTACCGGACTGGGGAATGGAGTTTGAGCCTGCGTTAAATTGCGCATGCGCAGATGCTATTTTTCTTTGTTGTCCGTCTTTCAACTCCGTTGCCTAAATAGGAGTCTATTTTATGCAGACTCGCGCATGCACCGTGATGCTCACATGCGCATTAATGATTATTCTGCAGGTCCGGTCACATGACCAACGTCATTGGACGTGTTCTGTACGTCTGACGTGGTCATGTGATCGATACCTAGCGTTCGAACCGGATATGTAAGTTACTTCAATTTATTTAGTGAAATTATTTAGCCCCATTGTATCTCATTAAAGGAGATTGTTTCACTAATTGAACAATTTAAGAAACTATTACTTAATTGGCTTGACTATGCTGTAAGGTGTGACACTCCTAGTATGTGTAAAAATGATTGGATAGATGATTATGTTTGACATCTGTTTAACTATTATTGATTGATTGTATAATTGATTGATTATAGGAATTCACATATTGTATCACATGTTAATTATTTTATGCACCTATATATTGTTTGTAAAGAGATGTGTTCAGTAGCTTGACAAAGGCCCTAAGGGGTCGAAACGTTGTGTGGTTCTTGGGTCCAATAAAAATTGCCTATCGTTTGGAACAATTTGGAGTGCCTGGATTATTTTCTACAATTATACTTCATGCATGGTCTCTTTGGTACTGGGACTGATCCAGCAGCACCCTGAGATTTCAAAGCGAAGGGTTTAGTGCAGTTCCACCATGTATATATCATCAGAAGTGGTGGCCTGATCCAGTCACAATGCTTCCCCATAGGATTGGCTGAGACTGACAAGGAGGCAGATATGGGGCAGAGCCAGCATGATTCAAACACAGCCCTGGCCAATCAGCATCTCCCCATAGAGATTAATTGAATCAATGAATCTCTATGAGGAAAGTTCAGTGTCTGCATACAGAGGAAGGAGATACTGAATAATTGGATGCATTTTAGGCAGCCATGACCCAGGAAGGATCTCTAACAGCTATCCGAGGAGTGGCCAGTAAGGTTATCACTAGGCTGCAATGTAAACACTACATTTTCTCTGAAAAGGCAGTGTTTACAGCAAAAAGCCTGAAGGTAATGATTCTACACACCAGAACAAATGTAATAAGCTGTAGTTATGCTGGTGACTATAGTGTCCCTTGAAATAAAAACACACTTGTTACAGTTATAAAACAGTTGAAAAATATAATAACCATTCACAGTTTATCTCTCATCTAGGAGCAAAGGTTTGCTCATCTGAAGGGCAAAGTCGTATCATCTGTAAAGTTATTTTTGATTACACAGCTGACCTGTAACACAGTGTTTGAACTGGTTGTACCATATCATATTTTCATGTGCATGACTCATACTGCACATTCCTGTGTTTTGTTTGCTCATGATGAGCTTGTAAAGGTTAGTTTGACTTATGTAACTGTTTAAGTGATTATTAATGCTGGAATGTTGCTGTTTACATGTCTGTATTTACTCCACGTTGGATATCCATGTGGTATCTGTTTTTGTGTTTTTTTTTGTGAATGTATTTTTTATTGGATTCCACTATAGTAATAAAAAGCAATACAAAAGGGCATACAGATCCCCATAAAAACCTTTATTTTCAGGCCACACAGGGCCGTATGAGTTATTGCACAAAAACAAGAGTGGAAACGCAGGCATCAAAGCATCTTCAACAACATATAAAATATAACCTTAAACATTCGCTTTAAACCATGTGTCAAAGTTTAATATCTGGGGGGCGGGGCCTGGCAACCAAGATGGCCGGACGTGTGCACTGAGAGCTCCGGCACCAGAAAACGCAGAAACGCTCATTTTACACAACCCAACAATGCCTATAGCACATGAGGTCCAGAAAATTAACTGGCACCACATGCAGAGCAGAATGCTGCTAATTCCGAGCCGAAACACCACAGGGATACCTGAACTGGAGCGGGGCCTGAAGCCAGGGAGTGGCGGCCGATCTCCCGGCATGGAGCCCGCTCACAAGCGTGGGAAAACCCAAGACCCTACTGCCCCCCCTCTGGACCGGCGGGGGATATCCCGGTCCATCCCTCTGGACCGGCGGGGGATATCCCGGTCCATCCCTCTGGACCGGCGGGGGATATCCCGGTCCATCCCTCTGGACCGGCGGGGGATATCCCAGTCCATGCTGGGGACGACCACCCCAGCAACGCTGCCTGATCAAACGACAAAGTCTACAGCTCAACGAGACTGGCGAGGTACAAACAAGATGGCGGCCCAAACGTGGCCAGCGACAAAGCACACACTGAATAAGCCTCCCAAACACACAACAGAGTTCTTTGATAAGCTCTGTATCTACCTCTGGAAAAAGTTCCACAACCAAGAACATTCCTTCCGGCTGGCGAGGAGAGAAGCGGTGGCCTGGATTCGACCGGCAACGACAGATGGGCAGAAACTCCCCACGAACTTCCAGAGAGGGGTCCCGAGGGCAACGCCAGAGATCAGTATGGTGGGAATCGAAGCCAAGCTCCTCGGGCGCCAGCACACGCACCAACACGCACCAGGGTGAGATCCGTAAGCATGCCCGACCTGTGCACCACTCGGCGGTCCCAGAAATTATGGACCAGCAGAGAACAACTCCCCACTTACAGACACACACAGTCGGCAGCGACGATCACCGAGACGCAGCACAGATCGCTACTGGTGAGAGAAACAGGTGAAGAGCCACGATCCACTGAAGAAAGAAGCTTACTGGGGCACCAAACCTACCCGCAACTATAGTCCACCAGCCTAGCAGAAAGAGCTGCATTGGCTGATTAAAATGAATTAAACCAGAGACTGACCACTATCCTGAAAACCAGAAGGCAGACAGGACATTAATCTCACTACAATGACGATGAGTAGTATGCGTTGGTTTTTTTTTCTTTGTCTTTGTAAACTCATACATGCTTTTCCTGATAACCTAACATTCCTCTTAATCATAACTAGCTACAAACCAAAACATAGACGAGGTTTAACGGCTAACATGTGTTAATCGCTCATCTTGCATAAATCCTTCTCCTCTACTTATAGAAAGATGCAATGATAATCAGTAATAACCTATAGTATCCCAGCAATTAAAGGACCACTCTAGTGTCAGGAAAGCATACTCGTTTTCCTGGCACTAGAGTGCCCTGAGGGTGCCCCCACCCTCAGGGACCCACTCCCGCCCGGCTCTGGAAAGGGGAAAGGGGTAAAAACTTACCTTTTTCCAGCGCTGGGCGGGGAGCTCTCCTCCTCCTCTCCGCCTCCGTTCCTCCCCGTCGGCTGAATGCGCACGCGCGGCAAGAGCTGCGCGCGCATTCAGCCGGTCACATAGGAAAGCATTCATAATGCTTTCCTATGTACGCTTGCGTGCTCTCACTGTGATTTTCACAGTGAGAATCACACAAGCGCCTCTAGCGGCTGTCAGTGAGACAGCCACTAGAGGATTAGGGGGAAGGCTTAACTAATTGATAAACATAGCAGTTTCTCTGAAACTGCTATGTTTATAAAACAATTAGTTAACCCTAGCTAGACCTGGCACCCAGACCACTTCATTAAGCTGAAGTGGTCTGGGTGCCTAGAGTGGTCCTTTAAACGTGTATGTTTCACCAGTTATTACTCAATTTGTTTGTTAAGTGTATATTTTAGCATGTAATGCCACTGACTTAGCCACGTTTTTTCCCCCGTGCCATAAGCATAATTAATGGGTTATTTGAAATCTTTACGGGCGATGAGTTAAGCTTGTTTAGATATATACAAAAATGTGCAAAGATTCATGCCACTGCTTCTCCTGCATGCAACTGTATAACCACGCTGTTGTGGCGTCCTGACGAAACTAGGTATCAACCTGCACAATAAAAATAAAGAATAAAAAAAAAAAAAAAAAAAAAAAAGTTTAATATCCAGTGGTCAATGACAAACAGAGTCTAAATGCTTTCTTCCCACACCCCATCCCATAAATCTAAACACTTGTCAAGAGGCTTACCTCCTACAGTCCCATTCCATGTCCTTCCCAGAAGACCCATTTTACAGATATGATCAAGTATAGTAGGCTAGCGGTCCCCACCTGAGAAGGTAATAAGGTAACAAAAGCAACAATAAACATGAAGTAAAAGAGGTCCATGCCTCTAAATTATCAGGGATGCACTCCCAACTGTTGACTTGAGACCCAGTCCAAATCCAATACCACCTCCTACTCAGCTCTCCTCCCCTCACCTGAAGTACCCGCAGCTGTCCATATGTCAATAGTCTTTGAAAACCTGCCTGCCTACCTGGCTACCGTCAACCAGTGTGTCTATGTATCTATATAGGAGTAGTTATGTCCTTCAGCTGAATATGTAAATTCTTCCAGTCATCGTAATTTCTCCATTTTATCAAACCAGAGATTGAGGTGTGGTAGTGTGTCATTTTCCAATAAAGGAAAACCACTTGTCTTGCAGTTGTTACGAACACTGGTATTGCAGGTACCCTGTTCATCTATTTCCTCCCGAACTGCTGAGCCTAAGTGATTATAGCATGCAGTTCGGGTGTAGATTCGAATGGTTTTCAGACGAATGCAGCATCCAAGTAGTGTTCTCCCCAGCAAGTAGACAGTTATCCAAACATCAGCCTAGACTAAATGAAGGGTACAACAGGAATGATTTTAATGGGTGCCACACTGGTTTTTATGCAAGTCCCCATGCAAGGGGCACTCCCACATGGACCTTGTGGGGGACATGGACACAAAGTTTACAACCAATAATAATACAGTGACAAAGTGTGACACTCCCAATACAAACAGATAATTCCCTCCTCTCTGCCTGTGAGATAATTGAGTCAGATACAGTAATACAGCAATAACTCAATTATCTCCAGGCAGAAAAAGCAAAATTTTCATAAAACTTGAAAAGTACCCCAAAACACATAAAATCCCCATGTTATATCCCCTGATAGCCCTGATCTGGGTGACCAACATATCCAAAAATCACCCAGATCTGTTCAGGGGTTTTGGAATTTTATGGAAGTCTTATTTTGACCGACCGCACACAAGGCTCCTGCCCAGAAACAGTTCTATGAGTTTAGGTGGTGTGGTCGGTCTATTTCGAAAAGTCTCAAAACGAACAAATGCATGAATGATACCCCCTGGTTCATAGTAGCGATTGTTCCCCTAGTTCGTGGAAACAAAACTACCGAACATCGCTCTTCTGGCTGTTCGGGAAAAGGAAGCAGGCGTTCGTACACTTAGACCAGTGTTCAGGAAGTCGAGTGTCCGATTTTAGTTCCAGACACTCGACGACCAAGTCCCACTGCCTCCTTTTGTGCGAAAGGGTTTTAACCCCATTCAGCAACTTGGGATGGGGGGTGGGAGGGAGAGGGTGCACTGCAGGGTCCTGCGGTGACAGGAAAACTAATGTTTTCCTGGCACTGGAGAGTCCATTATAGCTCTCCTGCAGAGAGAATGGCTGTATAGCCGGTTCACCCAAACACTAGCCCAGACTATGTGAAGAAATGAACTGGTTTATTCAGGCAAGGCACACAGAATTTATTCACATCACTCAGAGAGTTGAATACTCCAGGGAAAAAGAGGAGATTGAGCGGAGAAAGGGTGGAGGTCTAACCACTATCCAAGAGGAATACCTGGGTGTTTTCAACATCTCAGGATTCCCCTTAACCCCACATGAAATTCTTCTCCTAGGAAAGGGTCTGAAATTTGTTCCAGAGGAATCCCCTAATTGTTTCCAACTTTTTATTGATGCTCAGAAGTTCATTAGAAAGATGTCCATTAAGAGATTTTTCATCAAAAAAACTAGTGAAGGATTTCTCAATACCCCTCTCAATTCAAATAAAGATTCAGTATCACAGAAATTTAAGCCTAAATCTAAATTCTGTCCCAATGAACGAGGAAGCCAAATCGAGGCCTTTAACAAAATGATCGTTAGAGACTTTGATAAACTCGGAAGAGATAAAGCCAGGAAAGATAGACATAAGAATCTTACCCCACAAGAAAGTAAGACCTTGATGAATTTAAGCAAAAGAAATGAACTTACAATCAAAAGTGCTGACAAGGGAGGAGGAGTGGTGATTATGTCGACTCAGTATTATGTTGCAGAGTCATATCGGCTTCTTAATGACCACTCCACCTACAAAAAGCTTGACCGTAATCCTAATTGTACCTTTAATCAAGATCTGAAGGGTATGCTACAGGAGGCTAAAATAGCAGGTATTATAGATGAGTCTATCTTTTCTTTTATCTTTTCAGATTTTCCCAAAGTGCCCACATTTTATTTTCTCCCGAAAATTCACAAATGCAAAGATAAACCCCCAGGGAGGCCGATTATAAGCGGCATTGATTCACTTACATCTAAGCTCTCTGAATATATCGATTACCATCTACAAAAATATGCTCAGGGGGCTAAGTCATACCTGAGAGATACTAAACATCTTATTCAGGAGCTGGAATGCATTGAATGGGATGATGATTACGTTTGGGCTACTCTGGATGTAACCTCACTCTACACCGTAATAGATCACGATTTGGGTGTAGAAGCAGTTAGACAGAATTTTGATCGTGATGCTGACTTAGATCCACTTTTTTGTGTTTTTTTGGAGAGGGCTATTCGTTTTATTCTCACGCACAATTTCTTTAGTTTTGACGGAGATTTTTTTTCTTCAGATCAAGGGCACTGCAATGGGCACCAAGTTTGCACCAAGCTATGCCAATGTGTTTATGGACTGCTGGGAAAGATCGTCTATTTGGTCCAATAACCCGTTTGGTGCAAACTTGGTGCTCTGGAGACGGTACATCGACGATGTCCTGATGATATGGCGTGGCCCTATAGACCAGCTACATAGCTTCTTCGAACATGTCAACCACAATTCTTTATCATTGGTTTTCACCCCTAAAATTGGTATCCAAAGTATTGACTTTCTCGATCTGTCAATATTTATTGAGGATCGGAAAGTGAAGACTAAGACTTTCTTTAAGGACATTGACTCTAACAGCTTTATTGATACCAAAAGTGGACATCATCCGAACTGGCTTAGAGGGGTTCCCAAGGGCCAGTTTGTCAGACTACGTAGGAATTGTAGTGATCTAGATTATTTTTTTGTACAAGCAGAGGTTCTGAAGAAACGTTTTTTAGAGAAGGGGTATTCCTCTGAATTTATAGACTCAGAAATTGCTAGAGTTGGGAAGATCTGCCATAATGATCTTCTTATAAATAAGAAAAAAGATATGACTAGAAATCCTGCTTTCGATTTTTCCTTTAATACTCGGTACAATGGAAGAGCTTTCGATGTGCAGAGGATTATAAGGAAACATTGGGGGTTGTTAGTAGAGGACGAATTTCTGGGGAAGCAGATACCTAAGGATCCCAAAGTCATTTTTAGAAAGGGCACAAATTTAAAACAAATCCTTGCCCCTAGTGCTTTTCGGTCTGTGAAGGATCACACTAGCCAGAAGGGAGGTTTCTATACATGTGGGAATTGTGTAAGTTGTGGCCACCTTTTTGGTACGGTCTTTGATTTTGTGAGTACACAGACGCAAATGAAATTTAAAATTAAAAATAAGATATCTTGTTCCTCTACACATATAATATATCTCCTCACTTGTGGATGTGGGATGCAATATGTGGGAAGAACTGGGAGGAAATTAAAAATTAGATTGCAGGAGCATAGAAATAACATCAAAAAGGGTCTATTGACTCACTCAGTGCCGGTACACTGTAATAGCTGTCCCATCTTTAGCTTTAATACATTCAAGTGTATAGGCATAGAACAAGTAATTCTGAACGAAAGAGGTGGGGATCTAATGATGTTTTTGAGACAACGTGAGGGTTACTGGATCCATACATTAAAAACCATGAAACCAAGGGGTCTAAATGTTGATTTTGATTTTATTTGTTTTTTGTAATTATTCATATTTTATTTTATTCAGTAACTTTATTGTTACTCATCTGATTAAGTTATATTTATTATTAAACCCAATCTGTTTAATTTAATTTATTTCCCTTATATATATTTTATTCATATAAATTTCTTCATATTTTTCATATATTTTTTCATATATTCTTTATTTTTTTCTTATGTTTTTCCTTGTTTTTTCTTATGTTTGTTTTACTCATTTTATTTTTATTTTATTTTATTTTATTCTATTTTTTTATATATTTTTTTATATTTTATTATTATGTTTTTATTTATATTTATATTTATTTTTATTTTTATTTATTTTTATTTATATTTAGTTACTTTATTCTATTTCCCCCTAAGGTTTTCATACCAGTTATGGGTTCTATAATGTTCTTTTACATTAGCTTTGTAATGTTACTTCCTATTGCTCTTGTTATAATATGATATGCTGCTAATTCATATAATACATCTGTTTCTTTTATCATGGACTTGTGGGGTTGAATGCCCAAGCATAACGGAACTTTCCCTCTGTGTCACCTCCGAACTGACTAACAAAACGAAACTGAGGCTTGGACAGCAACTCCGGAACGCATGACGTAACCGGAAGCAGTCCGAACCCGGAAGTGAACGGCTGAGTCGGCTTTTTCGCGCCAAACCGGACGGATTTAAAAGGGTGGTTTCTGGACTTGATTTTATGCCTGCATTTGGAGGACTTCATATTTGATGCCCCTGAGGAAGTTCTTTTATGAACGAAACGCGTAGGGCTTTCCTTTAGTGCTAGAGTTTCTTGTTTTAATACTTTTTATTTTATTGTTGATTTTATTTAATTTATGCATCTGTTTTTTTTGCTCCTCTGGATTTTTCCACTGGGATATACCATTCCATCTGAACCTTGATGTGCCCACTTGACACTGCAATTCTGTAAGTGCATTTGTGAATAAAGTGTGTCTTTTTTACTTGGATACTCTGCACTATTATTTATTTCTTTCTTCCTATGCATGATTCTGATGGTCCACAAGTCCTGAATTCTTCACAGCAGTATATTTGATGTGCCTTCAAACTGTTTTTGTGAGTGCAATCATTTAAACCACAATTATATTATTTTGCAACAGTATTGCGCTATGTCCTTCTCTATTATTTCTGTATTGTAGACTGCCATTTTTTTGGTGTTTTGTTGTTATTGCCTTGAGGTTATAAGAGGAATCCTTTATCTACAATACAGTTAATTAAGGGTAATTTGTGTGTTTGTTTCACCCAATACCCACTAAGTGTGTTTGCTATCTACACACAGGTGAATGTACACTGTTTGTTTTTAACCTTCCCTACAGAAAGCACTCTCCTGGCAGGTCGCAAAGTGGTTCAAAAACCCTGACTAAGTTGCCTTGGAACCGCAAGATCACCTTGTGAAAAACAGTTCCATAACATTCACGGACAAGTTCCTCTGAGGTGACCAGGAACCACAAAGTCCTCATGCCGAAATCAATTCTATAGCGGTCGCGTCTAAGTAGTGTTGAGGACTGTTCGTGGGTTTGTTCATATGAACAGTCGCCATGCGAGCGTTCGATTCACTTCCAGAGAAGGGAAAGTGTTGAATAAGGGTAACAAGGGAAAGCTGCTAATGGCGGCTGGGCAGGGTAACTCAGGTCTCTGACCTGGACCATAGTCAATGGGCAGGAGGCCAGCTTCCACGATCCTCCAGGAGTTTGTGGCAAATGTTCGTGGAAAAGAGCCTTTGTCACATAACTCTTGTTTTTTTTTTTTTTTTAAACATTGCACAGTCTGACCTTGTGGTGAATTTGCTGGTACTTCCACTCATGGGAAGATTGATAACTGTCTTGAATGTTTTACACTTTTGTATAATCTTTCTCACTGAAGAATGATGGACTTTAAATTGTTTGGAAATAGCATTATAAGTTAACCCTCTCCAAGTTTGATGGGCAGAAACAATTGCTTCTCTAAGATCATTGCTGATATCTTTCCTCCTGCGCATTGTGTTAATACACACATGACATGTTTACAATCGGCAAACTGCTAAAACTTCTACTTTTGTTGAGGTGGTCAGACTTGCTGATGGTCAATTAAAGGGACACTATAGTCACCTGAACAACTTTAGCTTAATGAAACAGTTTTGGTGTATAGAACATGACCCTGCAGCCTCACTGCTCAATCCTCTGCCATTTAGGAGTTAAATCCCTTTGTTTGTGAACCCTAGTCACACCTCCCTGCATGTGACTTGCACAGCCTTCCATAAACACTTCCTGTAGAGAGCCATATTTAGGCTTTCTTTATTGCAAGTTCTGTTTAATTAAGATTTTATTATCCCCTGCTATGTTAATAGCTTGCTAGACCCTGCAAGAGCCTCCTGTATGTGATTAAAGTTCAATTTAGAGATTGAGATACAATTATTTAAGGTAAATTACATCTGTTTGAAAGTGAAACCAGTTTTTTTTTTTCATGCAGGCTCTGTCAATCATAGCCAGGGGAGGTCTGGCTAGGGCTGCATAAACAGAAACAAAGTGATTTAACTCCTAAATGACAGTGAATTGAGCAGTGAAATGCAGGGGAATGATCTATACACTATGCTTTATTAAGCTAAAGTAATTTAGGTGACTATAGTGTTCCTTTAATTAAGTGCATTTTTAATTGCTATGGAAACAGGAAGGGTGTACTTAGTTTTTCACACATGGCTTCTCCATTTTGGCTTTATTTTTGTTAAATAAATCATGACAGGGTGTAACATGCCATGTGTTGTTCATCTGAGGTTTTAGTTACCTAATTTTAAGACCTCCTAAGGAACAGATAATTGTTATTATGCCCTGATATGTAAAACCATAGAATAAAAATAGGATGCACTTTCTTTATTCAATGACTGTAAGTCAGGTTGCTGGGGTATGTGGCTCAATTTTTCTCATTTCAGTGTTTGTAGAAATGTGTTTGCATCACCCTCCAGTAGCTCACGTTATAGTCGAAACGTATCCCCCCACCGTGTGTTGAATACGTGTCTGTGGAAACAAACATGAAAACGCCCTACCCTTCATACAAAATTCAAGGTTGTTTGTTAAATATTAAAGGGAGGAAGGAAAGGAAGATAGGCCCAACCTATGCCAAATATCCAGAACAAAACAAAAGGCTGCTTTTTTAACAAATTCCTATTTGGCCACGTGCTCATTCATTACGTCGGCGAGTGTTGTCTCTAACAATGAAATGAAAAATATCAAATAGTCTGTATACGTAGCCCTCTTGGGCTTTGTATGCCCCACCTTGATTCCCCGGACATCTGAGTTTTCTCTCACCACTTGGAGAAATGGCTCGAGGGCAAGGACAAAGAGCAGAAGCAATAGTGGGCAGCGCTGCCTGGTCCCATTTTGTATCATGAATGGTTCATTAAAAGTGTCATTAATGCAAACCCTAGCCATGTCATAGAGCACAGTTATCCAGGCTGTCATAGAGCACAGTTATTCCTATGACCCGAAGAGTATGGAAGAGGAAATCCCATCTCACCCTCTCAAATGCCTTCTCGGCATCTGTAGATAACAAAAGACCTTCATCATTGATTTGGGCTTGTTGCATCAGGGAGAGTTCTCTAGTAGTGTTATCACTAGCTTCCCTATGAGGGCTAAAGCCCACATGGCCCAGCTTTACGAGGTTGAGTAAGTAAGGACAGAATGGTTGTGAGTATTTGAAGTTTAATAGGGAAATAGGTTGATAAATGGAGCACTGCTCAAAGTCCTGGCCCCCTTTAGGTATTAGAGTTATGTTAGCTATTAGAGTTTGAGTGGTGATTCTTTGTCCCTGAGTGAGGAAGTTATACGCTACCAAGAAATGAGGATATAAAATATCTGCAAAAAATTCTATAATAAAGTATTGTAAGCTCTTCTGGGCCTGGGCTTTTGCCTGTTTGTGTATCCTTAACAGCTTCTGGAAATTCCTCCATAGTCAGGGGAGCCTCTAGGGCATCTATCATCTCAGATATCAGTTTCAAATTGAAATTGGCTGTGAGATAAGGTTGGATGGTTTCATGCCTCTTAATAGGCAAATGCCACCTTAGCTATGCTATCTGATGCAAGTGAGCTATATATGATTTAATCCTCTTTTTATTGATAATTTGCATAGTTACATAGCTGAAAAGAGCGATGCCTCCAACAAATTCAGCCTTTCTCATATCTGTTTTTGCTGTTGATCCAAAAGAAGTCAAAAAACAGTTTGAAGTGATTCCAAACTAGGAAATCCTTCTTAACCCCAGAATTGCAGTCAGATATCAACTTGGATCAAGAAGCTATTGCCCTACTAATTAAGATGATACCCCTGAATATTATGTTTTTGCAACTTTTTTTCTAACTGCTGTTTCAACATCTGCATAGGCTCTGATAAAACCACCTAATCAGGCAGAGAATGTCACATTCTTATTGTTCTTACTGTAAACACCCTTTCCTTTGCCTTAGACTAAATCTCCTTTTTTCCAATCTAAATGTGTGACTATGTGTCCTATGTATAATAGTCCTGTTTATGAATAGATTTCCAGACAATGGTTTATATTGACCCTAAATATATTTGAATAATGCTATCATATCCCTTTTGAGGCACAGTTTTTCCAAACTAAATAGATTTTTTTTTACTACCTTTCTTCATAACTAAATGCTCTACAACTTTTATAAATTTTGTAACCACCTTTGCACTATGGTATTGCAATAATATCATTATTTAGAACAGGTACCAAAAATTGCACAGTATATTTAATGCAGCAAGCAACCTGCCACATTTGCCAATTTTAACATAAAAATATGCCTTAGTATGTTGAAGAAACCATTGGTGGTGATTGTGAACTAGAATAGACAACCTACTCCTACGTGTAGCAAATTCTTGAAAGATGGCCAATGTTTGATTCAATTTATGTGTCATCACTAACACATGAATTTCATTAGTGAGCTTGCGGATGCCTGCCTCCCTGCTCTTTTTCATCACTGCAACCCAGCAATAAATAATCCCCTAATGGTACGCGGTAAAGGAGAAAGAGGGGAAAGAAGTAGGAAGGGACATGGGAAGAAAGGTAGGGGGAAGACAAGGAAGAGGGTATGGTGTGAAGGAGAGGGGCAAGTATGGAAAGGGGGAAGGAATGGGGAAAAAAGGGAGTGAGGTGGAGGGGGCAGAAGAGAAGTGTGGGGAGAGAGGAGGGAAGAGTAGGAGAGGGGGTAAGGGAGGAGGTAAAGAGAGAGGGAGTAGAGGTAGAGAAAAAAGGAACAGGGGGAGAGAAGGAGAGGGCACATGGGGGAAAACGAGGGGCAGAAGGGGAATTGGAAGGTAAAGTGGTGTCTAAGAAAGCATAGGAAACCTAATTTTGCCAGTACCAGTCACATCCAGGATCAGGCCAGAGCAATCACTTCTGGGTTGCTCAGCGTGGTGCCTGTCAGTTAAGCAAAGCATTGGAAGCCATCGGGCAAGCTTCCGATGCTCTGCATGTGCTGAATGTCAAATCAACAATAATTTTTTATATTATGCTGGAATGCATGGAACTACGTCTCGGACGGCACTTCCGGTTTCTTCAATCAGAGGAATTGCGAACAGCTGGGAGAAGGGCTATTAGAAATCACACACTAAGGAGCAGGAGAAGCAGGAGCTGAACTCTCCAATAGATTTTAGAAGAAAGGAAGACACCCCTTCGAACTCCAATGAACTTGAGTGATTAGCCCAATGCAGGGGACTCATTGGTAGGAGGGATTAGGATAGTTTGGGGCGCATTATTATTGTTACTGTTTTTACTTATATTGGTCACTGAGAAAGTCCCAACGAAACGCGTAAGACTGACTATTTTATTGTAATTTTTTTATTAGACATAAAAGCCATTTTATGTTTATCTGCCTATCGGAGTCCTGGCTGGTTCCTTATTTATGGTGATAACTTCAACACAGAGAAGAATATATTAGCCCCCATCTACTTCATGGGAGGCACCCTTGGAGCGCTTCTTATTCCAATATCTTGTGAGTGCAATCTTTAGCAGAGAATGTCTCTTATATTTAACTGTATCACACTATGTTTTGTTGATTTATTTTCCTTTTGAAATACCAGCTGAATCCCAGAGGTATTGTGTATATTAAGAAATACAAAGCAATCTTAAAATACACATACATATAACACAGTGATTGTACAGAATAAAGTGACTAGCGCACATAAATACATATGTTTACCTTAAAATATATATAATACAGGTTCTTTTTTAAAAGTGTCTTTTTACCTACATTAAATAAAACAAATACACATAGTGTTACCTGTATTTAAACAAGTATTATGAATAAGAGTAGTCGGCAAACTCACAATTTTTAGAGCCTATTATAAGTTGGCCCTGGACTTATGGTGCATTTCATCTCACTTCAGGAGATTTGTAGGTAGAAATTCAGCAGTCACACCCACAGGAACTCAGGAACTCGATGGTTAAATGTAACAAAGATTCCAGGGTCCAAGGTGGAAATTAAAAGTAAATATTTATTTAACTTTAATGAAAGTATAAATAAATAATAAAAGCACAACGCGTTTCAACCTATATAAGGTCTTCCTCAGGTGCAGGTATCTCATACACTGAATATCCATCATTTATATATGTAACATACATGACTGGACAGGATGTGGATATGGTCTGGACAGGATGTGGTTTGCCATCCCCAGACATAGCCCAGTGCCCTCCCAAACATGTCTGATCAAAAAAAACAAAACAAACAAAAAAAACGTGTTTTTTTCTCTCCTCTCTTTCCCTTCTCTTTCTTCTTTTTTTCCTCTTCTTCTCCTCTTCCCCTTTTCTTTTTCTTTTCTTCTTCTCTTTTCCCTTTTCTTGGGCCGTCCTTGCGTCGCGTCACTTCCGGTGACGTACTTCCGGTTTTCGACATTAAACGATACTTCCGGTTGCGCGCGCATCACTGAGTTCAATATCCCTTTGAAGTCCTAGAGGAGTGGCATCGAACCTACATAGTTCATTATGGTGATGGGCATTCATGTCCATATTGTCCATATTGTCCATAAAATACATATGTGGGGGGATGTGAATAACATAAAAACATAAAAAACATAGGTAAATATATATACTATACAAGGCATTTAAAATACGTCTAAGTATATCATCAGCATTATAAAACCCTTATTTCCAGTGATAAGTTAATAGATAAAAAAGGTGATAAAAAGAATCGTGATTAAAAATCCATAAAAGCATAGAGACATAAACAGAGAGGGAGATATGGTTCAATATTGGAGAACTATAGGATACAACAAAATTGAACTAAAAATCTATATTTAACCCTAACTTTGACTCTTGTAAACTCAGTTTTTTCCCCAAATCTCCTCATCTCCAATATAACACAGTGTCAGGCTACCTTGTGTATCAGTCAGGGGCACGTCACAGGCTGGCATCACATTGCAGGGTATTGGGGACACTTCTACCAACTCTCAGCTTGTTCCCAGCGACTCTCATGCCAGCCGCGATAACCCCAACTCCTTTTATGACACGGCTAATAAGTGCTGATGTCATGACGCTAAGCACACCACGGCCGCCAAGGTGTTCGAATGAGAACATTTTGGGGGCGTGGTTACCTACCTAATTGAACACGGTATTTAAAGAGAAACCAGGGAGAGTCTCATTGCCCTGTTGTGGTTCTTGATAGACCCAAGAGCGCGTATCTCGTATTGGGATTCTTGTATTCTGACTTTGACTTTGTTTGAGCGTTCCCCCTTCTGTGTCCATTTGACCACGGCTATTGCATTATCGTTGATCCTGATTTCTGGTGCTCCTGACTTCGGCTTGCTATTGACTATTCTTTGTGTGTGTAGTGTTAGTCCGGTCATCCTAAGGTCATCCTATTTATGTAGGATCCCCAAACGTTCCTGACACACAGAACAAGTAAAATATAGTCAACCAGGATTGCAGGTGCATTCTGTACCCAATCTGCTTCCTAGTTGCTTGCAGGGACCCTGGAACACTTCAGCCCCAGTCGCCGAACCTTGACTGGGGTTCTTCTGGAGCTTTTCCACCCGACCAGGCTACAGCTCTCCTTCCAGGCAGGTATAGTCTCCTCTGCCTCATACACTGCAACCCTGCTTCCAGGCAGGTATAGTTCCCTCTGCCTCTTCCGCTGCAGCCCTTCTTCCAGGCAGGTATCTACATCCACCTGCAATGTTATAGCTATAAAAAAAAGACTTGCGGCTCTCAGGCCTAGCTCTCTTGCTTTATCCCTGGGCTAGAGGGATCCTGCAACCAGAAAAAAAGCCTGAAGACTCTGTCACTGGTATCCCTACAAATCCAGACAGGACTCAAGTTCCAAAATGAACAGACATACAAAACTTTTTTTTCCTCGGGACTAGCCCATATGATTATTACATAAGAATTGCGGTGACAACTGAATAAAAATACAAACAGTCAAATCATATCAGACAACATGCAGTGGCGATTCTACTAGTGGCATATCTACAGTTCTCACTATCAGAGACGCTGACCGACCCGGAGGGTAGATACCTCTTCATAAAAGGTGTAGTGTCACAAAGAACTTACACATTCCCCTCAATATATGCCCTGAACAACGTGCAGGCTTGATTCATACGAAAAATGTTACTGAGGCTTGCCAACTTCCCTTGTACTAGGAGCCGACTTGAATGTCCTTTAAATCATGTACCGGATGATTGTCCAATGGACACAGCAGCATACCCCAAACGGCGATCCGAAACATCTGTCGATCCCTACGAGAACTGTGACTAGTGGATACGTGGAGACCCCTTCAGAAGGCAGGGACTATACGTATTACTCAACGCTACATCATAGACATTCACGCATTGACTACATCTTTAAACAACAGGAAGGCCTCACTCATCGGCAGCACGCAAACATAGTCTCAACACCGTGGTCTGACCATAGTTCTGCCACGATATCACTAGACTCCCCAATGTTCCTCTCTACACGCACAATGTGGAAACTAAATGAGTCTCTCTTATCAGACCTCACAATGACAGATCAGGTGACACAACATTTAAAAGATTATTTCAGCAGAGAACACTACCAAGGGGATGCCACTCATTACAATCTGGGAAACACATAAAAGTGTCCTCAGAGGGCATTTTATCCTGCTGGCAACCCAGAAAAAAGAGAAACTAGATGCCTAATTGAGGAGCTCACTGACAAAACTGCGCAGCTGGAATCACTTCACAAACGAACCCAGCTGGAGAGTAAATACAGAGAATTATTGACCACGCGTCGTCAGATGGCGGAACTAATAGAATGCAAATACCACTGAAACCTCCAACACTCCAAAGTATTTTTCTACTTGCACGTGAATAAGGGCGGGAAACTACTGGCACGCATGTTAAGAGGCCAACAAACCCAAGCCCAAGTACATGCATTGCGTACAGCACAAGGCAAATTAATGCAGTTTCTAGAGGAAATAGCCCATGAGTTACGTACATTCTGTGAAAAACTCTATAACATCCGAGACAACACAATAGGAAACCCCCCCACCATTAAGCATGACGACACAGAATGATATCTGAGGGAATTCACACCGCATTCTCTTACACCAGAAGAGGCAACGCTCTAGATGTGCCTATATTGACAAAGGAAGTTCAAATAGCGGTCAAATCAACAAAATGAGGCAAGTTACCTGGACCTGACGGTCTACCAGTTGGCTATTACAAAAAATTTGGTCATATACTGATTCCACAACTCACAAAGGCACTGGATGGATTACGAGATGGAACCATGTTCCACCAAAAATCCTTGTCTGCCACAATCACAGTCATTCCAAAGCCAGGTAAAAACCCGGAAAACTGCAGCAATTACCAACTGATTTACCTACTCAACATTGATGTAAAACTTTTCTCTTAGATAGTGGTGACAAGACTACAACCATTCGTGTCTAGACTTGTCCACCATGATCAAACAGGCTTTTACCCTGGTCGAGACGTGAGAGACTGCACCCTACAAATGTTCTCTAAAAAAGAAAATCTAGTGAAAAAAGAAGGCAGGGGGCTACTCCTGCTTTCCACAAAAGCAGAGAAGTAGTTTGATCGAGTGGATTGGCACTTCATTATGGCGACGCTCACCAAAACAGGAATCGGGGACTGAATGCTCAAGTATATCGCAACGCTTTACACTAACCTGAGCGCGTGAATTAGAGTCAGCAGAGCTCTTGCCGACAGCTTCCACATACACAACAGCACCAAGCAAGGCTGCCCATTATTACCCCTACTCTTTGCTCTAACATTGGAGCCTTTTTTTGGATAAAATAAGAAATGAAACAACCATCATGGGATTTAGGCACAAAACCCAGGAACATTTGTCATTATTCTGGCACTAATAGATGAACTCCAAATGTACGGTCGATTGTCTGAATCTTACTAAATGTGAGATATTGAACGTGAATGTCCCAAAAACCGACTGCACACGACTCAGACAACGATGCTCCTTTCACTGGTGTGCAGACCGCATGCGTTACCTTAGGGTATTGGTACCAATCAAACCAATGGAAGTCTATAATCAAAACTTAATTCCCCTCCTCAACAGCACCATAGATGATCTTAAAAAATGTGACTATAACCACATCTTATGGCAGGGTCGTATAGCGATATTACAAATGAATGTCCTACTGAGACTTTTATACCTCTTTAGTACTATGACTTTAAAATATATTAGCATGCAACCGTTCTCCAGAGAATCAGTGAATGGCATGTGGCACCACCCCATAAATTATTGACCACACTACATAGGTATGGGACTGACAGATCGTTCCATGCTCTTGGGTGGCACAATGCATCCGAAGCTACAATCCGTATGGGCAGTGACTCCTTCCTATCTTTTCATATCCTGGGTATTTTTTACGAGTGAACCACCCACAAAAACAGATGCTCCGGTGGAGACATCTACTCACCCAAACTCAATAACCAGGAAGTTCATAAATCAAATTACCCAATACGCATACCAGGAAAACTTTTAGAAACATAATTTTAAGCCCACGACATGCTTCTAACTTCTAACTTGATTACGGTGGCGTATTACTCAAATACGAAGACCTACAAAATTCAGATAAGTTTACATGGTAAATAGTGATGTCCCGAACGGTTCGCCGGCTAATAGTTCCTGGCGAACATCGCTTGTTTGCGTTCGCCACGTATGGCAAACATATGCGCTGTTCGGTCCGCCCCCTATTCATCATCATTGAGTAAACTTTGACCCTGTACCTCACAGTCAGCAGACACATTCCAGTCAATCAGCAGCAGACCCTCCCTCCCAGACCCTCCCACCTCCTGGACAGCATCCATTTTACATTCATTGTGAAGCTGCATTCTTAGTGAGAGGAGGGACAGTGTAGCTGCTGCTGATTTGATAGGGAAATTGATAGCTAGGCTAGTGTATTCAAAGTCCACTACAGTCCCGAAGGACTCATCTGATCTCTGCTGTAAGGACAGCACCCCAAAAAGCCATTTTTAGGGCTAGAACATCAGTCTGCTTTTTTTTTCTGTGTAATGTAATTGCAGTTGCCTGCCTGCCAGCCTGTGTGTCAGGCTCACAGCATATACTGTGCCCACTTGCCCAGTGCCACCACTCACTCACTGGTGTCACAATAGCTTGCATTTAAAAAAAAAAAATATTTTTTGACTGTAATATAATAGCAGTCAGTTTCCTTCACTAGTGTGCGTTTCAGGGCCTGCCCAGTGCCACCACTCACTCACTGGTGTCACAATAGCTTGCATTTAAAAAAACCAAAAAACTTTTTTGACTGTAATATAATAGCAGTCAGTTTCCTTCACTAGTGTGCGTTTCAGGGGCTGCCCAGTGCCACCACTCACTCACTGGTGTCACAATAGCTTGCATTTAAAAAAAACAAAAACTTTTTTGACTGTAATATAATAGCAGTCAGTTTCCTTCACGCGTGTGCATTTCAGGGCCTGCCAGGGCACAGTGTCAGACCAGTGCAACTCATATCTGGTGTAACAGTAGTGTACATTTAAAAAAAAAATACAATTTTGACTGTAATAGATTGAATAGCAGTTAGTTGTCTGCCAGCGTGTGTGTCAGGCTCACAGCGTATACTGTGCCCACTTGCCCAGTGCCACCACTCATATCTGGTGTCACAATAGCTTGCATTTAAAAAAAACTAAACTTTTTGGACTGTAATATAATAGCAGCCAGTATCCTTCACGAGAGTGTGTTTCAGGGCCTGCCCAGTGCCACCACTCACTCATATCTGGTGTCCCAATAGCTTGCATTAAAACAAAAATAAATAAACCTTTTTGACTGTAATATAATAGCAGTCAGTTTCCTTCACGAGTGTGCGTTTCAGGGCCTGCCCAGTGCCACCACTCACTCACTGGTGTCACAATAGCTTGCATTTAAAAAAAACTAAACTTTTTTGACTGTAATATAATAGCAGTCAGTTTCCTTAATGCGTTTGCGTTTCAGGGCCTGTCCAGTGCCACCACTCACTCACTGGTGTCCCAATAGCTTGCATTTAAAAAAAAACGAAACTTTTTGGACTGTAATATAATAGCAGTCAGTTTCCTTAATGAGTGTGCCTTTCAGGGCCTGCCAGGGCACAGTGTCACACCAGTGCAACTCATATCTGGTGTAACAGTAGTGTACATTTAAAAAAAAATAAAAAAATTTGACTGTAATAGATTGAATAGCAGTTAGTTGTCTGCCAGCGTGTGTCAGGCTCACAGCGTATCATGTGCCCACTTGCCCAGTGCCACCACTCACATCTGGTGTCATAATAGCTTGCATCTAAAAAAAAAACTAAACTTTTTGGACTGTAATATAATAGCAGTCAGTTTCCTTCACGGGTGTGCGTTTCAGGGCCTGCCCAGTGCCACCACTCACTCATATCTGGTGTGCCAATAGCTTGCATTTAAAAAAAACTAAACTTTTTTGACTGTAATATAATAGCAGTCAGTTTCCTTCACGAGTGTGCGTTTCAGGGCCTGCCCAGTGCCACCACTCACTCACTAGTGTCCCAATAGCTTGCATTTAAAAAAAAACTAAACTTTTTGGACTGTAATATAATAGCAGTCAGTTTCCTTCACTAGTGTGCGTTTGGAGAAGACTGCACGATCATGACTGAGAGTCAGCACTGAGCCTTTTCCTTCACGTCTGTAACCAGTAGATTTCCACGTTCTACTGACTCGGGACGCCAAGTAATACATTTAAGGTCGGCACTTCTCATGCTCTCTCTGTTTTAGAGATCATATAGAGAAAAGGAAGTCTGTTTAGTTTTTATATGTCAGTTTTTATGTTTTATAAGTTATGACTTTAATAAATTTATTTTTTTAGCACTAATCCTTTTGTTGGTGTATAGTGTATAATATAAATATAGGTTATATTAACTAATTTCTGTTCTTTTTGTCATCTATATTTCATGGATTGGAGTTATATCATGGAATAGCAACATCCAGGGAGATCACCTGCATTTACCAATTATACAGACTTATTATTGGACTTTTATTTGCATTTAAGTCTGTTTCATTCAGTTTTTATCTATGTAATTTTCTGTTCCATGTGACTATTCTTCTCATGTTATATACCGTATTTTTCGCTCCATAAGACGCACTTTTTTTCCCCTCAAAAGTGAGGGGAAATGTCTGTGCGTCTTATGGAGCGAATATGAAGCTTTACTTACCTGTCTTGCAGCGTTGGCCGGCAGCACAGGGCGCACCGCGGTAGTGGAACTTGAATTTCATGTTCCGGTTTCCGGCGGGACTGAAAGGAAGTGTGCACAAGCTGAGTGCGCACTTCCTTTCAGTCCCGCCGGAAACCGGAACATGAAATTCAAGTTCCACTACCGCGGTGCGCCCTGTGCTGCCGGCCAACGCTGCAAGACAGGTAAGTAATTATGGGACAAGGGGAGGGGGACAGTATGGGAGAGACGTCTATGGGGAGGGGGGGGGAGATGAAGTCTATGGGGAGGGGGTGGATGAAGACTATGGGGAGGGGGTGAGATGAAGACTATGGAGAGGGGGTGGATGAAGTCTATGGGGAGGGGGTGGATGAAGACTATGGGGAGGGGGGGAGATGAAGACTATGGGGAGGGGGTGGATGAAGTCTATGGGGAGGGGGTGGATGAAGTCTATGGGGAGGGGGTGGATGAAGTCTATGGGGAGGGGGTGGATGAAGTCTATGGGGAGGGGGTGGATGAAGTCTATGGGGAGGGGGTGGATGAAGACTATGGGGAGGGGGTGGATGAAGACTATGGGGAGAGGGGAGATGAAGTCTATGGGGAGGGGGAGATGAAGTCTATGGGGAGGGGGAGATGAAGTCTATGGGGAGGGAGGGGAGATGAAGTCTATGGGGAGGGGGGGAGATGAAGTCTAGGAGATGAAGTCTATGGGGAGGGGGTGGATGAAGACTATGGGGAGGGGGTGGAGATGAAGTCTATGGGGAGGGGGTGGATGAAGTCTATGGGGAGGGGGTGAGTGAAGACAATGGGAGAGAGGAGAAGACTATGGGAGGGGGGGACACTATGGGACAGGGGAGAAAAAAAATATTCTGTACAAACTGTCCCATAGTAAGAAACACTATGGGACAGTTTGTTCAGAATATTTTTTTTCTGGGTTTCTTCCTCTAAAAACTAGGTGCGTCTTATGGTGAGGTGCGTCTTATGGAGCGAAAAATACGGTATATTGTCACTGAATTAGAAGATATTTTAATATAGGATATTATCCTCTAGTAATATAGTTTGAAGATTGATAGAGATTAAGGGTATTTTGTTATATTTTGTATATATCCTCAATGTATTCTATTTAGTAAGGTGATTTTGGAGCACCCACACAGTGTTTCAGCTGCTATATTAAATATATCAAACTAGACCACTATATAAGCGCCTATATTTTACACATTTGTTTGTAGAGTTATTTCACAGTGCATACTCCTACCACTATGACCACTTCAAATCACAGAAGGGGTCATGGTGGTTGGAGTAACCTTTACAGTCTGTGCCACATCAAGAAAAGAGATAGCCCAGGCACACCCCTACCCCTTACAACAAACTGGCCCCGTGGGTTATGTAATCATTCATACAGAGCGATCACATGGTCCCAATAGTCATCTATGGAGCTGCCTATAATTTCATACTTAGTGTATTTTTTTATATATATCTTATACATATATCCTATAATTTCATACTTAGTTTGATTAATTTTATATATCCTATATGTGTATATAGATAGAAAGAAAGATTAAAAAAAAAAATATATATATATATATATATATATATATATATATATATATATACATATATATTATTAAGTACGATTGGAGGGACCTACCTGACAACCCATGCAGAAAGTCCAGAGAATTTACATTGCAAGCCTTATAATAAATCCTTTAACTTTCCAAAACACCATAAAACCTGTACATGGGGGGTACTGTTGTACTCAGGAGACTTTTATGAACACAACTAGTAGTGTTTCAAAACTATAAAATGTAACACAATGATGATATTACCAGTAAAAATGCAATTTGTGTGTGAAAAATGTAAAAAACAAATATGAACGCTAAATTTGGCCAGGGTTTGTGACTAAGTGGATTCTAAAAAAGACTGGACATAACCAGTTTTAAATACCCTGGGTTGTTTACTTTAAAATGGTGTCCCATAATGGGGGTAATTCTCATTCCTGGGCTACCATACGGTTTCAAAGGCAACATAACCAATCTGGCAAATTTCCATATTCCTGTAACTTTCAAAAACACCATGAAACCTGGACACCTTGTACTCGTGAGACATTACTAAACATAAATATGAGAGTTTCAGAGCAGTAAATGCGAACAGTGTGATGACATTCACAGTTAAAATGTCATGCAGAATTTTAAAAATAACTTAATACTTAAAAATATATCTCAAAATATTTAGATTGTATTGATATTAAATTATGTTTTATAAATAAAATATATATATATATATATATATATATATATATATAATATATAAATATATATAATATTTGATGTTAAATGAACAAAATTATATATAATAAGTGTGGGTGCACTTAATATGAAAGATTTTATTTTGATTAGAACTTGTACAATTGCCTCCATCCTTAAGGGGTTAAAATACCTATCTAACGTTGGCCTGGTAACTATTACTGTTTGTGGATGATAAACACACTTAAAAAAAAATACTTTTTTTCTTTTTGACTTTGAAACTAAGAATATAATGACATGTCTACACAAGTATATGTGGAGCCTTTGGGAAATAAACTTCTTTCAGGCATTCTGTTCTCACTCCTCAAAAGACATGTTTATTACTGTGGAGAACTCCTGTAGGCTCAACTGTCTCTACCTTTTATTTGCTTAATTTTATTATTATTATTATTATTATTATTATTATTATTATTATTATTATTATTATTTATAAAGCATACGTTTCCATTTTGATCTGTTTTTCAATATTCTGGCTTCTTTCTATTCCTATTTCTATCCATTAGCTCCAGCTTGCTGTACCAATCTTCACTTTATGAAAGTTTATTCCAGTCTCAATGATAAAAGTTCACTGTTTCCTTCATCCCTTCCTTTTTCGTAACCCCTTTTAACCTCTATGGACCAAATGTTACCCTTTGCTATCATCACAATCTGGTCACTAACTGAATGTCCTATTTATTTAACTTTGACAGCTGCATGAAGCCCTACTGTGAATACCATTCCATTTTTTTAAAACATCTTGAAAGAGCAGATTGCTATGATGGCTAGACCATCATTAGATTGCAAAGGGTTAAATAAACACTCCACACACCATAACCACTACACAACACTGTTAGTGGAATATAGTCTTTAAATATCTTTGTTCTCTCTTTTTACCCTTTGAAACTAAGAATATACTGGCATGTCTACACAGGTATATGTGGAGCCTTTGAGAAATTAACTAATTTTGTACATTCTTTATCCCCTTCACACCTGAAAAATCCCCTTGAGGACCGGTGACGGTCCTGAACAGTCATAACGGTATTATGTACTTACCTGATTGGCGTTGCTCCCAGTGTGGGGAAACTGCCTGACAGCCCAGGCAGTCTCCCCTAGGTGAATTCCTAGGTGAATTAGGACCCCACGGCCATGTGATCGCTCAACAGAGCGGTCACATGGCCACAATAGGTGTCTGTGAATCTGCCTGCATCTGCATGTGTAAAATGAAAAAAAAAATAATGTTAATGTTAATAAATATATAATTATATATGTGTGTATATACATATAAATCCTTGTTTGAAGTGTACTCACAGGACTCAGAATTATTTCAAATCGTGCAGTTTATTCAAAGCATCAAATTTCCAGTAAATGGTGTCAACATTTCAGTCCTCCAGGGACTTTTCTCAAGACTCACCACCATTATATCTATATATATATATAAAATGTCATACTAAGTGTATTTTTATATTAATATATACATATATTAATATAAAAATACACTTATAATTAAATTACACACGTATATATATATATAATATAATAACTATATATATTGTATATATATATTATAAAATACAAAAAAGTTAATTAAAATAAATTAAAATCTTAACAATAATACCAAAAAAATTATGAAAATAATGAAATTTTATTCTAACTGTATTTTGATATTAATATATATATATTTATATCAAAATACACTTAGAATGAAATTATATATGCATCTATGTATATATAAATAAAAATAATACAAAATATATATATCCAAAATTACATAAATAATTTCATAAATATACACGTAGACTTCAAATATAGAAATATGAATATATATTTAAATTCTACGAGCTTATTTATGCAATATTTTTACATAATTAAGTAATTTTATTGATTGCAAAAGTCCAGAGAATTTAATTTGCTAACATGGTTTAACTTTCTATGACACCCTAAAACCGGTACATGGGGGGTACTGTTTTACTCGGGAGACTTCGCTGAACACAAATATTAGTGTTTCAAAACAGTAAAACATATCACAGCGATGATATTGTCAGTGAAAGTAACTTTTTTGTCATTTTTTTTGGCACACAAAAGGCACTTTCACTGATGATATAATTGTTGTGATACGTTTTACTGTTTTGAAACACTAATATTTGTGTTCAGCAAAGTCTCCCGAGTATAACAGTACCCCCCATGTACAGGTTTTTGGTTATCTATCAGTCCTGACACACTAGTAATAGTTTCTAATGTAATTTCCAGTCTGTACTGCAATAGGTAATCCAGGTAATATTACAGTATATTCCAGAGTTTCTCAATCAAACATTCAGTGTGGTAAATAGAAAATGCAGTGACAGAATTAATTTATTATTTTCTAGATATTTTTATTCTACATATTGTTACTATCCCTCTTTGTATTCCCTAATTATATGGGTGGATATTTCCTTTGTTGAAATCTGAATATTTTCTACTCTGCAACTTTCAATAATACTGTGATGAAATCAGGTGAACTGCCTGCCTACACTGCCAGGAATTATATACTAATCACTCCTTATTTCTTTGTGAGTAGTTAAATACATTATTCTTTGAATTTGCACATGTATTAACATTTTCTCTACCACTGCGTCATAATCATATCTGGTTTCCTGCATGTGAATGAGCGATATGTAACATATTTATGCAATTGCTAGTAGTATAATTTAAAGTATATATGCACTAAAATGTTTTTGTTGACTTTCAGGTTGGTATTGGGAAACATACAAACAGATGTAAAATGATACATATTGTATCATACACAGAGTGGCATAGAGGAGGTTAATTAGATTGTATTCTGTGTGGCAAGAGTCGGCTGCAGTGGTTATTATGGTTGGAGTATCCTTTACCTCTATTAGCAGCCTGAGCTTCATGGGAAATGTAGTCTGTAGTCTAATAGATTCCATGCTAATTTTTATCAATAATTTATAGCTGTTGTGGGCTCACATTTTCATGATGATCGACCGGTCACGAGATGGATTATTACATATGTGACAAGCATGTAAACCAGCCCTCAAAGTCTTCAGACAAATTCCCAGAGTTACATAGTTGTTCAAATGTTGACTGTGAACATTCTGTACTGAATATGGCATAGAGAATAAGTCTGCTTTTCTGTGGAATATCTCCCAAATGTGCAATTGCATTTTTTTTCATGCATTTTTTTACAATTTTGCAGAAAAATAACGTATTGCTCACAAAAGCACAGATGTCTTCAATTGAGGCTTATTTCTCATAAGCTCCAGCAATCACATTCCACATGCTGACCACTACTCTCTACCCGCCCATCTTTCTATCCTTCCATTTTACCTATTCTACACCTACTCAAGCTGCCCACATTCCATGTAGAAACCTCCACTCTATTAACCCTTAACACTAGCTTCCATGGTCTCATCACTATGGCCTCCCCGTACATCCCACTCTGCGCTATTATTCAATGCAGCACTTTCCTCTCTTAACAATCCATTGCCTTCATCTTCATCATGTACTTGCCCATCAACACTTTGCCTGCCCAAAAACTCAGCCATCTTAGCCCTGGATCAACAATGACCTCAAGACATTTTGTTGCATTTTACATTTCTCTGAATGTTCCTGGAAGTCCTCACGCTCTCCATCCACCCGATCAATCTTTTCTTTCTACCTTAAGCAATATTCTACCTCTCTTAAGACTTGTAAAAAACTTAATAACCTCTCTTCGCCCATCCATCTCACCGTGTCTATCATCACCTTCACTACCTTGACTCTTAACCATATTAGATTTACCTTTGAACTTCTCAAAATATCATATAATCTTTCCCTGCCTGAAGTACACCTAAATACTCTCTCCTCACATCCTAAGCTACATTCTCCTCCTTCACAAGCATCTCTGACTATGATCTCCTTAGTATCATAAAACAATCCTGACCTACCTCCTCCCCTGCTGACCCAATCATGCACTCTCCCCTACATTAATCTACCCTATTTGTCCTCTCTGTTTAATCATTCTCTCTCTTCTTACACTTTTCCTGATTCCTTCGATATGGCAGTTGTTACTTTTCTTCTCAAAACTACATCCATCAATCCTGCTCTACCTAATATCTTCACATCTATCTCCCTCCTCCCCTATTTTTGCAAGCTTTTGGAGCATGTTGTACACAGAGAGCTATGTACTTACATCCACTCCAATGATATGCCCTTGACCAACCAACCTGGCTTTCAATCTGACACTTACCTGAAAGTGCACCACTTCCTGTTCAAAATTTCCTTGCCCAATCTCAGCTTTCTAAGAACTCTTCAATCCTCATTCTCATGTATCTCTCTACTGCGTTTGATGATGTTGACCATGCTAAACTGTTGGCTATTTTGACAAACCTTGATATTACTGGTACTGCTCTCTGATAGCTCTCATTCTATTTTTCTGGTAGCACAGTCCTCTATCAGAAATATATAGCCACTGTTACTTCCACCTGTCACTTCCATCTCTTTAATATCCAAACTATCCTTCCTCCCCTTACACTCTATGCTTCTAATTTCCTTATCCATTTTCTCCTCACCAGACCAAATTGCTGCACCTAAAACACCCAATCATCCCCCTCCTCAAATCCAAAATACAGTAGCACGCATTCTGCTCCGGTCTGCTCATGCCACGTCTATTTTTCATAAAAACCCACTGACTTACCAGCCTTCAGCCCTTTATTTCAAATTCCTAACTCTTGTACACAAATTCCTCCACAACCTTGCCCCCTCTTTTCACTCATATCTGCTCTACCCCTTCCTGCCCTCTCCATTCCCTCTCTACCACATTATGTAAACTTCCAATATACCAAAACACTTCTTCTCAGTTCCATTCATTCTCATTCCTAGTCCCCTACTACTGCAACAAGCTCCCACCTCACATCCAGTCAGCCGCCCCTCTCTCATTTCTCTAATCTCTCTCATCTCTCTTCTACAAGCTTCTGAAGACAGACCTCTTTAACCAACCATTCTCTGATACTCAATAATTCATTTCTATGGTTGGCTCCACTAAGTTCACCTGTTTTAATGCCTTCCCAACATCTCTCTCTCTCCCATCATGTACATCTTTCATACTGATACTTACTTCCACTAGCCATAACTCAATTGGTTATCCTGAAAGAATACACACCACAATTCAGTTGAACTTATTGTTGCATAATTTGTTCTATGTACCCTTGCTGTACTTGTATGTTCAATAATTTACTGGAACTATTCTTCTAACAATGTATCTTCTAAGTATTAGTACAACTCAATGAATATCAACATGTTATTTTCACTCATTGTATAATTTGTTAATTTATGTAAAGCACTGTGTATAAGGGTGCTATATAAGAATTAATGATGAATAAATAGATTTGTAGAAAACAAACACATAAACATTGCAGAAAGTCCAATGTCCACAGTCCCCCAGTTCATAGCTGGAGATAAAAGTGATAATCTGTTAGCAAAGCACTAATTCATTATTCAGCAAGCTTGCCATGGCTTACAAAGGATAGCCACATGCCCACCCTCATAACCTTACACTCTGCAGTCTGGCTCTTGGCTGCTTTGTTAGCAGAATACATTACTAAATGGTTGTGGTGAACAAATGTTACACAGTTTGCCTGCAAAAGTCATAAACAAACACGTCCTCAGTTTTTGCATGGAAATGTGGACTTTAGGGTTCAAGAACATGAACCCTAAATCACTTGTAAAGTCCGTGAAAACTTTATTACCAACTATAAATGTATGTTAGGACTGTGCCACATGGACATAAAAAAGCACAGGAAATGCTAAATCAGTTTTTTTACTACCGTGTGAATATTTTCCAAATTAATCTATACTTTTAATCTAAACACTTACCTAAAGGTTGCACGGTTTGTTGATGATTAACATGTAGCTGACTTGGGGAATTTTACCTATTCAGCAACTCTGTCCTTATATTTGAAATTCAGTTTAAATTCTTGACAATTCACACTTTAGTGAATAACCCTGCAAGAATATGATGCCCTGGCATGTTTACACAAGTATATGTGGAGCCTTTAAGAAATACATTTATTTTGTATATTATTTTCCAACTCAACAGCATACATGTTTATCACTGTGGGGAACTCCTGTGGGCTCAACTGTTTCTAAATTGTATTTGCTTCATATGTTTCCATTTTGATCTGCTTCTCACCACTCTGGCTTCTTTCTATACCTATTTCTATCCATCACGTCATGCTTGCTTTCCCAATCTTCACTTTATGCAAGTGTTTTTCCAGTCTCTGACAATATTATGGTTCACTGTTCCCTTCATCCCTTCATTTTTCATAACCCCTTTTAACCCTTTATGGATTAAATGTTACCCTTTGCAATCATCACAATCTAGTCCCTAATGGAATGTCCTATATATTTAACTTTGGCAGCTGCATGCAGCCCTAGTTGTGAATATCATGCTGCTTCCGAAAATGTCTTCAAAGAGCAGATTGTTATGGCTAGACTATCATTACATCTCAGTGGGTTAAAGCAGAGGTTCCCAACCCAGTCATCAGGTACCCTCTACCAGTTCAGTATTTAGGGATTACCTTGTTGTGTCTACCATTGTTTTTGTTTGTTTTTAAACACCTTAATCACAACTGGATAATCCCTAAATCCTGGACGGGGAGTACGTGAGGACTGGGTTGGGAACCACTGGGTTAAAGGAACACTCTATTCACCATAAAAACTGTAGGGTACTATAGTGTTTATGGTGCAAGGAGGGCCCTGGTGCTCCTCAATGGTTTGAGTCTTACTTGGGGTCTGTTGGGTGCAGCTCCGGACCAATTCTTGTCAGCTTTGGGCGTAGCTGAGGATGGAAGCAGCATGGGATTTCCAATACAAAATCACAGGAGTTTCCTTCCTACAAGCCATTGTGTTTGAGAGATATTTGAGCGCCAATTAAGCTAATCCAATTATCTCTCAAATAGGAAAACTTACATATAATTTTTACATATCAGAAATATACATGACAACAGCATCGGAACCCCACAAAAATTATATTCCCGAATAGCCCCGATCTGAGTGCACAACTGTCACGTATTCATCCATAAAAATGTGGTTAATGGCATTTACTGTCCTTACAAGAAAATTTGTAATGAGCAACATTACTGTCCTGACAGGAAAAGTTGTGCCGAGCAACATTACTGTCCTGACAGGGAAAGTTGTGAGAAGCAGCAATCATGCAAACCTGGTAATTACTTTTGGGGTCAAAGGTAATGGGCATGGCCAATCAAATCCACAGGTGGGTTTATGCTGAGCAGCAATCATCCACATCTGGTAATTGTCTTTGGGGTGAAAGGCCGGTTACAGCCAATCGGATCCACGACAGCAGTATTTAAACTCAACTCTCCTCTTGCTCATTGCCCTGTCGTGGTTTCATGCCTATGGTTATCTGAGAGTGCATTCCTGATCTTGATTTTCTGGTATTTGACTTTGGCTTTGTTTTGACTTCCCTGATTACTGGTATCCTTGACTTTTGGCTTTCCCTCATCTTTGTGTCTGATTCTGTGTCCCTGACGTCGGCAAGTATTTTGACTATTCTTGGAGACGTTAAGTCCAGCCATTCTAAGGTCCCGTTATACGTTATCCTTAGTCCTAGGTGTGACACAGTACTGCGTGCTGGATCGACTTGTAATCCTGACAACAACATATCCAAAAAGTGCTCCGATTGGTTTGGTAAAATGAAAGATATGTTCGTGCATATATGAACTGGCTGCCTGGTAGAGGTGATATTATAAATTTCAAAAGGGGTTAATTTGATTGTATGGGAGGTCAGAGCTTAGAACCTAAATTCTTCTTTGAAACTAGGACCCCAGCAGAGCTACTCTGTAAGGTGTGAGAAGTCACAAGTAAGTGGCCTGGAAGTCAGTATAAACTAACTCTCTCATTTGCCATATGTCTTGATTCACTCTTTGATAAGGAGTCCTTTGATATGAACAAGCCTTGTGTTCCAATATCATATCAAAATGAGACATTAATACCTATCCACAGATTAATACTCAAGCCTCATTTTTATCATATTTAGAATGGGACAAGCACAATCTTTCAATCAAGCCTAAACATGATTTGCGAAGAAGGGACCCCACAGAATCTGTTCGGTAACCGAACAGAAGGGAACAATTCCATGTCCACTTTGTGGACAGCCTTTGGGGTCACCATTACAGTGACCCCAAAGGTTTAAACATCAGAGGCATAGAAATGATTCTCCCACAAAGAGAGACGGGAATAGAATAAAGACACTGAGATATTGAGAATAATCCCTGGATTGCTAAAATGGGCAAACTTGAAAATGGGGGTTTAAATAAGGATTTGGATCTAGCTGCTAACTTCATTGTTTCACTTTATTCACTTCATTGAATACTTCTTTGGGTAATTTCTCCCTTTAACTCAGATCTGCAATTGTTTCCAGCATGACCGTGTGCTCACAATGTAGCAAAGTTAGCACAGCCAAAGAGTCTACTGAATCCAACCTCTGGTGTCTGAACATGACTGTTATTTAAAATTACTCCTATTTATGCACCTTCTATAGCCCTCCATCATTGTGTGAGTACACTACATTAAGTGGGAGGAAAAGATATTTTATGTTTTTTACATTTTAAATAAAAGCATTTACATCACATAGTTTAACTTTGTGTTTTTTTAGGTTTATCTACTAAACTGTCATCGAGAGCGTACACTATAGGATCAAGAAATGTTAAATTTTAAGGACACTATAGTCACCTAGACCACTTCAGCTCAATTAAGTGGCCTGGGTGTCAGGTCCCCAAGGTTTTAACCCTTCAGATGTAAACTTAGCAGTTTCAGAGAAACTGCTATGTTTACATTGCAGGGTTAATCCAGCCTCTAGTGGCTGTCTTCCTGACGGCCACTAGAGGCGGTTCTGCGATGCTGGATGCGAAAATCGCATTCAGCGTGCAGAACGTCCATAGGAAAGCATTGTGAAATGCTTTCCTATGGTCTTTTTGAATGCGCGTGCGGCTCTTGCCGCGCATGCGCATTCCGCTCTACTCGGGAGCCGACGTCGGATTGGGAGGAGAGGTCACCAGCGCCGAGGGAGCCCGGCGCTGGATTTAAGTAAGTAACTGAAGGGGTTTTAACCATTTTAGCGCAAAGGGAGGGGGGGCCCTGAGGGTGGGGGCGGGGGGGGGGGGACCTAAGGGTTGTATAGTGTCAGGAAAACTAGTTTGTTTTCCTGAAACTATAGTAATCCTTTAACTATGTCCAGATTTAGCAGTCTGAATGACCACCAGCACTGGATTGTAAACGTAATCTGAGGAGACTCAACCATATTATAAATAAAAAATATATACTTTAATCCTTTGTAAATGATTCTGCCCTAGGCAGTTTGCTTGGCCCCCTTTAAATCTTTCTTCAATCGTCATATAGGGATGGTGGGTAAGGCCTGGTACTTGGGCTTCTCTCTCACCCCTGGGACCTTAGCGGATTCCTAAGGTCACTTTATGGTTAAAGGGACACTCCAGTGCCAGGACAACAAATCGTTTTCCTGGCACTGCAGGTCCCTTCTCCCTCCTACCCCTCATCCCATGTTGCTGAAGGGGTGAAAACCCCTTCAGTGACTTACCTGAGACCACCGGCGATGTCCCTCGGCGGTGGTTTAAGGTCCGCCCATGCTCCTCCGATTGCGCATGCGCGGCTGCCGGCGGTATGAGACCTAATGTGCATGCGCGCATTAGACCTCCCCATAGGAAAGCATTGAAAACGCTTTCAATGCTTTCCTATGGGGATTTTAGCCACCCTAGAGTTCCTCACATAGCGTAAGGACGTCTAGCGACGCTATAGCACAGAAAACCTGTGCTATAGACCAGGAAGTGCCCTGGTAGACAACCACTAGAGGAGGAGTTAACCCTGCAATGTAATTATTGCAGTTAATGAAAACTGCAATAATTACAGTTGCAGGGTTAAGGGTAGTGGGAGTTGGCACCCAGATCACTCCAATGGGCAGAAGTGGTCTGGGTGCCTGGAGTGTCCCTTTTATTCTACTTTGAACACTGTGATGGTAGTCAACATCACTGGGGATTGAAAACAGACACTATGCGTGGGACTCCAGATTCCTCTTGTGTTTTGGTCACCCTTTTCCCAGTAGTGGTGCAGGGTATGTTGAATTAATTGATTGTCTGTGTCTTTCCCCTACCCCTTTTTCCTGCGTTTTGGTTCCACCACAGGGCGTTGTCTCATGTACACTGCCAAACCAGTTTTAAATAGCTGCCCTTTCCCTCCTCAATCTCCCATCAGCCTTTGCTATTGTCTGACTCCACCCTTCCTTGTACTATATGGCTCTATGCACCCTATTTTAAATGAGGCTGTTTGGGGGGTTGGTTAAATAAGTATGCTATGTCAATTAAATATAGTTGCTGTTTTAACCTTTACCAAGTGTTGTCTGGTGTTTGGGGGAATGGATCTAATGTGCTGATGAAAAGGGTGTCCAGGGCTATAAACAAAGTAGCCTGATCCAGGATGGAAAAGGACCTCAGTGATCCCAGTCAAGTCTTGGCGACTGGGTCTGAAGAGCTCCAGGGTTCCTGATAACTACGAGGAAGCAGACTTGGCGGAGATACCCAGCTGGGGTACAGGGAGCTCCGCTACAAACACTATATGCTACAATGCCAAATAATATTTCAGATGAATAGTTATTAAAACATTGAATTGCCTAACCCAGAAAAAATGCAAGGAAACTATTAACATATATTTTAAAATTCATAATGAGGATCTTGCAACTTGGTTTGCAGCTTTTCAGACTCCTTAATTATTCATGTGTTCTTTTATAGGATTTTTCCAGAACTTGCTCAACTGCTTATAATCTATTTACATTACATTAGTTTCCTGTGAATGCTATTCAGCAACCTGTAGAAACAGTCTCATTCTGTAAACAGCAGAGAGGAGTACAAACAGAGAGAGAGAAAGAGCCAACATATTTTCTATAAATCCTGCCTAGACTTGATATTTTAATTTGCCAGTCAATTTGACATCAGACACACCTGGGCTTGATTAGAACAATTTAGTGACAACTACACTGCCTCTCCAGATTAATAACACAGAGTGAAAACATTTCTGCTTGGTTTATTTATATGGATCTCACACAAATATAACCCTAGTTGTATGCTATAATCTTTACTTGTGCAATCTAATCTTTACATTTAGGAACAGTGTCATCTTACTGATCTGTGATTTTCATAAATGTAGCATCCATGATACAGACAGCTTCCTACACCAACATTGGGTGGTATGACAAGGTGATGGTGTGCCTATGGGTTACTGCCAGTGAGCCACTCATTCAAATGAAAAAGGGTCCATGCACACAATATTTTAACAAATACACACAAGAAGGTTTAGCACTTAAAAAGTTTAGAACTCTGAGTTTATGAGAGGAGAACCCATTGGAGCTGCAGGTTACAGCTCCCCAGGGTCCACTCTCACACCTCTGCCGGCTGCCAGCATTACACTGCTAGCAGGCTGATGAGGGAGATCGCTGATCTCCCCTCCGGTACTGCGGAGCCTGCAGGGGAGAGTGAGGCACGGACGGTTTCCGGTGCTATGATCATTTGATCAAAGCACTAGGGAAATATTTTGCGGCACCCGTCGGCTCACAGTTTGGGAACCACTGCTCTAAACCACTAAATAGAATTCTATGTATTACAGTGTGCACAGTATTTATACTCTCTTTTAGATGCACTATAGAGAAGACACATCTAGAGTGGGGATTACATCATTTTTACTGTCAAATAGGAGCCATTAAAGGGTTCCACTGCATGTGAGTGAGATTCCACTTATCCACTGGCTCAACCAGTGCCATCTGAATATACTACACTATATGGTGTTATTTTCTTTTTATTACATACTGCATGGGCTACCTATTTGGATCCAGAGATACACTGCACATCCATAGGTGGGGATTGTACTGTTCAAGAGTGTGGCAAAACTAGCACTTCTTGTGTAAAAAAACAAGTGGATTTGTCTATTCTGACTTCACCAACGGAAGATGGACATATTGTTTGTGAAGTCCACCTAAATATAGGGGAGTCGTGTGTCTTCAATTAAAAAAATGGCAACATAGAAAACCACAAACTCATAATGGTCGGATTGGTGGTTGCCGTTCGTATGAACGAACACGTGGCGGCAGTCATTTTGGCGCACAAATGCTCAGCGGTGTTTGGTCGTCGAGTGCATGGAACTAAAATTAGCCACTCGACCTCACAAACACCGCTGGACTTCCATACTGTTCATACAGATAATTCTGTTTGTCCAAATAGAGCAGCGTTCACCTAAAAGAAACCACCAACCTTCAGACACACGACTAACCAGTATATAACTATGTACGTTTGTCTGTTCATTCGTATGAACTTCCGAAAGAAGACCGGTCAAAGCCTGCAATTGCCTGGAACTGTTTTGGGGCTCCCTCCTCGTGGCTGACCAGTCCAAAACTTCACTCGGAAGACTTTTCTATTCTATCAAACGGATCTGAGTGGTATTTTGACAGATTGGGCACTCAGATCCCAGCTATCCAGTGAGGTGTCTTTCTTGGAGTTCTGATAAATATTATATGAATTATTATGATTTAAAATATTGTGTGATGTTCTGCACTGAGAGATTATTGAATTAAAAGCTTGTTCTTATGCAATTATCTCTCCAGTACAGAAAAGAATCCTGGGAAATGTTACTGTCCTCTCAGTTTTCCACAAGGTCCACCAGGGGAAAACCCCTGGAATGTCATTAAGGAAGCCCATTGCATGGGTATTTGTATAAAACCGTCTGTGGTTCAAAAAAATTCAGTTGACTCCCAAAACTGTGTTTCGTCCAGTTGTTGGGGAATGGCATTGGAATTATTATGCTACCCTCTATTTGTATGCTGACTATGTCTACCAGCGGACATTAACTTAAAATAAACTGTGAATGTAAGTGCTCTCTCTGTGTGGCTGAACAACACGTGCTGGAGAAAAACGGCGGCCATCTTGTCGCACGAAAGCAGGCAGCGGGACTTGGTTGTCGAGTGTCTGGAACTCTAAGCATGGGCACTCAACCTGGCGAACACCGCCAAATTCATACAAACGCCTGCTTCTTTCCACGACAAGCCAGGAGAGCGCTGTTCGGTAGGATTTGTTTACACGAACAAGGCAAACAATCGCTACCAATTAGCCAGGGGAACCATTCATTCCCGAAATTGACCAACCGCTACCACTGATTCTACGAAACTAATGGGGGCAGGCACCACGTGTGCAGTCTGTCAAAACTTTACCCGGTGGCGATTCAGCTGTGTTCGTGGAATCTGAGCGCTATTTGGACAACTTGGACACTAATATCCAGGCTATCCGGGGATATAATATTTGTGGGGGTTCCTCTACATATTATGTGTATTTTTTAATATTGTATGTTTTATAATTTGTGTTACGGTTGCCCCAGGCTAGCTGAGGATTGGACCGTAGAGAGGATACTCCTAGCGCTCACCAAGGACCATCAGCACCGCACCAGACACCATAACCACAGCAGACCCCACGAACTGACGCAGCTTGGTTGGGGTCTCGCCGTCTCCTACCCACCCTGGACCTGCGACAAGGCTCCAGGTTCCAGTGGGTGAATCTCTCTTTCCCCAGAGAGTGAAGCAGGAACAGGAACAAGCTCTTACAAGAGCTCAGTGAAGCTAAGGGAATATGAATAGCACATCAATCCCTGTAGTGATTATAGCTGTCCCCTCCAAACACGAGTCAAGGCTGCGAGTTGTGGGTCAAGTAGAAATGGTTTAATGAGCAACTTGCATATCTTATATACACCTTTTCAGGCCAGAGGCACCCCCCTGGACCTGATGGAACACAGGAACAAAAAGAGCATAAACCAATTAAAACAAAGAGCATTTTTCTGCACCCTCCCTCTATCCTGGAGATAATTAGCTTAAGTGGCTGTGGTAATTTAATCATCTCCAGGTACAGGAAATATCTCTAAATCAAAAACTGTTACAAAAACCACATAAAAATACATAACTCATATAATACGATGTTTAACCTATATGTCCAACATATCCCCATATAGCTTGGATCTGAGCGCTCAATATGTCTGAAAAGCACTCAGATCTCACAAATACAGTTGGATCGCCATGTGGTTAAAGTTGTCTCAATGGCCGTTTGGCAGAATTCAACCCAGGATTAATTCCACAGTTTTTAGTCATAGAGTCGGCTAGTTCGTGAGTGTGAAACTATTGAACAACGCGACGATCGTATGGATATAGATGAACGGATGAAAAGTCTGGATGTCCCAGCGTTGTTCATGGGAAATTGTAGTCAAAAACAGTTCCACGCGGTCGACGACAAACACTGCTGGGAGTTCGGCAGTTAAAGATGGCCGCTGCCACGTGCTCGTTCATACGAACGATGACCATCCAGTCGTTCGCCAATTAAGCTGCGGTTAACCACAGCTTCTGGGTGGTTAACAAGCCGCACACTCCACATGCAGGGTGGTCGGCCGGTCGGCAGTTTGTTCGTCTGTTTGAACAACATTATTCTGGCTGTAATAGACGTTTAATTCACCAAACCAATCCACGAATACACCAGGGGAAATGTAAAAGGCAAGCAATGCAGGCAAAATATGTAATCCAGGGACAGAGGGTTCAGTCCCAAGTGCCTTGAGACCCAATAAATTATAAGGGCCATAATCACAGGGCAGGAGGCTGGCAATCAGGCCCCTCCAGAAGCCAGTGGTGAAGGGTAGTTCATCACAATTTGTAACTCTAATGCCTGGGAGATAATTAGTTTAAGCAAAGTACACTAAATTATCTCCCAGACACATAGTATGCATGTTGTGGGAGTGTCATGGGCGTGTTGTGGGAGTGTTGTGCTATGTCCTTGCTTGAGACCCCCTGCTGGAGGTCTGTGTCTAAAAGTGGTCCGTCTGGCCATAATAAATCATTCCTGTTGTACCCTTCATCAAATCTGGACTGATGTTTGAGTATGCGAACGACAAATCGCTTGATTTATTCTCACGAACAGCTTGGATTTCGGGAACATACAAATCAATGTACTATGTGAACGGGCTATAACCACTAGCATTTTTGGAGTATACGAACGAAATGTGATACAAGGAGTTCGTTACACCCACAATCGACAATCTTGCTGGATCTGGTACTGTTCGGAAATATGCTACAACAATCTGTCTAAAATAGGTAATGTGTTGCCAATTATTTCAATAATAATCTATGCAGTTAATCTAGACCACATGTCTACATGTTGGGTACTCGTGTGCTCTGTGTTTAGTCTTTATAAAATACTAGGTGCTATGTTAGCATGCCATACACCACAACAATATGCACAAACCCACGTCAAAGTAATGTGTAGTGTGGCAGGCATAGTTGGGAAAGCAATTCATCATTGCATATACACATTAGAATTTTAATACCAAAAAAAGTGAAAATACACATTAAAATCACACACATTTGATGCACAAAAATAGACATCTGCATACATACACTGCACACAATCCAACTCCATTCAGATCCTACGTGAAAATAAAGCTTGTGTGAAGTCTAAAGAAAAGTTATTAGAAATTTGGCTGTGCTGGATGGTGTGCAGCAAATTGGTGAAGAGAAACGCTGCTATACTGTATACATACATACTAGATAGATTATGAAGATGTGGAACATTTATATATTCAGTTATACTGAAAGAAAGATAATATTGACATATACAAAAAATCAGTATGTGTCAAATGTTAAATAAAAGAAACAGAAAAAGCATTTTATAACAGATTAAACATATTTAACTTTTGGGTGTAATGTAAAAACATCAATTAAATATAACAATAAAGTCTATCTGAGCAATGAGTCCATATCTTCATAATTCCTATTGTAAACATTCAGGGTGGGACTGGCCTACGAGGATACCAGGACATGTCTAAGTGGGTCGTGGCACATTTTTTTTTATTTGGACTGCACGCAGTTCAAAAGAATTAAGCAGTTGTTGGGGCCATTGCAGTTGATATCATGACCAGCCACATCGAAACTACATTTTGTTTTGCAAGCAGGGAGTGCTGTGCATCATATGGGGTCACTGTCTGTACTGCCTCTCTCTCATGCTCGCTCATGCTCTGTTGTGTTTTCCACATTGGCACCCTTATATTTTAACTCGAAATTTTGAAGAAAAAATAAAACGAGTACCATAATTACCGTAAATCTCAGCTTATTTACAGTGCATATATTGAGTGTGGTGTGTGCCTTAATGGCATGTAGTGGGCCTGTGTGTGCATAGGGGATGTGATATGTACATTTAGATAATGTAGTATATGTGTAGGGTATATAGTGTGTGTCTACAGGGAATTAAGTGCGTGTAGGAGATGTAATATATAGTTACATAGTTACATAGCTGAAAAGAGACTTGTGTCCATCAAGTTCAGCCTTCCTCACATGTGTTTTTGCTGCTGATCCAAAAGAAGGCAAAAAACCTAGTCTGAAGCACTTCCAATTTTGCAACAAACAAGTATCAATTAGCCTGCCCTTCAGTGGGTCCCCGCTCAGATCTCAAGCTGGTTTAGCTGATCTAATGTCATTACAGAGAGAACATACCTGAAGCCTATCAGACTGGTTCCACCCGTACAGGCAGTCCAGATCCAAAATGCCAGCAGGTTCCCTCTTCACATGATATACAGCAACCCCAGATGATCGTTTCAACCTTTTAAGGTATCATCAGCCAATATCCCTCTAGGCACCGTGAGCAAGGGGTCCATGTCTGGATTGCCCTTTAAACTTAAGGAGAGAAAACAATTAGCAAGAGAGGTGAGAACAGACAACCCTTCGGTGGGTTAACTTATGTTAATCATATTTATTGCAAGCAGGGCAAAAAAATTCCACTCACCACTAGCCATTGGTAAATGAAAATTTAGCCATGGTGAGTAGATTTTCACCCCAGGTGAATTTACCATGGACCCTCCCAGCTTACTGTGACAAGTGACTTTTAAAGCCTGGCTAGCTTCACCAGACTTTACATTTTAATCTCTGATGCAAACTATCCAAAAATATTAACGCCATCCTTAAAATTGTCACTGTTAGGGTGATACGCTTTTCAAATGAAAAGTCACCATTAAAGTCTATAAGAATTTTTGTAAATAAATCATTTGAAAAGTTTACCCAAAAATATAGAAACATTTAAAAAGCTTATCGAGAAATATTAAATCTAGGTCTTACCGGTAGTTGTGAGATTTCAAGCATTGTTTCAACAATGCATTCACACTTTGTGAATGGAAATGATTTTCACATTTCCACAAATCTGGAATAACACAAAACTTTACATCTAGCATTTGTCTAAAAAGTGCTTACTCTCTCTATTAACAATGAATCTAGAACCGTAAAAACTGTTAATGTTTGGCTATTTCTCTTACATATTTATTAAATATGCATCACCGAGGCTGTAGTAAATATTTCATGTGTCAAAGTAAAAGGATATTTCTATTACAACAGAGGAAAGGGTTCTTTAACCCCTTAAGGACCAAACTTCTGGAATAAAAGGGAATCATGACGTGTCAGACATGTCATGTGTCCTTAAGGGGTTAAAACCACAATGTTGGAATTCTCTCCTCTAAAGTAAGTCCAGTTCCTGGAAAGGCCCTCACTCAAACTTCAAATTATCTAGACTTCAAAAATAAGGAAAGGAACCTAGCTCTCTCCAAGAACATATGAATGATTACACCAAACCACAGATTAATTTGCTGTGAATTTACTTTTAATAAAGTAAAAAACAAACAAACAGGTAAATCTGTACATTCTAAAGGAGAATTCTCCAGACATCAATAAATAGTGAACAGTGCACAACTAAACAGATGGTGTATTCCCCCTAAAATCACACAAAATATAAACAGTGCTGCTCCAAGCATTGAGCAAGCCACTCAATGCAGCTTCAGTTAGTTGCCTTGTCTATAAGGCTTCAATTTCCACAGTTTTGGCAGTGCTACTTTAAACCACCATACCTGGAGTTAATTGTCAAGTGTTGTTATAAATATAAATCCATGTGGAGTGTGTGAGCTCTGGATCGAAGGCCTGATTACAACGTGAAATGCTATAGCAACAGCGCACTAAATCTCAAAAGAAAGCTGATATGGACCAGAAATCCACAAAGGAGCACACAGACAAATTCCCGTTCTTTCAATACTGAACACTGGGTCACAAACAAGCAGCAATGCCAGAGGAGGTGGACCAAGATTGCAACCTAACTGAAGATGAAGAAGCCTCACTCTCATTAGAGAAGGAAAACTCGGAGGACCCTGTTACAGTGACCACCATGAGATCCCTGCTAGATTCCATGGCAAGCAAAAATGATGGCTAAATTAGACAGCTCCATATTCGATCTGAGCAAAGAATTTCAAAAACTGGGAAATAGGCTTGCAAACATGGAGTCCAGATTTGCTAAATATGCAGAAACTCGCAAGTCCATGGCAGATAAGGTATAGCAATTAGAACTCCAACTAGAGCAATTTGAATCCAAACTAATAGATTTGGAAGACAGGTCAAGAAGAAATAACCTGAGACTAAGGGGCACACCTAAAACAATAGATTAGACCTTACTCCAAGCATGTTCTGGGGGACTGTTCAGCAAAGTAGAACCAGATATACCATCTGACATGTTGCTTTAGATGAAAACCAAAAACCTGGCAGATACTATCCACAGGGATGTCCTCATTAGAATACAGTACTTTCTTTTTTTTTTTACTTATTTAATATTTTATTCTTTTTCTTATTATATAAAACATATACAGCATAATATGCATTACCATTTTCTCATATTGCAATTACGTGATAAAAAAATTCAAGTGTATACATATCTAACATACAAAACATTGACTATACATTAACAAAGATAAACAAAAAGTCCAGACTGAGGGCTCTCTTGAGTCAGATTAGATTTTAATTTAGTAATTTTACATTCCTATTATAGCATCAAGCTATCTTTATATCAAATGTAAGCAAGGTTTATCTATAGACTAATTTTCCTGTATGATACCTAGCCAGTTTTTCAAAGTACTTGGTTCTTTAACTATCCCTATCTCCATTTTCAACTGATAGATTAATTGTGATTTTACTTCCTCCCATATTGGGATTTCTCTGGCTTTCCATTTCCTAGCAATTGATATTTTAACTGCTAACAGTGTATGGATTATCAGGACAACATATTGATCCAAATTCTGAGACATATATAGTTGTAACAGAAATAACTGTGGTTTCCTGTCGACCTTAATTCCTGTCCATGATTCAATATTCATAGTTACCATATCCCAAAATCTTTTTATCTCACCACATTCCCACCATATATGTAGCATTCCTGCCTTATGGTCCCCGCAGCACCAGCATTTATCCGATGCATCCGGGTACATTTTAGCAAGTTTATCTGGCGTTAAATACCATCTATTCATGATTTTGTATTGGAGTTCCACTAAGTTCAGACAGTGTACATTTTTTATGGTCAAATTCAGTGCTTTCATCCAGTCATCGTAACTTATGTTATTGTCTATTTCCTTCTCCCATTTTGATATCACTAGGCCAATAATTTCTTCCGGGTCAGTTTCGATTACCGTATATACTCGAGTATAAGCCGACCCGAATATAAGCCGAGGCCCCTAATTTTTCCCCAAAAAACTGGGAAAACTTATTGACTCGAGTATAAGACTAGGGTGGGAAATGCAGCAGCTACTGGTAAATTTCTAAATAAAATTAGATCCTAAAAAAAATATATTAATTGAATATTTATTTACAGTGTGTGTATAATGAATGCAGTGTGTGCGTATGAGTGCAGCGTGTGTGTATGAGTGCAGTGTCTGTATGAGTGCAGCGTGTGTATGAGTGCAGTGTGTGTATGAGTGCAGTGTGTGTGTGTATGAATGCAGTGTGTATGAGTGCAGTGTGTGTGTATGAGTGCAGTGTGTGTGTATGAGTGCAGTGTGTGTATGAATGCAGTGTGTGTATGAATGCAGTGTGTGCAGGGCCGGTGCAAGGATATTTGCCCCCCCCATATGTCCTGACCTCCCCTCCTCCTCCCTCAGTGGTCCTTACCTCCCCACCCCCGTGTTCCTTCACCCCCCTCCCCCAGTGGTCCTGACTCACCCCTCCCCTAGTGGTCACTACTTCCCCCTCCCCTCCCCTAGTGGTCCTTATCCCCCCCCTCCCTCCCCTAGTGGTCCTTATCCCCCCCCCTCCCTCCCATAGTGGTCCTTATCCCCCCCCTCCCTCCCATAGTGGTCCTTATCCCCCCTTCCCTCCCATAGTGGTCCTTATCCCCCCCCTCCCTCCCATAGTGGTCCTTATCCCCCCCTCCCTCCCATAGTGGTCCTTATCCCCCCCCTCCCTCCCATAGCGGTCCTTATACCCCCCTCCCTCCCATAGTGGTCCTTATCCCACCCCCTCCCTCCAATAGTGGTCCTTATCCCCCCCCCTCCCTCCCATAGCGGTCCTTATACCCCCCTCCCTCCCATAGTGGTCCTTATACCCCCCTCCCTCCCATAGTGGTCCTTATCCCACCCCCTCCCTCCCATAGTGGTCCTTATACCCCCCCCCTCCCACAGTGGTCCTTATACCCCCTTTTTTTTAAATTATTTTTTTTATTATTATTATTTTATTTTTTTATTATTATTTCTTATTTTATTTTTTTTTCGTCCCCCCTCCCTGCTTGATACATGGCAGGGAGGGGGGCTCTCCTTCCCTGGTGGTCCAGTGGCAGTTCAGTGGGGGGGAGAGGGGGGCTGGCAGAGCTGTACTTACCTGTTCTGCAGCTCCTGTCAGCTCTCTCCTCCTCTGCGCCGTCCGTGCAGCTCCTTCTATCAGCTCACACTGTAAGTCTCGCGAGAGCCGCGACTCTCGCGAGACTTACACTGGGAGCTGACCGAGGTGCTGAACGGACGGCGCGGAGGAGGAGAGAGCTGACAGGAGCTGCAGAACAGGTAAGTACAGCTCTGCCAGCCCCCCTCTCCCCCGGTCTGTATTATGGCAATGCAAATTGCCATAATACAGACCTTGACTCGAGTATAAGCCGAGTTGGGGTTTTTCAGCCCAAAAAATGGGCTGAAAAACTCAGCTTATACTCGAGTATATACGGTAAATTAAAACACTTTGAGACTAACTTTTTAATAATAGTATGGTCTTTTAATAATTGTTCCAGTATTAAATGTTTCGCTGAATAATTTTTTATTAAGTGCTCTTTAAGATACCCCTTTATTCTCATATAGGTAAATATCTCTTTAGCTTGTAGCTTATATTCGTCTGTTAAAGTATTAAAATCTTTTATCTTACCATTATCTATTATATTGTTGATTTTGTTAACCCCTGCATTGATCCAGCTCTGGATGTTTAGATCCATTATATTTTTTTGCAGCTGTCTAAAATCAATGCTAGTAAGCAGTTTGTCTTGTAAGTCTAGATCTTTTCTTAATTTATACCATATGGGGATTAAATTGTTTAGGATCAAGCCCTTATCATAATTACCCTGTCTAAGGTTTTTTCTATGGTCTGTCTTCCAGAAAAGAGAATATATATCCTCCTTTATTTCATCGTTAAGTAGACTGTTCCATTTTAAACCAAATTTGTTCTTTTGCTAAATCGGATTGGGTTATAGAATACAGTACTTTCATATCAAAGAACTGATATTGAGAAAGTAGCAGGGGAAAGAGGGATGTACGTGCAGAATACTAAAACATAAGTATATATACTTATGTTCTTGTATTCTGCGTGTAAGAATTAAAATATATTTTTATCAAATAACATTAAAAGTTGAGTTTTAACTTCTATTACCTCACTACCAAAAGATCTGGGCATTGCTCTTTTTTACTAAAGTTCTCGCTAGTAAATTCTCTGGCCTAAGGAATCCATAGCATGCCAAGTATATTGCAGTCTTAATTTCAAGGCTTGTATGTGACTCATACTCATAAGGAGAGTAGTCAAATAAGTCAGATCATGAGTGAAATATGTCACTGTTTACAGGAAGTTATTTAGCTATTTGAAGTTTACTAGTTTTCTGAATTCCATCTAGTTTTTAATTTAATATGATGACTGGAAAGCATGTTTATTTGAGTATAAAGTTAACATGTGATGTTGTATTCCAGTAAGATATATTTTGATTGTGTTGTGTGAAAGTTTTAACCTAAGGTAACAAAAAGCTGTGAAGGTAACCAATGATTCAATGGAGTATAAGTAGTGGATATGAAATTCCTCTGAAAACTTAAAAAAAAAAAATGTAATTCCCAAATTACATGCAATTAATAATACAAGCAGTGTACATAGAACAATATCGGACCTCTGAAAAGTATAAGCATGCATATGGACTCAGTACTTGGTTTGGGACCCTTTTGCAGCAATTACTGCCTCAATGCGGCGTGGCATGGAAGCTATCAGCCTGTGGCACTGCTGAGGTGTTATGAAAGACCAGGATGCTTCAATAGCGGCCTTCAGCTCTTCTGCATTGTTCGGTCTCATGTCTCTCATCTTTCTTTTGGCAATGCCCCATAGATTTTCTATGGGGTTCAGGTCAGGCGAGTTTGCTGGCCAATCAAGCACAGTAATCCCACAGTCATTGAACAAGGCTTTGGTGCTTTTGGCATTGTGGCCAAGTGCCATGTCTTGCAAATGCCAAGTCCTGCTGGAAAATTAAGTCAGCATCCCCATAAAGCTCGTCTGAGGAAGGAAGCATGAAGTGCTCCAAAATCTCCTGGTAGACGGCTGCGTTGACCCTGGACTTAATGAAGCACAGTGGACCAACACCAGCAGATGACATGGCTCCCCAAATCAACACAGACTGTGGAAACGTCACACTGGACTTCAAGCATCTTGCAGTGTGTGCCTCTCCATTCTTCCTCCAAACTCTGGGTCCTTGGTTTCCAAATGAGATGCAAAAGTTGCTCTCATCGGAAAAGAGGACTTTGGACCACTGAGCAACAGACCAGGTCTGTTTTTCTATAGCCCAGGTAAGACGCTTCTGATGTTGTTTGTTGTTCAGGAACGGCTTGACAAGAGGAATACGACATCTGAAGCCCATGTCCAGGATCCGTCTGTGTGTGGTGGCTCTTGATGCACTGACTCCAGCCTCATTCCACTCCTTGTGAAAGTCCCCAACACTTTTGAATGGCCTTTTCCTGACAATCCTCTCCAGGCTGCGGTCATCCCTGCTGCTTGTGCACCTTTTTCTTCCACACTTTTCCCTTCCACATAACTTTCTATTAATGTGCTTTGATACAGCACTTTGGGAACATCCAAATTCCTTCACAATCACCTTTTGAGGCGTTCTCTCCTTATGGAGGGTGTAAATGATGGTTTTCTGCACAACTGTCAGGTCAGCAGTCTTCCCCATAATTGTGATTCCTACTGAACCAGACTGAGAGACCATTTAAAGGCTCAGAAACCCTTTGCAGGTGTTATGGCTTACTTAGCTAATTAGAGTGGGAAACTGTGAGGCTAGAATATTGCACCTTTTCACAATATTCTAATTTACTGAGATTGTGGATTTGGGGTTTTCATGAGCTGTAAGCCATAATCATTGCACTTATGACAAATCACGGCTTGAACTATCTTGCTTTGCATGTAATGCGTCTCATATATTAGTTTCCCCTTTTACCTTGCATTACTGAAATAAATGAACTTTTGCACAATATTCAAATTTTTCAAGTATCACCTGTATACTTGGTGTGTGCCCTGAAACATACAGAACAAACTTGTAACAGCCTGCAAGGACTAAAAGTACAGGAACCAGCACTGAAATTATTGCATATTTGGGCTTTTCCAAGGAAAACAAGAGGCCGACCAAGTTTGTCTTTAAATTCTCCTTGTTTGGATTGTGTTGTGTTAGTAGTATTTTAAAGGCTAGTTGTAGGTGGGTTAGTATCAATAGGTCATAGATTGGATGAATGTGACATAGAAGCACAAATTGCACACACTGGTGTCCTAAAGCCTAAATGCCTGCAGAACTAATGCCAATATGTTTTGATATTGAATTGCACCAAGGCTGCCGCAACCTTGGCTGAAATGGATTGGTAGTAGCCATAAAATGCGTATTTGTAACCTAGATCCACCAACTTGTTCAAGTATAATTTGAATTCTTCTCTACAGTGTGGGAAACTGGAACATACTACTTCTTTGTAAATACCAAAAGTTAATACGAATTCAAGTATTCATAACATTTTGTTCAGCCTTAGGTCTCTTGCATTAATAATTACTGATCAACCCCATAGACAGATGTTTTGTTCCCTATAATATCCTGAAAAGCTATGAGAAGGGAGACCAAATTAATGTCTTTCCCCCCCAGAATATCCTTTCTAATGTTAGGTGAAGCAAGGTATGCAGGGGGTAACATTGTATGTTATTGGCATGGCTGTGGGCATGGTTAGATGGGTGGCTTCCAGTTTCTCCAGACTGTTGCTTATCTGGCCTATTGAAGACAATACAGAAGACATCAGGGCATATAAATCTGCCATGTTGTTAGAGCTGGACCCTTCCACCGCATTAGCATTGTCCATATTTGTTTTCATTAGGTTAAACAGTTCCACTTTCCTGATGAAAGTGGGGAAATGATTATTCCTCTTCCTCAGCTCTGTTGTAATTTTTGGGATGGCCCAAGATCTAATGGAGCTTGGGTGGCTGATTCTGTCTTCTAGAGGGGCTTACCACCCTAGCAGAAGTGCTAGAAAGTGAGACATCTTCACCCAGATCCAAAGCATGAGACATGCTACAAGAGAACTGTGATGGATCCCCTATACTCTGAGGGAGTATATACGCTGACGGGTCTCCTTATTCCCACCCTAGTTCCATCGTACGGCATACCTTGCTAGACATTTGCGGGTTGGTGTGGGGATGTCTGGAAAGTGGCAAGTCTAAGTCTCCAGCTCCATTTGTTAGGATAGTAAATCCACTTTATTGTTGGTTTTGCATGGCTATGATAAATGGTAAAATTGTAGGGTTTTAAGGCCATTCTCCACCGTAGTAGTCTGGGGTTGACTCTGGCCACTCAATTCAACCATATCAAGGGGTTGTGACTGGTCATTAAGGTGAAGGTTGTAGTTTTTGAGGGCCCATACCAGGACTCTTTCTCAACGGTGGCATAGCTGACCTCTCTGGGCAACAACTTGCAACACCGGGTGTTCTAGGCCTCCGCCCCAACCTGGTTTAACACTGCTCCCAAGCCGAACATAGAGGCATCTGTATGGACAACAAATTGTTTGGAATGATCAGGAGCAGCTAACATCTAAGCGTTAGTTAGGGCTTGCTTCAACTGTTGGAAGGCTCCCTCACACTCCAGGGACCACAGGACTTGGCTGGGCAAATTGTTCTTGGTTAAGTTGGTCAGAGGTTTAGCTATGGAATTATAGTCGGGTCCAAATTGTCAGTAGTAACCAGCCATCACTATGAAAGCCATAAACTGAGTTTTCATTCGTGATTGTGGCCTGTTAGGTACCGTTACTAAATTGAACAAAAGGTAAAAACTTAAGTGTTAACAAGCACTGCTGTTAATTCCACACATTGAGTGCTTAATATAGTTATAGTCTCAACACTTAACACTAAGGGTTATGTCCAGCAGAGGAGACAGAGGCAAATAGATTCCTAGTGTAGTAAATCCAGGTAGGGCAATTCCAAAAGGTATTTGTACAATTGGCTTCTCACTTTAAACAGAGCCCAAGCCTGGCAAACAAGCTTTTAAGGGAGCTGCAACCCTTCTTTAGCCAGCAACAGCCGAGCAAGATCCACTGTACTCTTGTATGTAGATGATAAGTATATTTACCAGAATATTGAAAATAAATGAAAACAAGAATATTAAATAAAATACTGTGCATACATCTATACAAAACAAAGTCTCTGTAGTGTCCTTAATTTCCAAAACGCGCTTCACTGTGTACAACAGCTTTCTTAATTGGTAATCTCATGGCTGTGCTTCAAGCTTTAAAAATCCCTGACAGTTCTTCAATTGGCTGAACAGTCTGTAATTTGACCAATCACGGATCTGGTTTCCTGGGGACTGTGGAGACAGCTGAGGCTCATTTGTCATTACAAGATAAGATAAGAATGTAGTGCTTTTGTAAAAATTGAATTAATCACCTTTTTAGTTCTGTTTGAAGGAAGATTCTCCCTGATAAGCCAAACATGTATAGGTATCTATAAAAAATAATTAAACATAGTGTAGATCATACATAGCACAATAATATATGTTAATTCCAGTATATATACACTCACAAACGAAGAGCTATAGACCCAGCTCTGGTTTGAATCGTTTCTGGGTCCGTATAGGCGACCCACCCCTATTCCCGATATGGATCTTGTTCTGTAGGGAAAATAGAGGCACAACCGATTGCGCAGTATTGTTGAAAATAATTATAATGTGAAATAGAAAATCCCTAGTGGGTACTTACAGGGAAAATAGAGGCACAACCGATTGCGCAGTATTGTTGAAAATAATTAAAATGTTAAATAGAAAATCCCAAGTGGGTACTTACAGGTATAGAGTCATACAATAATGACTCAATTCTTAAGCGTCAAAACAGTTTTATAATATGGAAGCAGAAAATATTTTAAAAGACTCTAATACGTACCAACAACTAAAAAAGAATCCAAGTGAGGACATCTATGCAAAATTTTAGAAATTTTTCGAAAAAGGTCTCAATAAAAACATTTTAAGTTCAAAATAGTTTTTAAACATCAAATTCCCTAAAATTCAGTTTTTTTTATTTTTTGCCCAAAGTCCATAAAGACGTAAATAAACCTCCGGGCAGACCTATCATAGCAGGTATTGATTCTATTTCTAGCCGATTATCCCAATATATAGACATCCAGTTACAACCCCAGGTCACATATTAAAGATACGATTACAGTTTTAAGCATTTTAGAGAATATGGTCTGGGATAGCAACTGTATTCTAGTCACATGTGATGTGGCAGCAGTGTATAGTAACATTTCCCATTCTTATGGATATAGAGCAGCAAGACACTTTCTATCTGAATCAAAATATTTTTTTATGTGATTGAATATATTGTGGAAAGGATAAAGCTTATTTTGAAAAAAAAAATGTTTCTGGTACAATGATACCTTTTTCTTACAGACCAATAGGACGACCATGGGGACCAAGTTCGCCCCCAGCTATGCCAATTTGTTCGTGTCTTTTTGGGAAGACTCGTTTGTGTATGATGGGCATGGTTGGGGAGAGAGCTTGGTCTTCTATGGCCGTAACATCAATGACATTTTATTTATATGGAAGGGCGAAGAGAGTGACCTAATCACTATTTTAGAATTTTTAAACATCAATGATTGGGGTATCAAACAAAGCAGCACATGGAGTAAGGAACAAGTAACCTTTTTAGACCTTGACATTTTTGTAGAAGAAGGAAGGATCAAGACCAAAAATCATTTTAAAAAGGTGGGCTGTAACAGTTTTATTGAAAGTATAAGCTGCCACCACTCTCTGTGGTTGGAGTACGCCCCAAAGGCGCAGTTCCTTAGAATCCGCCGAAATTGTAGTGATCTAGCAAACCATGATGAGCAATCATTACGTATAAAAACTGATTTTATTGCAAAAGGTTATGATGTGTCCAAATTTGAGAATTCTAGAAGGGAAATTAGAAATAAAGAAATAAAGGATTTATTATCCTATAAAACTAAAGCTACTACAGATATGCAAGATGTCCCTTTTATTTGCATCTACAATATGAATAATTATCAAGTAAGCCAGATTATTAATAAGTATTGGCCAATCCTATTACAGGACCCAGCCCTAAAACAAATCCTTCCTGCTAAACCTAGGATGATTTATAGAGGTGCAAAAAACCTCAAAAAACCCTAGTACAGAGCTCTTTAAAAGAACACAATTATCCCTCAACTATATTCAATAACGAAAAAGGCTTTTACGGTTGCGGCCAGTGTGCAGCCTGCAAGAAGTCAGGGTGTACTCAAAGAGTGATAAAAGATATAACTCTTAACGAGAATAAGAAAATCCAGATCAAACAATTTATAACTAGAGATGTCCCGAACGGTTCGCTGGCGAATAGTACCTGGCGAACATAGCTTGTTCGCGTTTGCCACGGATGGCGAACATATGCGATGTTCGGTTCGCCCCCTATTCATCATCATTGAGTAAACTTTGACCCTGTACCTCACAGCCATCAGACACATTCCAGCCAATCAGCAGCAGACCCTCCCTCCCAGACTCTCCCACCTCCTGGACAGCATCCATTTTAGATTCATTCAGAAGCTGCATTCATTTTTTTTTTATTATTATTTTTATTTTTTTTTAGACAGAAGTGTGTTATATTTGAGCATGCTAGGCTGAACGTGCGTATATCATGGCTAGTTGCACTGAGGGTATGAGTATATAGCAGTACATTGTTGTGAAAGATGGCTGTCATGTTTAGGGTGTAGCTTGCACGTTATCAACTGTTTATTTATATCAGCAGCTCCACTACTAGTTATAAATCAAGTATGAGTCACCCCATGAGATGAGACTAGTGAATAACATAATACATGAACGGTTAAGGTAAAGGCATGTAAGGAACTACGACAATAAACTCTTTAGGAGGTGAAATAATGACATGTTTAAACGCTTGCTACTTAACAATTAGTTAATGTGCAGAGAGCAGTTCATGTGATCAAAGGCATGGTGTGAAGGATCGGCTATAGTGAGACATGCTTGGCAGGCTGCTGTTTACTGCTTGTGCTCATCCGATCCCTTCTGGGCGCCAGGTGCAGACCCTGGAAATCCCTGATACCTGGAACAACAAAGGCAAGTCTCTGGCTGAGTGCCGGGTTCGCGTCTTGAGGTGGTGGAAGCTTGTTTTGTCGGGTGGTCGGATCTGTCCCGGTGGTGCTTCACGTCCGGTGCGGGATTGTGGTGGCTTAAGGTGGAGGTGAGTGCTTGACGTGGGTCAGGCTCTGCATTTCTGTTTGTGCCTCCGGTCCCGTCTTGGTGGATTTTAATGCGAACTGCTTCGCTTAGCTGTGGTGGAGCTTGTTGGGGCTTCCTGCTTGTTATTTGCTTCCAAAATTGATTAAAGAGTCTGTCCAGCTTAGACTCAATATCCTGCCATACTTTGCTGGTACCAGGAGGACACGCGGCTGCCGCCATATTGGGAGAGTCGCAGATGAGTATGTCAGCCTGGGCGGCTGTGCTCTGTGCATCCATTAGCTCCAGACAGGGGTGGACCGGGAAAACCACCACCGGTCCGAGGGGGGGTAACGGAGCTCCTGCCAGGAAGTAGCTGCTCCTGGGCATCCCAGGATCAGGAGATCGTCCGCCTCTCCCGCCTGGTGAGCACTAGGCCACACTTGCCACGCGGAGGTAAGTAAGACTCTGTCGAGTTGCTGACCGCTATTAAGCATGTCGGGTCGGTCAGGTAGGAGCAACATTGCTGGGTCATCCCCTTCTGGGGTGTAATTCGCTTGTTGATAGCTGCTTAAAGTGAGATATTGAGGGAGCTCACACGAAGTGCGTCTTTCCTCCATGACAGCTTTGCCCCGCCCCCCGGAAGCTGCATTCTTAGTGAGAAGAGGGACAGTGTAGCTGCTGCTGATTTAATAGGGAAATCGATAGCTAGGCTAGTGTATTCAGTGTCCACTACAGTCCTGAAGGACTCATCTGATCTCTGCTGTAAGGACAGCACCCCAAAAAGCCTTTTTTAGGGCTAATTGCAGTTGCCTCCCTGCCAGCGTGTGTGTCAGGCTCACAGCGTATACTGAGCCCACTTGCCCAGGGCCACCACTCATATCTGGTGTCACAATAGCTTGCATTTAAAAAACAATAAAAAAAAAAAACTTTGACTGTAATATAATAGCAGTTAGTTGTCTGCAAGCGTGTGTGTCAGCGTCTACTCTGCCAACTTCTGCCAGTGCACAGTGCCACTCATATCTGTTGTCACAGTAGCTTGCACGCATAGTACCACTAATCAAAAAAAATTACAGGCAGAGGCAGGCTACCCCGCAGGGGCCGTCGTGGTGCTGTGATTCCCTTTGGCCCTAGAATAATGCCCAGTGTTCAGAGGCCACGTACCCCGAACTCGCAAAGTTCTGAGGACATAGTTGACTGGCTAACACAGGACACCCAATCTTCTACAGCTTCCGCTCGGAACCTTGATGCACCATCCTCCTCCAGCTTAGCTTCGGGCACCTCTCAAGTTACCACTCGCCTGCCTGCCGCCACCACCAACACTAGCACCACAGCTGCTTCACTTGATCTGTCAGAGGAGTTATTTACACATAAGTTGGAAGAAATGAGTGATGCGCAACCATTATTGCCAGAGGATAACAGGGATTTGTCTTAGTCAGGCAGCATTACACACATGGACGTACGGTGTGATGATGATGTTGTCATCAGTGAGGACAAGGGACTGGACATGGCTAGCTTGGTATCCAACCTTGTGCAAATGGGGAGTTTGCGGTTGTGCAAATGGACTGTTTGCAGTTGTTTGCGGTGCGTTAAACGGGGAGTTTGGTCTGTCACTGTTAAGCGGGCGTAACCCTTACACTACCTGATCGATACAACATCATACCTGATGGTTTAAAGCACATTATTCCAAACAATTTAGGAATGTTAGGTAATTTATGCCCTTTATGGATTAAAACCAGACTCTGCATCTGTGACGAGAGCAATCTCGCCACATTGCATTGGAGAAGCCTGGTTGCCCGCCTGCTGCCTTTGGACTATGGCCCTGGGAGATTGGGCCCTTTAAAAAACGTATTCGGCCCTAACAGAGTGCATGTCACTCATTCTGGCCCTTTAAATACAGTGGGGTCATTCGGTACTTGCCCTGTGTGAGCAGTGATACCCCAGATAGCTATGCCATGGAGCCCATTCATATAATGCAACCATGTGCTCAATGGAGTCTGCCTCTATCCCTGGATATAATTGGATTATTTTCCCATTGTCTCCAGGAAAGAGGGCTCTGTAAAACCGGTCTGAGCCAGATAGCCATGCTGCCAGCCAGGGCCCAAAAGATATTTTACTAACTTTTGAACCCCTGGTCTGATTCATGCCATTTTTAATATGTTGTTCCCCTGAATGGATTGATTGTGAATATGTAATTTTTATGTGAATGTGATGTATGGTTTTAGAGTTATGAAAGTTGGGTAGAAAGTATGTTTTAACTGTATGTGTAATTGAGTTTCCTCTCAGGATAAGGGGAGGGAACATGTGGGATGAAACTGATATGTGATTGGTTGTTTTATACCTCCCTGTGGGCGGTCCTGTATTTGAAAAGACTGTAATAAAAACAAGGCTGGGTGTGCCAGCACCTGAGACCACTGCTTGACCCTCAACACGGAGCCTTGTCTCATTCTTGGGGGGATTCACTGTATACTGATAGAGACTGACTGCCAGGAGTGTAAGCCGCTTGGGAGCTTTTTCCTGTTCGTCTGCTAACAGCTATTCGTGAGGTTTCCAGTTTGGAGTGCTATTTTGTATCCAGTTCGGGAGTTTGGTGTTCTGCAGTAGCTGTGCCTGTCTCTCAGAAAGGGGCATATCGCCTAAACGGATTTTAACCCCTTGTCTGCTGAAACGGTCCATTACAATTGGTGGCAGCGGTGGGATCGTTCCTACAGCCAGAAGGACAGCTACAGGAAACACCATTTCTGTGGATTTTACAATTTAAGGGCAACGCATGTCCCAGTACAGCGACCCTAAAAGCAACAGGATGGAACCAGCAGTGTTATACGAGGAGGAGGACCTGGATGGCCGGGATGCATTAAGGAAAGGCATCTGGTACCAGGCCCTGGATAATGTACAATACCAGCGGGGTGAGAGTCTCCCCAGTGAAGAGCATCGATTGCAGAAGCAAGTGGCCCTGCGGATGCCCTTCCTGGGAGAGCAGCCCCTGGAGGAAAGGGTGAAGGAACTAGAGCACCGGGTATGGCAGGAGCTATGGCTGGAGGATGCCTACCAGGCGCTCTGGTGGTATATGGCACAGTATATACCCTGGACAGCCGAACATGACAAGCCAGAGGGAGAGGAGTTTGATGGTCCTGGCTTGTTATGGGAGTCCTTTGCAGAGCCTGGCTTTGGGAGCCCTGCGCAAACCAGACTTCAGGACACTTTCTATGAGAGGGAGGCTAGGCATGAGTGGGATGACCCCCATGAGGTAGAGCAAGACCTGGCTCACCTAGCAACCCTGGAGTGGGAACTGGAGCAGGACTACCGAGATCTCTTCCACTCCATTGGGAAGGCTCAGCAGGACAGTAAGGTGACAGACCCAGATCCAGACCCATTCAGCTGGGCAGATATTGTAGAGTGTTACTGGGAAGGTCCCCAGGTGGCCGGTAGAGATGGGACCGAGGTCTCTCCACCAGTCCTGCAGGGAATTGGGAGTTCAGTCTCCATTCCCCAGCAGCAGTGTGAAGTGCAGGGAGAGGAGAGCAGCGTCCTCCCTCCCCAGCGGCAGGCTGAGTTACAGGGAGCAGAGGTAGTTGTCCCTGCCCCCCAGCAGCAGAGTGATATGCCGGGAAGGCAGTGTGAAATGCAGGGAGAGGAGAGCAGCGTCCTCCCTCCCCAGCGGCAGACTGAGTTACTGGGGGCAGAGGTAGTTGTTCCTGCCCCCCAGCAGCAGAGTGATATGCCGGGAAGGCAGTGTGAAATGCAGGGAGAGGAGAGCAGCGTCCTCCCTCCCCAGCGGCAGACTGAGTTACAGGGGGCAGAGGTAGTTGTTCCTGCCCCCCCAGCAGCAGCATGATTTTTTGGGAATTGGGAGCCCAGTCTCCATTCCCCAGCGGCCGAGTGATGTGCCGGGAATTGGGAGCCTAGTCTCCATTCCCCAGCGGCAGAGTGTCCAGCAGGGAATAGAGAGCCCAGTCTCCTTTCCCCAGCAGCAGGACACTGTATTGGGAGCAGAGACAGTCGGTCTCTCTCCACAGAGTATGGAAGTATGTATGGGAGAGGAGTTTGCTACCACCTCTCCCCAGCGGCGGATCCGTAATGTGCAGGGAATAGAGAGCTCAGTCTCCTTTCCCCAGCAGCAGAGTGTTCTATTCGGAGAGGAGCCTGTTACCCCCTCTCCCCAGCGACAGCTTAGAGTATCCAAAGGGGAGACAGTTGGTCTCCCCCTCCGGCAGCGGAGCTGTGCAACAAAAGGGGAGACAGTCTGTCTCCAGCAGCAGAGCGGTGTAACTAAAGGGGAGACAGTCAGTCTCCAGCAACCAGGCTTCAACCAGACTACTCCTGCAGTGGTACTGGCATCAGGGCAGAGTACCGCTGGTCTCTGCCCCCTCAGCAACCCACCAAGGCAGCCTACCAGTCCCCCACACAGCCGTGGTGAGGCACCTGGACCTGGACAAGTTTTCCCCTTACTCGGGTGTAGTAACCAGTTATTGTGGATGGGCTGTATTACTGTTTGTGTTTTGTGGGTGGGCTGCTGGACTAACAAGGGCACTGACCGGCAGGAGGTCAGATACCCTGCTAGTCTGTTTGGAAAAGGGGAGAGATGTGACGAGAGCAATCTCGCCACATTGCATTGGAGAAGCCTGGTTGCCCGCCTGCTGCCTTTGGACTATGGCCCTGGGAGATTGGGCCCTTTAAAAAACGTATTCGGCCCTAACAGAGTGCATGTCACTCATTCTGGCCCTTTAAATACAGTGGGGTCATTCGGTACTTGCCCTGTGTAAGCGGTGATACCCCAGATAGCTATGCCATGGAGCCCATTCATATAATGAAAGACTATGGGAAAGACTTTAGCTCCATGGCAATTGAACTGTATGTGTGTGGTCTGAGCGCCATTCAATAATATGCGCTCAGACCTAAGCTATCTGGGGATATGTTGCATGTCTTTATTTTATGTAGTAAATGTAACCTTGTGTATTTTATTGTATTTTATGTCTGTTTGCAACCATGTGCTCAATGGAGTCTGCCTCTATCCCTGGATATAATTGGATTATTATCCCATTGTCTCCAGGAAAGAGGGCTCTGTAAAACTGGTCTGAGCCAGATAGCCATGCTGCCAGCCAGGGCCCAAAATATATTTTACTAACTTTTGAACCCCTGGTCTGATTCATGCCATTTTTAATATGTTGTTCCCCTGAATGGATTGATTGTGAATATGTAATTTTTATGTGAATGTGATGTATGGTTTTAGAATTATGAAAGTTGGGTAGAAAGTATGTTTTAACTGTATGTGTAATTGAGTTTCCTCTCAGGATAAGGGGAGGGAAAATGTGGGATGTAACTGATATGTGATTGGTTGTTTTATACCTCCCTGTTGGCGGTCCTGTATTTGAAAAGACTGTGATAAAAACAAGGCTGGGTGTGCCAGCACCTGAGACCACTGCTTGACCCTCAACACGGAGCCTTGTCTCGTTCTTGGGGGGATTCACTGTATACTGATAGAGACTGACTGCCAGGAGTGTAAGCCGCTTGGGAGCTTTTCCTGTTCGTCTGCTAGCAGCTATTCGTGAGGTTTCCAGTTTGTGAGTGCTATTTTGTATCCAGTTCGGGAGTTTGGTGTTCTGCAGTAGCTGTGCCTGTCTCTCAGAAAGGGGCATATCGCCTAAACGGATTTTAACCCCTTGTCTGCTGAAACGGTCCGTTACAGCATCAACTATGTAATTTTCCATGGGAGTTTTGACATGGATCCCCCTCCGGCATGCCACAGTCCAGGTGTTAGTCCCCTTGAAACAAATTTTCCATCACTATTGTGGCCAGAAAGAGTCCCTGTGGGTTTTAAAATATGCCTGCCTATTGAAGTCTATGGCGGTTCGCGCGTTCACGAACATTTGCGGAAGGTCGCGTTCGCCGTTCGCGTACAGAAAATTTTATGTTCGCGACATCTCTATTTATAACCTGTTATACTAAAAATGTGGTTTACCTTCTGGTCTGTCCATGTGGATTAAGATATGTGGGGAGAACGACAACACCTTTACATACTAGGATTAGGGAACACATATACAAGATCCAAACAGGCTTTGAACAACATTATGTATACATTAAATTATTAAATTATTATAATTATTAAATTATGTCATAACCAAAAACCAGAGGGTTTAACCTTTATAGGGATTAATAAAGTTAATAAGAATTGGAGAGGTGGAGATTTTATAAGAGACCTGGGAAAATGTGAGATGGAATGGATCTATAAGCTTAATACATTGATCCCCTATGGCCTTAACTCTGATTTTGAGTTGTGCCATTTTTTATAAATATAATTTTTTCTCTTTAGACCAGGTTTTTTTATATATATTCTTTGAATTAGATTTTATTGCGTATTCTTATGTTCTTTTTATATTTTTTAGTTCTATATATGGTATTCCTATTTATAGATTTTTCGTATTTTTATATTCTCCTTTCTTTTATATTGATGGAAAATCTCTGATTAGATACATCAGTTGGATAGAGCCTGATAGCCCTTTGATTAATCAGCATGAATTCTAAGCTGTTTTATTATAATTTAAAGATTCTGAATATCCGCTGTGCCAGTATGGAATATTAAAGATGTACTTAAAGGACCACTCTAGTGCCAGGAAAACATACTCGTTTTCCTGGCACTTGAGTGCCTGAGGGTGCCCCAACCCTCAGGGTCCCCCTCCCGCCCGGCTCTGGAAAGGGGAAAAGGGGTAAAACTTAAACTTAAACTTAAGGTTTATGATTATTGATTTCTTAATACACAAGATCCAGTGCGCACACTTATACACTAAACAGCAACTTCAATGTTTACAGATTGTATTCTTTTTAAAAAACACCTAATCTAGGCAAAAATCATGTGGGTTTAGTTACAGTATATGATCATACATTGCATAAGCACTCACCTGAACATGCATAAATAGGGTGCTCCTGGGGGCCAATTTATACAATACACAAGATCCAGTGCATACACTTATCCACTAAACAGCATCTTCAATGTTGACCAATTTTATTCGTTTTTTAAAAACACCTAATCTAGGCAAAAATAATGGGGGTTTAGTTACATTATATGATCATACATTGCATAAGCCTGCCACAATGCCAACCGAGTGAAACTGAATAGGATATATGAATATTATACAATTATTATTTTTAATAATAATATGTATTATATTTTTTTTAATTATAAATATTTTTGGAGTTTAAGTTTGGAATTGGAATGATTCATTGCTATTTGATTATGTATGTTATTTAGATTGTAATAATCTTTTGAGTTTGAATTAAAGTACATTTTTTATAGGGAATACATTTTTACATTATAAATGTTGTTTTATATTTTACTATGTATTTATTGATATGGTTCATATGTTTATTGACTTATATTTTCCTGTATGATAAAGTTTTTTACGAATTTTGAAAATGGATTTGGTAGATAATGTATGTTAAAACTGATATGTGGTGAGGCTATATATATATTATATACCGTATATACTCAAGTATAAGCCGAGTTTTTCAGCACATTTTTTGTGCTGAAAAACCTCAACTCGGCTTATATTCGAGTCATTGCCATAATACAGACTGGGGCTGTGGGGGCTGCAGAGCGGTTACTTACCTCTCCTGCAGCTCCTGTCAGCTCCCCCCTCCTCCGCGGCGGTCCGTTCAGCACCTCTGTCAGCTCCCAGTGCGGCCGCGAGACTTACAGTGTGAGCTGACAGAGGGAGCTGCACGGACCGGCGCGGAGGAGGGAGCTGACAGGAGCTGCAGGAGAGGTAAGTAAACTCTCTGACAGCCTCACAGTGCCCATCCACTGGACCACCAGGGAGTGAGAGTCCCCTCCCTGCCATGTATCAAGCAGGGAGGGGGGACAAACAAAAATTTAATAAAATAATAAATAATAATACAAAATAATAATAGTAAAAAATAATCATAATAAAAAAATTATTAAAATAATTAAAAAATAATAAAATTGCCCACCCCCCACCAAGGCTCAGCTACACACACACACACTGCACTCATACACACACACTGCATTCATACACACACACTGCATTCATACACACTGTTACAAATCGTTATTTGTAACTGGCCCTTTAAATGGAACATTGCCCTGCTTCCCTGGATTGTGGAGAAGCCTAATGGCCAGCCTCCTTCCTTATGACTATGGCCCCTGGAAGATTGTGCCCCTGAAAACTTATTAACTTTTATTGGGTGTGTATGGCCCTTTAAGAACCGTCTGGGGACATATTGTGACTTTGCTGAACAATGCCCCTTTAAGACTATGTCCCCAGACCTGTAAAATAACTTGTTCCTGGCTTTCCCCCACTTGGTTCAGTAAATAGGGCTTACTGAACCAAGTACCACACAGGCGGACCACCCAGAAGTTAAAGTGTGCAGGCAATTTACCTCCCAGGCTGTGAGGTTACTGCCGGTTAATTGTCGAGCGCTGGGTGGCTGCCATTCGACAGCCGAACACGTGGCGGCGGCCATTTTAGTCATTCGAATGCGGTCAGCGGTGTATGCTAAAGATTCTGTGGAACTAAAATCGGCTACACATTTTGCCGAACACCGCTGACCCTTACCTTCTCCCATACTGAACTTGCAGCTCCAGAGACAAAGTCCCGTTCGAAATGGGACTTAGTCGTTTTTCGGCATGAAATTGACCGACCGCACAGCCCAAATCTATGGAACTGTTTTGGACAGGAAATTGTGCTTGCGGTCGGTCATAAAGGACTTCCAGCTAACTTTTGATCCACTGGAGGGATTTGGCTGATTTTTGGAAGTGTTTATGTTTGATGTATGCTGAGTCTGAATATTGAAATTGAATGTATGGTTTTAAAGTTACAGTGTGTGTGTAAAAACTGTATTTTTATTGTATGTAATAATTGGTTTAACTGTTTATCTGAGGGGAGGGAATGTGTGGGCTGCACCAGATGTGTGATTGGTGATTTTATGCCTCCCCCTGGGAGTGTCCTATTTGCATGTAACCTCAATAAAAGCCAGGCTGGGTGTGCCAGCATCTCAGACCTCTTCTGACCCTCTAACTTGTAGCCGTGACTCATGTTTGTAGGGGACAGCTATAATCACTACAGGGATTGCTATGCTCTTCATACTCCCTTAGCTACGGAGCTCTTGTAAGAGCTCTTGTTCCTGATCCTGCTTCGCTCTACAGAAGGGAGAGGTTCACCTATTGGAACCTGGAGCCTGGTCGTAGGTCCAGGGCGCAGAGCAGACGGCGAGATACCAGCCCAGCAGCGGTGGTTCATGGAGTTCGCAGTGCTTATGGTGGCTACGGTGCTGATGGTCCTTTGGTAAGCGCTAGGAGCATCCTTTCTACGGTTTAACTTCCAGCCAGCCTGGAGGCAACCGTAGCACACACACTGCACTCATACACACACTGCATTCATACACACACACACACACACACTGCACTCATACACACACACACTGCACTCATACACACACACACTGCATTCATACACACACTGCACTCATACACACTCACTGCACTCATACACACACTGCATTCATACACACACACTGCACTCATACACCCACACTGCACTCATACACACACTGCACTCATATACACACACTGCACTCATATACACACACTGCACTCATACACACACTGCACTTATACACACACTGCACTCATACACACACTGCACTCATACACACACTGCATTCATACACACACTGCATTCATATACACACACACTGCATTCATACACACACTGCACTCATATACACACACACTGCACTCATATACACACATCACTCATACACACACGCTGCACTCATACACACACTGCACTCATACACACACACTGCATTCATTATATACACACACTGTAAATAAATATTCAATTAATATAATTTTTTTAGGATCTAATTTTATTTATAAATTTACCAGTAGCTACTGCATTTCCCACCCTAGTCTTATACTCGAGTCAATACGTTTTCCCATTTTTTGGGGGTAAAATTAGGGGCCTCGGCTTATATTCGGGTCGGCTTATACTCGAGTATATACGGTATATATATATTTCTTATATAATTGTTTTTTATATATAATTTCTGGTTGATTAATAAAGTATTTTTAATTGTCTGTAAGAAATGATTGATTTTTAAATATATATATATTTGTTCATGAAACTTTCTTCCATAATATAAGATGTTGCATATCAAGATGTTGAAGTAAAGCAGGATGCAAGAAAAACATTGTTTTGCCTCAATATTTAAGATTGAACTGCATGCATAATATGGTGGACTAACACAAGTAATTGAGCTTTGCCTCTTTGCAAGACAGAATTTTCGACTGTTTCAGGAGCTAAATATATTCTTATAATACAGCATTGTATGAACATACTTTTCTGACTGAGGTAAACGGTGGGCTCCGCCAATCAGGAAGAAGCAGAGGTAGTGCCACAGCGGTAAAAAGGTGAAGAGGGAGACTGAGATGTCTGACGAAGCAGAAAGCCCGGAGAATTTAATTTGCAAGCCTATATTTGACCGCATAACAATCCACTGTTGTACTCGTGAGACATTGCTGAACACAAATATAAGTTCTTTAGAGCAGTAAAACATATAATGAAGATGATATCATCTGTGAAAGGGCAGTTTTTGTGTGGAAAATGCAAAAAACAAATATGAACACTAACATTGACCAGGGTTTGTGACCAAATGGCTACTAAAAAAAGGACTGGACATACTCCATTACCCTGGGGAGCTTATTTTTGCAAAGGGTAATTTTCATTCCTTGTCTGCAATACGGTCTTAAAGGCAACACAGGGCTAGCAAACCAATCTGGCAAATTTAAATGTGTGAAAACTGAAATGTGCAAACTCTTTAAAAAAAACAAAAAAACGAAACAAAACAAATACACCCTCTCAAGGAGGAATTGTGACCAATAATGCAGCCCTTAAAATCTATACTTAGTAAAAAGCAGCTCTAAAACACTTGTGTGGAAATACCTTCTTGCCCACACAAATGAAATATTACCTATTAAGAAAATAGGGGCAAAAGTTAAATAGGATAGTGGAGCAGTTTAAAAATCACACAAATAAAAGTTATCCTTACCCTTGTAACATGGATATTTAAAAGTATTCATCAGCATGACATAAAAGAAAAAAAGAAAAAGCATAAAGTGCAGATTATCCAATCCTGTACATCTGCATTATATGCTTTTTCTTTTTTTCTATTTTATGTCATACTGGTGAATACTTTTCCTTACCCATATTACGAGGGTAAGAATAACTTTTATTTGTGTGGTTTTTAAAGCGCTCCACTACCCAATATAACTTTTGTTTGCTTAAATTGCACTGGTTTACTTGTAAGCTTTTTATTTGTCCCTGTTACTTTTCAAAACACCATGAAACCTGTACATGGGTGGCATCGGTGTACTTGTGTATGACAGCATACACTTATGTGTGGTTTATTGCAGTAAATGCTAACAGTTGACAGTTTTTACTGTTAAAATGTTATTCATGAAATTGGAATATAACAACATTTCTTAACTTCTCACACTTTTTTTTAGGTTTTATTCATATTAAAAGGTTTTCCATATCTCAATATTTGATGTGAAATTAAAGTCATGTTTCTCCTGAACAAAATGATAATATAATAAGCGCACACCTTAATATGAAATAAGTAAATTATGGTTGAACAGACATATAGTCAAATTCCAGGTTTTATTTTGGTAAAACTTGTACAATTGCATTCGTTCTTAAGGGGATAAAACGTGTTTTGGACCAAATTTCCCATGATCTTCTAAAAGTTCCATGTGAGTCAAGTAAAATTGTAGATTATGCTAGCTTTAGTGTACCTATAATCTTAATTTTATTAATGACAGGAGGCGAGTATTTGCTTAAGTCTCTCTTTACTAGAACTCCACAGCAGCACAGAAAAACAACCAATCAGAAAAAAGTTAGGTACTATAAAACTCCCCTCCCCATGCATCATTTCCTCTTTCGAGCTGCAACAAAACAGAATAAAAGGTAGAAAACATAATGGGGAAGAAACGAAGTCCTAGATACGATGAAACAACGATGTCCACCATCCGAGAAGAACTGCCAAACCAGATAGTGTTGATAGACTGTAAGCTGAAACGAGAGAAAAGACAGAATCGAACAGGTTGATTATCCAATGAAAAAGTACTCTGAATAAACATGTGTGCACCCAATGTAACAACCAAAATTACCTTAAAACGAAGATATCCCAACCCTACTTATGAAAATAAACATAGATATAAGAACAGGCGACAGGTAGCAGAGACAACAAACAGAGTTGCATACGTACCTGATTAATCCAATTTTTTAACATAAAACAAGGGTGGGAAAAGAATGGGTGGGAAATACTCGCCTCCTGTCATTAATAAAATTAAGATTATAGGTACACTAAAGCTAGCATAATCTACAATTTTATAACATGACAGGAGGCTTCGTATTTGCTGTTTTAACGCTCAGTCGACAAATCCAATGCTGTTTGTTTCGCTGGTACCTATTCTCGGAGCTACCCGAGCAATCCTAAATGGACTTTCCAACTGCAATAGATGACAATACACCGATCGTTGGAGACGCCAGCAGATGAAGTATCCCAAAAACTGAAAAAACATCGTCCGTTGACAGATCCACTATACGTGGGGACGTAACCTGTTGCCTACCGGCTGGTCCATGAGCCGACAAGCCGCCCTATTATCCATTTCCCTGCAGTTAAAAAAGTCAAAAGTCGTATGCGGACAAAGGGCCGCGATAAGACACTGCCACCTTGTCTCAACTCTTGATGTGCAAGGTTGCTCCACCGATCGTGCCAGGGTCACCCGGCAACGCTGCCTTGCAGATAGAGCTTCAATCTCAAGGAATGCGCCTAAGACCACCACCAAATTGCAATAGAACCATAGATCTTTCGTTCCCTCCTGGTCTACCCGGTGAGATGTCTCATCCGAGAATACATTTCTAATGCACGCCAGAGTGTGGTCAAACTAGCCGTATCCTAAGTGATTCCAATATTCCAAGTGGACTGTGTAATCCTCAGACGCGGTAGGGGAAAGACTCCAAAAGGACGTCCATTCAGGGTTCCGAATTGATCACGTGAGGAGGAACGGTGGTCGACTATTCTGGGAATAGCGAATCCCAGAAATAGTCAAAGGGATGGGAAATGCAAACCGGAGTGCCGATTTCCATCCAGATATGTCCTCGTCTAAGCGTGAAAGATGTCTGTGTAGGATTCGGGGTACACCAGGTATCCCCCTAAGGTCTCGTAGGTCTCCTTGACTGTAGTTGAAAAGTAGGTTGGCGCATATCCAAAAAACAAAACGGCTCCCGTGAGGGATAAATAGAGTATAGACGGAGGACCCACCATCTCCGAACCCTGTTCACCAGGTATGCGTACCGAGGAGATGGGCAGTCCTGCCAAGTTATCCCAAGATCGTAATGACCGGGGAACTCAAAACAACCAAGGATTCCTGACTTACCATGTGACCCATACGTACGTTTTACCTTCAGACCGGGTAATAGGCCTCCCTTGATCTTTTTACCCGAGTAAGGCAGTGCCCGTTTGCTCCAGGAAGGTCTCCGTATCTCCCGACATCTTGACATGGGAGAAACTGTCTGCGCAGTTTGCTCGTAATGGCCTGGATATCCAAAACAGAAAGCAATCTCTGTATTATATGGTGCAGAATATGCCAAAAACCTGCACCTACGCAATACCTGAGGTCCATCCGTTAGCCGTCTCATCACCAGGAGTGTGGGTAGATAAGTGGGAGTCTCCCCCCGGTATACCTCTGTGAGAATGTCTCACCCCTTGGCGATGTGTCGCCGCCGGTCTTACGCAAACCGTGGATGTGTGTCCGGGGTCTTCATGAGGCACCATGCCTTTCAGGCATGAGGTTTAGGGTTTCCACCCTTCCCACCATATTCAGATGGCTGTATACTGGTGTCCTCTCGGATAGTATGGCAACGGTGTTTGCCTGGACACCTGCCTACTTCCCTGTCACTGGTGGGTATTGGCTTTTCCTCAGTGATAGTCCCCAGGCCTGCGGCAAAAATGGGTTTGGCACCAACAGCGCAGGCCCGTCAGAAGGGCACAGGCCCAGCAGGCCAAACGAATGGACACGGAATAGTCGGCCTCTTTAATGAGTACAGACCCAGCAGGCCGTATTAACGGGCACGGACATAGCAGGCCGTTCTAATGGGCACAGACATAGCAGGTCGTTCTAATGGGCACAGACATAGCAGGCCGTTCTAATGGGCACAGACAAAGCAGGCCATTAAATGGGGCACAGACAAAGCAGGCCATTAAATGGGGCACAGACAAAGCAGGCCAATCAATGGGGCACAGACAAAGCAGGCCAATCAATGGGGCACAGACAAAGCAGGCCAATCAGTGGGGCACAGACATAGCAGGCCAATCAGTGGGGCACAGACATAGCAGGCCAATCAGTGGGGCACAGACATAGCAGGCCAATCTTGGGTTGAGTATTATTATTATATATTTATAATGTTATTTATATATAGCGTCATCCAATTCCGCAGTGCGTACAATGGGCATTGAATGAGTAATGGGGACCTCTGAGTTTGGGTAGAGGTCCCTAAAGAAATCGTAGAACATCAGAGAATCCTACAACATAGGACCCCTATTCACCAACCCTTTTATACAGCGTAATGCCGTGGGAATGACCTGAACCGGGACTGGCCGTCCCTAAATGCCCAGCGGGCAAATCGTGGTATTCCAGCTGTAGTGGGTATGAGCGGAAGTTGTTCCAGTAGCTATCATGTCCATGAATGTAAGCTACACTGAGCCACACTCTCCTTAAACTGTGAATTGGTATGCCCATGTTCACACAGATCTGTTGAAGATTTCTTATCATTATTATAGTTTACCATCATCATACCACCTGAAGGGAAGAGTGACCATGGACACTTCCAGGAGTAGGGCTAACGATAGCCAACCCAACGAATTCCCCCGGGAATCTAATAAAATTGTATAGTATCAGCGTAAACTGGTCACCCTTACCAGTTTGAGTCAGAGCCAGGTCTGATAGTTATAACTACGCCATGGATAGAGAACACATACCAGAGTAGTCTCATCTGAGACCTCATAGTAGAACCACAAAAATATATACTGAGAGCACCCTGCACAGAGTTTGCGTACAGAGTACATAGATATCTAACTCACAGGGATCTGTGATATACCTTGTCAGTATGAAATATACACTGCACAGAAATTCGGCAATCTGAGGGTAAACTGTACCAACACTCACAGCAAGCTGTGATATATATACACTGTCCTACGAAAAACAGGGAATAGTGAAGAAAACTGCCATAGGCACCCACAGCAAGTTGTGACAACTATCCTGTATAGACAAACCATCAATCTGAGGTGTAAACTGACATAACATTCACAGCAAGCTGTGATACATACCCTGTATATGATATATACCCTATAAGCGATATATGCCCTGTAAGTGATATATACCCTGTAAATGATATATACCCTGAATGAGATATATACCCAGTATGAGACATATACCCTGTATGCGATACATACTCTGTATGAGATATATACCCAGTATGTGATATATACTCTGTATGAGATATATACTCTGTATGTGTTATATACCCTGAATGTGATATGTACCCAGTATGAGATATACACTCTGTATGTGATATACACTCTGTATGTGATATACACTCTGTATGAGATATGAACCCTGTATGTGATATATACTCTGTATGAGATCTATACTCTGTATGTGTTATACACTCTGTATGTGATATATACCCAGTATGAGATATATACCCTGTATGTGATATACACTCTGAATGAGATATGTACCCCTGTATGTGAGATATACCCTGTACTAGATATACATATACTGACATAGAGAACATAGGTCTGATATGAACATATATCAGATAACCGATTCCTCTCTCATAGATCTGATATCTGAGATCTGGTTCCTCTCTCAGAGAGGAAGCACCTGAAGAAATCCGCCGCCGCCGACCGCATGGTAGTGCCAGCCGAGATCCGACCACCGTGGATGGAGGGGGGGGCCGCGAACAGGGGCACCCTCCTCTACCCGGTCGGACGCCCGCGGCTCTAGAAGGAGCTGATCGCGGAAAAAAAACGGCCACGTGCTCGAGCCGGTATACACACGACGGAGCCTGGGGAGTCCGAGGGGGCAGCCAGACGGCTAATCTCCTTACACCCCGAGCGCACACTGTAGTCAGCGCATAGCAATGGCGGAACGCGTGGCGGTGGGGGGGGGGGGGGGGAAGGGGAAGCAAATGAAAGGGATCCCCAAGAACTCCCCTAGAACCACCACGTGAAGGGAGAAAATCCCCGAGGGTACAGGGGAAGGAGAAAAACAAAGGAAAGTAATCCTCAAACTGAAAGCCTAATAAAAGGAAAGGCTGAACACAAAATGCATAAACTATCTAAATAGCGAATATAATCTATAAAATATAACAAAAATACATCCACAGTATGCATAAGGGATGAATAAAAAATACAACATATACTAACTACAATGAATAAATAACTAAAAAACAGTATACCTAAAATACCAATAATAAAATAGAAAATATAATACCACAGAAGATGAATCTATACCAAAAAACAGAATACAAAAAATCTAAATAATAAATATCATATGATACCACATATAAAACCTAAATAAATCCCAAAGCCACCCACTATAAGCAGGAGGCAGTGGTACTCTGACCTGTACTGATGCGGAGCAGCAAAGAAAGAGGAAATGATGCATGGGGAGGGGAGTTTTATAGTACCTAACTTTTTTCTGATTGGTTGTTTTTCTGTGCTGCTGTGGAGTTCTAGTAAAGAGAGACTTAAGCAAATACGAAGCCTCCTGTCATGTTATAAAATTTTAGTCTTTGTCCACAACAGGCAAAGTCCTGTAGGACTATAACTCTTATTGCACTTATGATCAGGGGCGGACTGACCACTCGGGCACATCGGTCATGGACCGAGGGCCCGAGGCAGCCAGGGGCCCGGCCGCACAGCCATGCTCCAGCTGGAGAGATCAGAGATCAGAGATCTCTCCAACTGGAATGGCAAAAACAAATAAAAAATAATTTCCTTTAATAGGTTGCTGGGGCCCCTGATGCAGCGCAGGGCCCCAGCAACCTACCGCTCTTTAAATCCCCCCCCCCTTACCCTCACGTGAGACCTGGCAGCTTCACCAGCTCTCTGCCAGGTCTCCTTCTCCCTGTCCCGTGCGGCTCTGTGTGATGAGAAGAGGCGGGGCCAGGAAGTGACCTCACTTCCTGTACTCTCCTCTCACACAGAGCCCGATCAGCAGGGGAAGGAGCAGCAGCCAGGGAGACCAGAGGGAGCAGAAAGAAAGGTAGGTACTACTTACCCCCCCTTACCTCCCCCCCCACTGTGTCACTACTCACCCTCCCTCTCTCTGTCAATGTGTCACCCCTCCCACTGTCACTGTCACCCCCTCCCTCTGTCACTGTCACCCCCTCCCTCTGTCACTGTCACCCCCCTCCCTCTGTCACTGTCACCCCCTCCCTCTGTCACTGTCACCCCCTCCCTCTGTCACTGTCACCCCCTCCCTCTGTCACTGTCACCACCCTCTCTTTGTCACTGTCACCACCCTCTCTTTGTCACTGTCACCATCCTCCCTCTGTCACTAGTCACCCCCTCCCTCTGTCACTAGTCACCCCCTCCCTCTGTCAATGTGTCACCCCCTGTCACTGTCACCCCCTCCCTCTATCAATGTGTCTGTCACCCCCTCCCTCTGCCACTAGTCCCACCTCCCTCTGCCACTAGTCACCCCCCTCCCTCTGTCAATGTGTCACCCCCTCCCTCTGTCACTGTCACCCCCTCTCTCTGTCACTGTCACCCCTCCCTCCCTCTGTCACTAGTCACCCCCCCACTCTGTCACTACTCACCCCCTTTCTCTGTCACTAGTCACCCCCTCCCTCTGTCACTAGTCATCCCTCCCTCCCTCTGTCACTGTGTCACCCCCTCCCTCTGTCACTAGTCACCCCCTCCCTCTGTCACCCCCCTCCCTCTGTCACTGTCACCAACCTCTCTTTGTCACTGTCACCCCCCTCCCTCTGTCACTAGTCACCCCCTCCCTCTGTCAATGTGTCACCCCCCTCCCACTGTCACCCCTCCCTCTGTCAATGTGTCTGTCACCCCCTCCCTCTGTCACTGTGTCACCCCCACCATCCCTCTCTCACTAGTCACCCCCTCCCTCTGTCACTAGTCAGCCCTCCCTCCCTCTGTCACTAGTCACCCCCTCTCTCTGTCACTGTCACCCCTCCCTCCCTCTGTCACTAGTCACCCCCTCCCTCTATCACTAGTCACCCCTCCCTCTGTCACTGTGTCACCCCCTCCCTCTGTCACTAGTCACCCCCTCCCTCTGTAACTAGTCACCCCTTCTCTCTGTCACCCCTCCCTCCCTCTGTCACTAGGCACCCCTCCCTCTGTCACTAGTCAACCGTCACTGTGTCACCACCTCCCTCACTGCCACTAGTCACCCCTCCCTCCGTCACTGTGTCACTAATCACTCCCTGTGTCACCCCCACCCTCCCTCTGTCACTGTGTCACTAGTCACCCCTCCCTGTGTCACCCCCTCCCTCCCTCTGTCATTGTGTCATCCCCTCCCTCTGTAATTGTGTTACCCCCTCCCTCTGTCATTAGTCACCCCTCCCTCCCTCTGTCACTAGTCACCCCACCCCTCCCTCTGTCACTAGTCACCCCATCCCTCCCTCTGTCACTGTGTCACCCCCTCCCTCCCTCACTCTGTCACTAGTCACCCCCTCACTCTAGTGACAGAGTGAGGGAGGGGGTGACTAGTAACAGAGAGAGGGAGGATGTGACTAGCCACGTGAGGGGGACCCTGAGGGTGGGGGCACCCTTAGGGCACTATAGTGTCAGGAAAACCGCTTTGTTTTCCTGACACTATAGTGATCCTTTAACATTTATTTAATGCACATATATTTGTGCATTCAAAGGGCCTGGGATCTAATTTTGCCCGGGGGCCCCAAAGGCTCTCAGTCCGCCCCTGCTTATGATAGTACAATAAGAACCACAGATCAGTGAACAAGCACATAGCCATCGATTTTCAGAAAACTTGTTTAAAAGTGAATTAAATTAAAGGGGAGCAAACCCACCACATGTAAAAAAAAAAAGTGTAATTGTCCAATTTTAATGCTATGAAAAATCGTTAATGCTTTCCTGATAAGAGATTAGACAAATGCACTTGTATCATGCCCCATAAAACTGTTAAAGGGACACTCCAGGCACCCAGACCACTTCTGCCCATTGGAGTGGTCTGGGTGCCAACTCCCACTACTCTTAACCCTGCAAGTGTAATTATTGCAGTTTTTTTATAAACTGCAATAATTACTTTGCAGGGTTAACTCCACCTCTAGTGGCTACTAGACAGCCACTAGAGGGAACTTCCTGACTCATAGCACAGATTATCTGTGCTAGAGCGTCACTGGAAGTCCTCACGCTGTGTGAGGACCTCCAGCGTCGCTCAATTCCCCATAGGAAAGCATTGAAAATCTTTTTCAATGCTTTCCTATGGGAAGACCTAATGAGCATGCGCAGCATTGCAGCGCATGCGCATTAGGTCTCCTCGGCCGGTGGGCGGGATCAGTCTCGCCCTCCAGCCAACGGAGTCAGAAGGAGGAGCGGCACGGAGGAGGAGGCAGCGACGAGGGACATCGTCGCTGCCTCAGGTAAGTGACTGAAGGGGTTTTTACCCCTTCTGCAACTGGGGATTGGGGGGTGGGAGGGAGAGGGAACCTGCAGTGCCAGGAAAACGGATTGTTTTCCTGGCACTGGAGTTTTCCTTTAAGCAAAGTTTTAAAAGAACCAGTGCACATTGTTATTTTTGCTCTGTTTCAGCTTTTATTTAATGAAATGTTAATTAAAGATAAACTAGAATCTTGGTTTAATTGAGAAGGTTATATAATTGAATATCCATTATTGCGTTACAAAGGAGAACTCATTAGAAATAGCCATTGCCTAAATCTTATCAGCTAAATATCAGAAATAATAAATCACAGCAGGGTTTTAGAATTAGCAGAATAATAGGCAGGCATTTTCAGTGGTGTCATGCTGTTTGCATATTTATTTTCTTATGTGTTAATTATTCCGTATTAGTTTTTGCTGTGTTTGTAATTAACTGCCTGCAGTCTCTAAAATCTTTTTTTATCTTTTATCTTTATTGTTATTTTTCTTCTATTGCAAACAATAAGGTCAGAAGAAAATGCAGTTCAGAAAACTTTTTTAATTTACTGATTAACCAAGAACCCATCATTATTTTCCACTGTGAGGATGTTGTCTTGCATCATGAGAACTTTAATTAAAGTCTTAATTTTGGAGAAATGTGCACCTACTATGAAAATGGCCCTATGACACTAGGAAATAACATTTGATTCTCTTTTTCACCAACTAGTAAATGCAAAATATAAACAACATTTTATTTAATGATTTTCTGTGTGCTTCAGTGACACTGTTTGTGCTTTGCAAATTGCAAGGTTCTTCTTCAATAAACAGTGTGTGGCAGTTAACTGCACAATTGAACCCTGCCTGTAATGAGTGTGGCAGGTCTGTTTGAAACCCTTTGTAGAAAATAATGTGTTCTAACAAGTGATGGTATTGGATATAATGATTTTGCCCTGCCTGTCTGAGCCTTGCACTGACATGGTTGAGAGTAGCTAACAGCTAATAGCTAATAGGTGTGTGAAGAAAAACCCTGTTTTATGGACTTAGATAAACTGTTTTATTAACTCCTCTCCCCCCCCCCCCCCCAGAACACCAGTTAAACCCTTAATACCTTGAAATTACACCGTCACATTTGGTGGCAGGGGTGGGATGGCGTCCTAGTGCGAGGAGAAGCAGCTCGGAGACACCGGTAACGTTACAGTTACGCATCTATAATTGAGGGCAATGCTAACACTCGTGCAGCGCCCCTGGCTTCAGAGGAACTCAAGGGGATGTAGGGCAGCAGTTCCTCTGGAGACTACAAAATGCCTTGGCCCAGGAGTGTGGCCCTATTTCAGCCGAGGAGGAGCTGGCCTGGAGAGATGGGATACAGCGAGATCTCTGGTACGAGGCCTTGGAGTGGACTCGAGGTCCATGGGGAGAGAACCTCCCAAACGAAGAACAGCACAGTCAGAAACAAGCTGAGGATGCCTTTCCTAAGGTTTCTGCCCTGGAGAAAGTGGGTGCTACAACTGCTGCGGTTGATCAGGAAAGAACTGTGACTTGATGAGGCCTACCGGCGCTACGCTGGTACTCAGTCCAGAGGTACCCCTGGATGGGTGAGGGCGAGAGGCCAGAGGCAGTAACTACAACAGCCCTGGTCTGTTATGGGAGGCATTGGAGGAGGACAATGATTTTGGCAGCACTGAGGAGTCCCGGTATTGGGACATCAGGGAATGGGGGTTGGATGCACTGGAGCTCCCTGATGCTACTGACATGGAACCAGATATCACCCGCCTGGTCACGATCGAATGGGAGCTAGAACAGGATTACCATTAACTGTTGAACCTAGATCAACCACCGTCCCTCAGCCCAGAGGATTGCCTGGAAGCTATACCCTCTTCTGCCCAACCAGCCCAAGAGGTGAGCAACCTCATAGACTGGTCCTGTGAGGAACCCCAACAGGCAGGTGGAGATGGGACCGAGGTCTCTCCACCGGGCCCACCGGGATGCTGGGCAACCGGCCTAGATCCCCAGCAGCGACCGGAGTTACCGGGTGCGGAGGCAGGTGGTCCTTATTCTCAAATGTTGAGGGACCTCATAGACTGGTCCTGGGAAGACCCACAGATGGCAGTTAGAGATGGGATCGAGGACTCTCTACCGGCCCTACAGGGATGCTGGGCAGGAGGCCCAGAACCCCAGCGGCAGTGTGTGGAACAGGGAGGGGAGACAACTGGTCTCCCTCCCCAGCAGCAGCGTACCTTGCAGTGAGGGGAGACAACCGGTCTCACTCCCCAGCGGCAGTGCGCAACACATGGAGTAGAGACAGTCAGTCTCACTCCCCAGCGGCAGTGTCCAGTACAGGGAGCCGAAGGTGTCGTCCTGTCATGGAGTAACACTTCCGAGTTCGGCACTCAGCGGTGAGGAGCCGGACCCCGCCCCCCTCTGACACAGCTCTGACGGTATTTAGGGAGACTGGGCCAGAGAGAGGGTGCTTGGTGATTGATTGTGTGAGCTAACGTGTGAGCTGCCTCCGCGAGACCACGGGCTCCACAGGCTCAGCTACTGGGAGCTACTTCCACCAGACTTACCTCTCCAAAAGCTCAGACAAGCCGTTCCAGCCTTTGAGCAAATGCAAGGATTGCTGCATGCCATAAAGGATTACTGGAGAACGGATACTTTGCTACTTTACAAGTGGACCATATCTCTGAACTATTGGAGGACTACCCATATTAACCTTAAGTATATCTTTCAGCTATTTGTCTACAATATAATTTATTAATGAACTAATGCTTGCTTACTCAAATCATCATTGCTACAAGTAACTAATCTCATGAAGGACAACTCCCATCATGCTTATTCACTATGAACTGTTCTTGCTTTGCAAATATTATTTGCTACTTGATTATTGTTCCTATTGAAGATTATTCTCATGAACTAATGTTACTTAATGCATCTCTGAAGAAATACTTAATAATGAACTTTGTGTTGTTGATTACTTGCACTTCTTCTTATTGGATTATTGCCTAAATGCAATTCATTTAAGTTTAACACTTATTAAAACTTCGGTTGAATCAAGTTACCAGTGATTCTCTCTTTTCTTAAAGCTACAGTATTGATACTTAAGGATTCTCCATTTCTTCACTATTGTAATTAGGGAGATTACAAGCTGCAGTTGAGTTCCAATCCAAATCACCCCTAGTAGCATAACAGAATCACCAAGCCATAAAAATGGAACCAGTAGAAGTGAATTCCCAAATTACCTCATTAACCCATAGAGGTGAAATACTCAAACAAGGCATGCAGGATTTGCAAATTGCTAATGAGAGACTTCTTTCTTATATTAGAGAAATGCAAAATAAAGTTACACATTCTTCAAGTGACCCTGCTGTCTGCAATCCTGAAAAATTTTATGGAGATCGCTCTAAATATAGAGAGTTTTTGAATTCATGCAAATTGCTGTTTACTCTTAAACCTAGGGCGTACCCCACAGACAGGATTAAAGTCTGTTCAATGATTTCCTATTTAAGGGGTGAACCCATGTCCTGGGCACATACATTTCTGGAAAATGAAGATCCTACTTTGGATTATTTGGATAATTTTGTTGAAGCAATGTCACTACTATATGAGGACCCTGATAAACAAACTACTGCTGAAATTACTATTAGATTATTACAACAAAGAAATCGTCCTGTGGAGGATTAGATAGCTGAATTTAAAAGATGGGCTTCAGAAACCCAATGGAATGATATAGCTCTATGTAATCAGTTCCGTTTAGGATTGTCTGAAACAATTAAAGATGAATTATCTAGAACCATTCTTCCCCCAACGCTTAATACATTAATTCAACTCTCTATCAGTATAGATAGAAGAATCAGAGAACGAAAAGCTGAAAAGGCTCTCTCTAATTCATTTTGGAAAAAAACCACCTTTGCGCATGTCTTATAAACCCTTGCAACCAAGTGAAGCTATGGAAGTTGGGTTTATCAGGGAACCTTTATCTATTGAAGAAAAAACAAGAAGAAGAAATGTAAATCTCTGTATGTACTGTGCTTCTAAGGAACATCTTTTACAAGAATGTCCTCTACTAAAACGCGCTAAGGAAGGAAGGCTTAAAATTAATACCTCAATTCTGAAAACACTTCCCTCTTCCTGTTCTCATCAGTTTGCTGTACCTTTAATTTTACAATGGGACAAAGAAAGAATCAAGACTGAAGTTATTATTGATTCTGGAGCTACAGGGATATTCATAGATTCTTCGTTTGTTGAAACCAATAAAATTCCTTTTATGAAAAAAGCATCTTTTGTCTCCATCAGGGTTATTGATGGATCTTTAATTCCCTCTGGTCCTATAAAAAATGAAACAATTCCTATCAGGAATATATTTTGGTTTTGGACTGGATGTGGTTATAATTAGTGATGTCGCGAACACAACATTTTCGTTTCGCGAACGGTGGACGCGAACTTCCGCAAACGTTCGCGAACCGGCGAACCGGGCGAACCGCCATTGACTTCAATGGGCAGGCGAATATTAAAACCCACAGGGACTCTTTCTTGCCACAATAGTGATGGAAAAGTTGTTTCAAGGGGACTAACAACTGGACTGTGGCATGCCGGAGGTGGATCCATGGCAAAACTCCCATGGAAAATTACGCAGTTGATGCAGAGTCTGGTTTTAATCCATAAAGGGCATAAATCACCTAACATTCCTAAATCACAATGGATATGGATTGACACATGACATATGACATATTGACACCTTGACATATGGATTGACACCTGTCCTCAGAGACCCTGATACACACTGACACAGAGCAGAATAGGGACTGTTCCCCCTACATAGGGTCCCTTGGCAGATATGGATTGACACCTGTCCTCAGAGACCATGATATACACTGACACAGAGCAGAATAGAGCCCCTGATACACACTGACACAGAGCAGAATAGGGACTGTTCCCCCTACATAGGGTCACTTGGCAGATATGGATTGACACCTATCCTAATGATCCCTGATACACACTGACACAGAGCAGAATAGGGATTGTTCCCCCTACATAGGGTCACTTGGCAGATATGGATTAACACCTATCCTAATGATCCCTGATACACACTGACACAGAGCAGAATAGGGATTGTTCCCCCTACATAGGGTCACTTGGCAGATATGGATTGACACCTGTCCTCAGAGACCCTGATACACACTGACACAGAGCAGAATAGGGACTGTTCCCCCTACATAGGGTCACTTGGCAGATATGGATTGACACCTATACTAATGATCCCTAATACACACTGACACAGAGCAGAATAGGGGCTGTTCCCCCTACATAGGGTAACTTGGCAGATATGGATTGACACCTATCCTAATGATCCCTGATACACACTGACACAGAGCAGAATAGGGACTGTTTCCCCTACATTAGGTCACTTGGCAGATATGGATTGACACCTGTCCTCAGAGACCCTGATACACAATGACACAGAGCAGAATAGGGACTGTTCCCCCTACATAGGGTCACTTGGCAGATATGGATTGACACCTGTCCTCAGAGACCCTGATACACACTGACACAGAGCAGAATAGGGACTGTTCCCCCTACATAGGGTCACTTGGCAAATATGGATTGACACCTATCCTAATGATCCCTGATACACACTGACACAGAGCAGAATAAGGACTGTTCCCCATACATAGGGTCACTTGGCAGATATGGATTGACACCTATCCTAATGATCCCTGATACACACTGACACAGAGCAAAATAGGGGCTGTTCCCCCTACATAGGGTAACTTGGCAGATATGGATTGACACCTATCCTAATAATCCCTGATACACACTGACACAGAGCAGAATAGGGACTGTTCCCCCTACATTAGGTCACTTGGCAGATATGGATTGACACCTGTCCTCAGAGACCCTGATACACAATAACACAGAGCGGAATAGGGACTGTTTCCCCTACATAGGGTCACTTGGCAGATATGGATTGACACCTGTCCTCAGAGACCCTGATACACACTGACACAGAGCAGAATAGGGACTGTTCCCCCTACATAGGGTCACTTGGCAGATATGGATTGACACCTATCATAATGACCCCTGATACACACTGACACAGAGCAGAATAGGGACTGTTCCCCCTACATTAGGTCACTTGGCAGATATGGATTGACACCTGTCCTCAGAGACCATGATACACAATGACACAGAGCAGAATAGGGACTGTTCCCCCTACATAGGGTCACTTGGCAGATATGGATTGACACCTGTCCTCAGAGACCCTGATACACACTGACACAGAGCAGAATAGGGACTGTTCCCCCTATATAGGGTCACTTGGCAGATATGTATTGACACCTATCCTAATGATCCCTGATACACACTGACACAGAGCAGAATAGGGACTGTTCCCCCTACATAGGGTCACTTGGCAGATATGGATTGACACCTATCCTAATGATCCCTGATACACACTGACACAGAGCAGAATAGGGACTGTTCCCCCTACATAGGGTCACTTGGCAGATATGGATTGACACCTTTCCTAATGATCCCTGATACACACTGACACAGAGCAGAATAGGGACTGTTCCCCCTACATAGGGTCACTTTGCAGATATGGATTGACACCTATCCTAATGATCCCTGATACACACTGACACAGAGCAGAATAGGGACTGTTCCTCCTACATAGGGTCACCATTTTTAGCCCAAGGCAGCTCATCTCATCAGGCCTTTTTTAGTCAAATGTATCGCCCACTGTCAGTCCCTTAGGGATCCATCCCTCATTCTTCTTAATAAAGTTGAGGTAATCTAGACTTTTTTGACCTAGGCGACTTCTCTTCTCAGTGACAATACATCCTGCTGCACTGAAGGTCCTTTCTGACAGGACACTTGAAGCGGGGCAGGCCAGAAGTTCTATCGCAAATTGGGATAGCTCAGGCCACAGGTCAAGCCTGCACACCCAGTAGTCAAGGGGTTCATCGCTCCTCAGAGTGTCGATATCTGCAGTTAAGTCTGCTACCTGTCGGTCGAGTCGTTCTCTGAGGGTGGATCCTGAAGGGCTGTGGCGATGTGTAGGACTTAAAAAGCTCTGCACGTCCTCCATCAACAACACGTCTTTAAAGCGTCCTGTCCTTGCAGGCGTGGTCGTGGGAGGAGGAGGATGACTTTCACCTCTTCCCCTGTTAGATACCCGTTGTTCTGTGACATCACCCTTATACGCTGTGTAAAGCATACTTTTTAATTTATTTTGCAAATGTTGCATCCTTTCCGACTTGTTGTAATTTGGTAACATTTCTGCCACTTTCTGCTTATACCGGGGGACTAGTAGCGTGGACACCCAGTACAGGTCGTTCTCCTTGAGCCTTTTTATACGAGGGTCCCTCAACAGGCACGACAGCATGAAAGACCCCATTTGCACAAGGTTGGATGCCGAGCTACTCATTTCCCGTTCCTCCTCCTCAGTGATCTCAATGAAGGTATGTTCTTCCCCCCAGCCACGTACAACCCCATGGGTACCAGATAGGTGACAACGAGCACCCTGGGATGCCTGTTGTGGTTGGTCTTCCTCCTCCTCCTCAAAGCCACATTCCTCTTCTGACTCCTCTTCCTCACAATCCTCTTCCAGCATTGGCGCAGGTGCAGCAAGCGATGCAGATAAGGCTGTTTCTGGTGGTGATGGTGACCACAACTCTTCCTCTTCCTCTTCACGCTCATCTACGGCCTGATCCAGCACTCTTCGCAGGGCATGCTCCAGGAAGAAAACAAATGGTATGATGTCGTTGATGGTGCCTTTGGTGCCTACAGGCATTGCGCATGAGCGTCCAGTAACGTGGCAAAAAAAATCCCAGCTCCCCAGACACTGTCCTAGCACACAAGTCATACAAATATTCATTAACAGCTTTTTCTTGTTGGAGCAGGCGGTCGAACATTAGAAGTGTTGAATTCCAACGTGTCGGGCTGTCGCAAATCAAGCGCCTCACTGGCATGTTGTTTCGCCGCTGGATATCTGCAAAGTGCGCCATGGCCGTGTAGGAATGCCTGAAATGGCCACAAACCTTCCTGGCCTGCTTCAGGACATCCTGTAAGCCTGTGTACTTATGCACAAAGCGTTGTACGATCAGATTACACACATGTGCCATGCACGGCACATGTGTCAACTTGCCCAACTTCAATGCCGCCAACAAATTTGTTCCGTTGTCACAAACCACTTTGCCGATATCCAGTTGCTGCAGAGTCAGCCACTTTTCCACCTGTGCGTTCAGGGCGGACAGTAGTGCTTGTCCGGTGTGACTCTCTGCTTTCAAGCAAATCAAACCCAAGACGGCGGGACACTGCCGTATCCGGGATGTGGAATAGTACCTGGGGAGCTGGGTGGGTGCCTTTGATGTAGAGCAAGACGCAGCAGCAGAAGAGGACGCAGCCGAGGAGGTTATGGAAGAGGATGGAGTAGGAGGAGTAGAGGAGGTGGCAGCAAGCCTGCTTGCAAGTCGTGGCGGTGTCACCAACTCCTCTGCAGAGCCACGCATTCCATGCTTGGCAGCCGTCAGCAGCTTTACTCAATGCGCAGTGTAGGTGATATACCTGCCCTGCTGCTTCACTTGTATCTGACAACTCAGCAAAGGAAGCAGCAGCGGGTACAACATCATCATCATCACACCGTACGTCCATATGTGTAATGCTGCCTGCCTGAGACATAGCCCTGTTATCTACATCCTCTGGCAATAATGGTTGTGCATCACTCATTTCTTCAAACGGATGTGTAAATAACTCCTCTGACATACCAAGTGAAGCGGCTGTGGTGCTAGTGTTGGTGGTGGCGGCAGGCGGGTGAGTGATATCTTGAGAGGTGCCCGAAGCTAAGCTGGAGGCAGGGCCAGATTAACAGCCCAGTGGGTGCTGACAATTATGACGGGCCTAATAACAGAATCATATCGACCAAAAACACTTAAACACTCCCAAGCGTCATGTGTCTAATGGAGATGGTGCTGGAGAGAAAGAAAACAGCAGCTATAAGAAAACACATACCCTATGCTAATCTCCCTCTAATTTATCTTTTCATCTTTCAAGTAACTCCATAACCCCTAACAGCAGTGTCCAGTCAAGCAGGAAGTCAATGGGCTGGGTAAAAGGGTGTGCCACTGACACAAATCACGTAACCTGCCAAAAGGGGAAAACATGCCCAAAAAGAGGACATGTCTGCCCAAAGAATTAGAAGGCCAGCCTGGCATGAATGCATGTCAGGCTGCCTGTCAATCATGCAGCTGGCCAACTAAGGGCATACTATGCAGACAGCACCCTGAGCTTGGCATAAATGCATCTAATGATGCGCTCGCTCAACGCTTTCTAAGGACTGTCCCCTAGCACTCGCTGGTCCACTTGTCTCCTTACCTTCTTACTAGCAGGCAGAAGATCCTGGTATCAGGGCCGTTTGAAGGGATTCGGGGGCCCCAAGCAAAATCGACATGGAGGCCCCCCCAACACTCCCCACACATACGCAAAGCCTACAGGAACCACAGCATAGCCATACAGTTTAAGTTCACCCACACTTATAAATAAAACTATATAAATAAACACTATATAAATAAAAAAGGTTTACAGTGCAAATACTGCTGTTGTATATAATGTGCATAAAATTTGAAATTTTTTTACAATTGAACATTTGCAAAAAACACCACTGTACCATAAAATTAAATATAAATTAAAAAAAGTGCACAATAACTAAATCCCAACATACTAAAAACACACACACACATACATACATACATACATACATACATACATACACGTTTTTCAGTTCTCACAAACATGTGCAAATTATCTATAACTGCTGTGCACTTAGTGTGAAAGAGCTCCCTGTCCTGCCCCATGTCCTAGAGAGCTCTCTTCTGTCCCTTAGAGCTCTGCCCTGCCTTTTGGTGGTCTTTCCTCTCCCCCCACCCTCCCCTACCAGTCTCTTCTCACCCTCCCCCCCCTGTTCTCCTCATCTCCGCTTCTCCTCACCCCCCTCCCTGTGTTCTTCTTACTCCTCCCCCTCCCTGTGTTCTTCTTACTCCTTCCCCCCTCCCTGTGTTCTTCTTACTCCTTCCCGCCTCCCTGTGTTCTTCTTACTCCTTCCCCCCCTCCATGTGTTCTTCTTACTCCTTCCCCCCTCCCTGTTTTCTTCTTACTCCCCCCTCCCTGTGTTCTTCTTACTCCTCCCCCTCCCTGTGTTCTTCTTACTCCTCCCCCTCCCTGTGTTCTTCTTATTACTCCCCCCTCCCCCTCCCTGTGTCCTTCTTACTCCCCCTCCCTGTGTCCTTTTTACTCCCCCATGTTTTTTTACTCCCCCCCATGTTTTTTTTTACTCCCCCCTCCCCCTCCCTATGTTTTTTTTACTCCCCCTCCCCCTCCCTATGGTTTTTTACTCCCCCTCCCCATGTTTTTTTTTACTCCTTCCCCCCTCCCTGTGTTCTTTGTCTCCATGTGTCCTCCAGTATTCCCATGTGTCTATGTCCCCATGTATGTGTCACTAAGACACTAGGAAGACGGGGAGACCTGGGGACACGGGGAGACCTGGGGACACAGAGACACCAGTGACACTAGGGGGACTAGGGGACACTGGCTGGGACACATGGGGACACTGGGAAAATAGGGGACACTGATACTAGAGACACTGGCTAGGGGACATGGGGACATTGAGACATGGGGCAGTGGGAGACATGGGGGCACTGAGACACCAGGGCCACAGACACTAGGGACACTAGCTTGGACACATGGGGACATTGAGACACTTGAGGCACTTGGAGAAATGGAGGCACTAGGAGACATGGGGACAGTGAGACACTGGGAGACTAGGGGTCACTGGGAGACTAGGGTGCACTGAGGTACCAGGGACACTGGCTGGGAGACATGGGGACACTGAGAGACATGGGGACACTGGGAGACATGGGGACACTGTGTCCCGATGTGTCTGTGTCATAATGTCTCCCAATGTCCCTTAGTGTCTCAGTGTCTGCCATAATGTCTCCCAGTGTCCCTCAGTGTCTCAGTGTCTGCCATAATGTCTCCCAGTGTCCCTCAGTGTATCAGTGTCTGCCATAATGTCTCCCAGTGTCCCTCAGTGTATGTCTCCTTGCAGCCTTTCCCCCATCCCTTACTTCCCTGAGCTGTAGGCTGTCTCTGCAGGGTGGGAGTTGCTGTCTGGACTCTCAGTAGCTGCACTCCTGCAGATCAGTGAGTATAGATAGGCAGGGAGGGAGATGCCGGAACTTCCTATCACTGCCTCTTTCCACACACAGTGACCCCTACTGGCCAGTGCTGGTATTGCATAGTAATCTCTTGTTTATACTGAGAAAAATAACAGCATTTGCATTGCCAATATCACTGCAATATTGGCACCAGCCAGGCAGCCTCAAATACTGTCTGTGCCAATAAAATAAAAGCCAGGTGGAATCCCTAAGTAGTGTGTGAAAAAAAAAAAGTAAAAAAAAAAAATTTTTAAATATTTTTTTTTTTTTTAAATCAATGGGCCTATTCCATGGGCCTGGGCCTGGAGCTGCAGCTCCATCAGCCCCTATGTTAATCCGGCCCTGGCTGGAGGAGGGTGGTGCGTCAAGGTTCTGAGCGGAAGTTGTAGAAGATTGGGTGTCCTGTGTTATCCAGTCAACTATGGGAAAACAAGGGGCTGGCTGCACTCACCTAAACATGCTTAAATGGGGTGCTGCTGGGGGCCAATAAGTACAGTAAAAATAGAAATCCAGCGCACTTACTTATCAACTAAACAGCTACTTTGATGCTGACAGATTTGACTAGTTTTATTAAAAACACCTAATCTAGGCAAAAAATAATGGGGGTTTAGTTACACTATATGATCATACATTGCATAGGCCTGCCACAAACGTCAATGTACCCCACCTTTGGCAGGTCCTACTCTCACTGCCAACTGTCTACTAAATGAGCTACTCACTTGGGGAAATCCTTCCATCTCGAGTTCTCTGCAGTACAAGGCTTAAATAGGGTCCTGAGATGGGACACCTGTGACAGGGGGCGGTGCAAAACCAAGGAGCTGGCTAGACTTCTAAATATATATGGGAAAACAAGGGGCTGGCTGCACTCACCTAAACATGCTTAAATGGGGTGCTGCTGGGGGCCAATAAGTACAGTAAAAATAGAAATCCAGCGCACTCACTTATCAACTAAACAGCTACTTTGATGCTGACAGATTTGAATAGATTTCCCCAAGTGAGTAGCTAGTAGACAGTTGGCAGTGAGAGTAGGACCTGCCAAAGATGGGGTACATTGACGTTTGTGGCAGGCTTATGCAATGTATGATCATATAGTGTAACTAAACCCCCATTATTTTTTGCCTAGATTAGGTGTTTTTAATAAAACTAGTCAAATCTGTCAGCATCAAAGTAGCTGTTTAGTTGATAAGTAAATGCGCTGGATTTCTATTTTTAGCCAGTCAACTATGTCCTCAGAACTTTTCAAGTTCAGGGTACGTGGCCTCTGAAAACTGGGCATTATTCTAGGGCAAAAAGGAATCACAGCACCATGACCACGATGGCCCCTGTGGGGTGGCCTGCCTCTGCCTGTCATTTTTTTTTTGGATAAGTGGTACTATGCGTGCAAGCTACTGTGAGACCAGATATGAGTGGCAATGTGCACTGGCAGAGGTTGTCAGAGTGCATGCTGTAGGCCTGACACCCGCTTGAAGACAACTAACTGCTATTCAATCTATAACAGTGGAAAAAGTTTTTTGGTTTTAAATGCACGCTATAGTGACACCAGATATGAGTGGCAATGTGCACTTGCAGAGGTTGGCAGAGTACACGCTGAAGGCCTGACACCCGCTTTAAGGACACTGACTGCTATTAGCTTACAGTGAAAAACTTTTTTTTCTTTTTAAAGTCACGCTATAGTGACACCAGATATGAGTGGCAAAGTGCACTTGCAGAGGTTGGCAGAGTACACGCTGAAGGCCTGACACCCGCTTTAAGGACACTGACTGCTATTAGCTTACAGTGAAAAACTTTTTTCTTTTTAAAGGCACGCTATTGTGACACCAGATATGAGTGGCAAAGTACACTGGCAGAGTACACGCTGAAGGCCTGACACCTAGACGCTTGCATAAACTAACTGCTATTAGCTTACAGTGAAAAACTTTTTTTATTTTTAAAGGCACGCTATTGTGACACCAGATATGAGTGGCAAAGTACACTGGCAGAGGTTGGCAGAGTAAACGCTGAAGGCCTGACACCCAGACGCTTGCAGACAACTGCTATTCAATCTATTACAGTGAAAAAAAGTTTTTTGTTTTTAAATGCAAGCTTAAGCTATTGTGACACCAGATATGAGTGGTGGCACTGGGCAAGTGGGCACAGTATCCACTGTGAGCCTGACACAGAAGCTGGCAGGCAGGCAACTGCAATTACATTACACAGAAAAAAAAAAGCAGACTGATGTTCTAGCCCTAAAAAGGGCTTTTTGGGGTGCTGTCCTTACAGCAGAGATCAGATGAGTCCTTCAGGACTGTAGTGGACACTGAATACCCTAGCCTAGCTATCAATTTCCCTATCAAATGAGCAGCAGCTACACTTTCCCTCCTCTATCTAAGAATGCAGCTTCAGAATGAATCTAAAATGGATGCTGTAGAGGAAGTGGGAGGGTCTGGAAGGGAGGGTCTGCTGCTAATTTGCTGGAATGTGTCTGCTGACCGTGAGGCACAGGGTCAAAGTTTACTCAATGATGACGAATAGGGGCGGATTGAACCGCACATGTGTTCGCCCACCGCGGCTAACGTGAACACGCTATGTTCGCCGGGAACTATTCGCCAGCGAACAGGTCGGTACATCACTAGTTATAATGTGTATTGTGTATATCATAAAATCTGTAACAGTATCCTAAATCAATATTAACAATACATTTTATTATACACTTGTGTTTATGTCTTATTTGTCAAACATTCCATAAAAGAATATCCTTATAAGAGGGTCATAATTTCTTACAATGGCAGGCCAAACAGTTACACACCAGAACCACTACAATGAAATGGCAGATTGCCCAGTTTATGGTCCACTTTTACAAATGTGGATATAAAGGGAGTTAAAAGAACCATGCAAAAGTTACATCCTACTACTGGTGACTTAGTGCCTTCTCCAACTCAGCTTATATCTGCATGCATTGAAACACTTGCCCCAGCCCTCGCAAAAATAGTGTAGTGTTCTCTGAAAACAAGAGACTTCCTAGATTCTCTAAAAGAATTTGTGGTAAAACCACTACTAAAGAAACCTTTATTACACCCAGACTGCATGGCTAATTACAGACCGGTATCCACATTTCCATTTCTGGGGAAAATAATTGAAAAAGTAGTGGCAACTCAACTGGAAGCCCTTCTATCAAGCTTGAACATCTTTGATCCTTTCCAGTCAGGTTTCAGATGCCAGCACAGCACTGAAAGAGCGCTAGTCTGAGTGCTAAATTATCTCCTTATGGCAAGAGACAAAGGTGATTACTCCATCCTAATCATCTTGGATCTCTCAGCTGTATTTGACACCACTGACCACAGGATTTTAATAGAGCACTTGCAGCACATCTGTGGTCTAGGAGGCACAGTCCTTAACTGGTTTAAGTCTTTCCTCACTTGTAGATCACAGAGAGTAACATCAGGATCAAGCTCATTGGCACCAACACAACTGGCCTGCGGAATTCCACAAGGATCCATCTTGTCTCCCATGCTATTCGCAATTTACTTGCTACCACTGGGGGACCTCATTAGGCGACATGGCCTAAGGTATCATTGTTACGCTAATGACAGACAACTCTACTTCTCCTTTGCTCCAGATACAACAGACCCAACAGTTGCTTAGCAGAACTCATAGAATGGATGAATGATAGTTTGCTTAAAGTGAAACCAGACAAAAAAGAGTTACTCTTGGTGAGGGGACCCGGGGCAACAAAAATATCCCATGATCACCCAACTAGCCTGGAGCTTGGAGGCTCTGAACTCAGTAGTTCATCAAAAGTACGAAACCTCTAAATGCTGATTGACTTTGGACTATCATTTAAACAACAGATTTCCTCCGTAATAAAATCTGCCTACTTTTATCTGAAAAACATAGCCAGGATACAGCACTTAATTCCACTGGATGATATGCCAACATTAATCCATGCATTTGTATCCTCTCGGCTAGATTACTGCAATGTACTTTACTTGGGCCTCCCAGAAAAATAACTCCATCTCCTTCAGACTGTACAAAATGCAGCAGCCATACTACTGACCAATTAAACTCGCTCCTGCCACATAACACCTGTTTTCCACTCCCTGCTTTGGCTTCCAATTTAATGGTGAACATATTTTAAAATTGGCCTGCCAACCTTCAAAGCCTTAAACAATCAAGGCCACAGTACCAGAAAGAGCTCCTGACACCCTACATTCCATCCCGTTCACTTTGGTCAGCCAGCAAATCCCTCCTGTCAGTGCCAAGAATAAAGACAGACTCAGGATCCAGGGCATTCAGCAACACTGCCCCTACCTTCTGGAACTCTTTACCATGCACAATCAGAGAGGCACCGTCATTATAGACTTTTTTTAAAAAAAGTTAAAGACCCACCATCAGGCATTCAGTCGGCTCATCTGACCTTCAGAAACTCCTAACTTTTATGTCTTTATGTTTGTATATTTGTAAAGTTATTTGAGTCTCACAGGGAGAAAAGCACTATAAAAATCACAAATTATTATTATAATTATATTATTATATCCTATATAGGTCTGCATCCAGTTTGCGTTCAATAGGTTCACGAAAGGAATGCTGAGCTATCCAAAGGTAGCATGGTTTTTCTAGCCACTCTGGATACTGGAGCATCTACCTTGGGAGGTGTAATCCACAGCTTAGAAATGCTCTCTTCCAGAATGTATAATCTTGCCAATTTACTTTGGAAGACCACCTTCTTCTTTGGCTTTTTCCACTCAGCTGTAATGAAGTCCTTAATGTACTTGTGTAGAGGAAAGGATAATCTTTTGCTTATTCAGATCAGCAAAGTTTCTTTTTAAAGGCACGCTATAGTGACACTAGATATGAGTGGCAACGTACACTGGCAGAGTACACGCTGAAGGCCTGACACCCAGACGCTTGCATAAACTAACTGCTATTAGCTTACAGTGAAAAACTTTTTTTCTTTTTAAAGGCACGCTATTGTGACACCAGATATGAGTACACTGGCAGAGGTTGGCAGAGTACATGCTGAAGGCCTGACACCCAGACGCTTGCAGACAACTGCTATTCAATCTATTACAGTGAAAAATTTGTTTTTGTTTTTAAATGCAAGCTTAAGCTATTGTGACACCAGATATGAGTAGTGGCACTGGGCAAGTGGGCACAGTATCCACTGTCATAGGCGTGCGCAGCCTATTGCATTAGGGTGTGCACCCTAAAGCACAAGCACACGCCGCGTATATATATGTATATATATATACACACACACACACACACACACTGCTGTGTGAGGGTGCTGTTAGTGTGATGTGTATGTGAGGGTGCTGGTAGTGTACTATGTGGGTGAGGGTGTTTGTGTGTGCGTGCTTGTGAGGGTGCTGTGAATGTACTGTGTGTCAGGGTGCTGTTTGTGTGTGTGTGCACTTCTGAGGGTGCTGTAAATGTACTGTGTGTGAGGGTCCTGTTTGTGTTTGTGAGGGTACTGTTAGTGTGCTGTGTGAGTGTGCTGTTTGTGTAATGTGTGTGAGGGTGCTGTGTGTGTGTGTGTGTGTGCTGTATGTGTATGGGTGCTGTGTATGTGTGTGGGTGCTGTGTATGTGTGTGGGTGCTGTGTATGTCTGTGGGTGCTGTGAATGTCTGTGGGTGCTGTGAATGTCTGTGGGTGCTGTGAATGTCTGTGGGTGCTGTATGTGTGTGGGTGCTGTATGTGTCTGTGGGTGCTGTATGTGTCTGTGGGTGCTGTATGTGTCTGTGGGTGCTGTATGTGTATAGGTGCTGTGTATGTCTGTGGGTGCTGTATGTGTGTGGGTGCTGTATGTGTGTAGGTGCTGTGTATGTGTGTGGGTGCTGTATGTGTGTTGGTGCTGTGTATGTCTGTGGGTGCTGTATGTCTGTGGGTGCTGTGTATGTCTGTGGGTGCTGTGTATGTGTGTGGGTGCTGTATGTGTGTTGGTGCTGTGTATGTGTGTCTGTGGGTGATTGTGGGGGGTGGAGGTGGGGGTACATTACTTAATATCCCCCCTCCCTTCTTACTTTATGTAGGGAGGGGGGATCCTTCCTTGCTGCCTTCCCTGGTGGTCCAGTGGAGGTGGGGGCAGAGCAGTTAATATCCTCCCTCCCTTCTTACCTTATGCCTGGGAGGGGGGATCCTGCTGCTGCTGCCATCCATCCCTGGTGGTCCAGTAGAGAGTGAACTCTAGCCCCGCAGGCAACGCTCAGATCTCGCGAGAGGAACCCGGCAGAGCTGCTGGCAATAGCTCCGCCGGTCCTCTCCTGCCTCCCTCACTGCCTGTGGGTCGGTGGGGAGGGAGGCTGAGAGCAGAGCCGGCGTTTGGATAGCGCCGGCTCTGCATGAGCCGGCAGGGGAGATCCTGCCGGTCTCAATACATAGGCGGGCCGCGGGGATTAGGGTGTGCCCAGGCACACCCGGCACACCCCGTGCGCACGCCTATGTCCACTGTGAGCCTGACACAGAAGCTGTCAGGCAGGCAACTGCAATTACATTACATAGAAAAAAAAAAAAAGCAGACTGATGTTCTAGCCCTAAAAAGGGCTTTTTGGGGTGCTGTCCTTATAGCAGAGATCAGATGAGTCCTTCAGGACTGTAGTGGACACTGAATACCCTAGCCTAGCTATCAATTTCCCTATCAAATGAGCAGCAGCTACACTTTCCCTCCTCTATCTAAGAATGCAGCTTCAGAATGAATCTAAAATGGATGCTGTAGAGGAGGTGGGAGGGTCTGGAAGGGAGGGTCTGCTGCTAATTTGCTGGAATGTGTCTGCTGACCATGAGGCACAGGGTCAAAGTTTACTCAATGATGACGAATAGGGGCGGATCGAACCGCACATGTGTTCGCCCACCGCGGCGAGCGTGAACACGCTATGTTCGCCGGGAACTATGTGCCAGCGAACAGGTTGGTACATCACTAGTTATAATGTGTATTGTGTATATCATAAAATCTGTAACAGTATCCTAAATCAATATTAACAATACATTTTATTATACACTTGTGTTTATGTCTTATTTGTCAAACATTCTATAAAAGAATATCTTTGTAAGAGGGTCATAATTTCTTACAATGGCAGGCCAAACAGTTACACACCAGAACCACTACAATGAAATGGCAGATTGCCCCAGTTTATGGTCCACTTTTACAAATGTGGATATAAAGGGAGTTAAAAGAACCATGCAAAAGTTACACCCTACTACTTGTGACTTAGTGCCTGCTCAACTCAGCTTATATCTGCATGCATTGAAACACTTGCCCCAGCCCTCGCAAAAATAGTGTAGTGTTCTCTGAAAACTGAAGACTTCCTAGATTCTCTAAAAGAATTTGTGGTAAAACCACTACTAAAGAAACCTTTATTACACCCAGACTGCATGGCTAATTACAGACCGGTATCCAACCTTCCATTTCTGGGGAAAATAATTGAAAAAGTAGTGGCAACTCAACTGGAAGCCCATCTATCAAGCTTGAACATCTTTGATCCTTTCCAGTCAGGTTTCAGATGCCACCACAGCACTGAAACAGCGCTAGTCTGAGTGCTAAATTATCTCCTTATGGCAAGAGACAAAGGTGATTAGTCCATCCTAATGATCTTGGATCTCTCAGCTGTATTTGACACCACTGACCACAGGATTTTAATAGAGCACTTGCAGCACATCTGTGGTCTAGGAGGCACAGTCCTTAACTGGTTTAAGTCTTTCCTCACTTGTAGATCACAGAGAGTAACATCAGGATCAAGCTCATTGGCACCAACACATCTGGCCTGCGGAATTCCACAAGGATCCATCTTGTCTCCCATGCTATTCACAATTTACTTGCTACCACTGGGGGACCTCATTAGGCGACATGGCCTAAGGTATCATTGTTACGCTGATGACAGACAACTCTACTTCTCCTTTGCTCCAGATACAACAGACCCAACAGTTGCTTAGCAGAACTCGTAGAATGGATGAATGATAGTTTGCTTAAAGTGAAACCAGACAAAAAAGAGTTACTCTTGGTGAGGGGACCCTGGGCAACAAAAATATCCCATGATCACCCAACTAGCCTGGAGCTTGGAGGCTCTGAACTCAGTAGTTCATCAAAAGTACGAAACCTCTAAATGCTGATTGACTCTGGACTATCAGTTAAACAACAGATTCCCTCCGTAATAAAATCTGCCTACTTTTATCTGAAAAACATAGCCAGGATACAGCACTTAATTCCACTGGATGTTATGCCAACATTAATCCATGCATTTGTATCCTCTCGGCTAGATTACTGCAATATACTTTACTTGGGCCAGACTGTACAAAATGCAGCAGCCATACTACTGACCAATTAAACTCGCTCCTGCCACATAACACCTGTTTTCCACTCCCTGCTTTGGCTTCCAATTTAATGGTGAACATATTTTAAAATTGGCCTGCCAACCTTCAAAGCCTTAAACAATCAAGGCCACAGTACCTGAAAGAGCTCCTGACACCCTACATTCCATCCCGTTCACTTTGGTCAGCCAGCAAATACCTCCTGTCAGTGCCAAGAATAAAGACAGACTCAGGATCCAGGGCATTCAGCAACACTGCCCCTACCTTCTGGAACTCTTTACCATGCACAATCAGAGAGGCACCGTCATTATAGACTTTTTTTTTAAAAAAAAAAAAAGTTAAAGACCCACCTCTTCCATCAGGCATTCAGTCGGCTCATCTGACCTTCAGAAACTCCTAACTTTTATGTCTTTATGTTTGTATATTTGTAAAGTTATTTGAGTCCCACAGGGAGAAAATCACTATAAAAATCACAAATTATTATTATAATTATATTATTATATCCTATATAGGTCTGCATCCAGTTTGCGTTCAATAGGTTCACGAAAGGAATGCTGAGCTATCCAAAGGTAGCATGGTTTTTCTAGCCACTCTGGCTACTGGAGCATCTACCTTGAGAGCTGTAATCCACAGCTTAGAAATGCTCTCTTCCAGAGTGTATAATCTTGCCAATTTACTTTGGAAGATCACCTTCTTCTTTGGCTTTTTCCACTCAGCTGTAATGAAGTCCTTAATGCACTTGTGTAGAGGAAAGGATAATATTTGCTTATTCAGATCAGCAAAGTGCTTGTCTGAACCTTCAGCTTTGGGGACATCCTCAGGAATCCCTAATGATTTCCTCACCATAAGGATTAATTTCTCAACAGCTCTAGAATCTAGGGATTCACTCATCGTTTCACTTTCACTGTCACTGGAGTCTATCTGATCCAGGACTTCAAATTCCCCCATAGGTTCAATGCCTTCAGAGTCAAAGGACTGTGAAGAGTCTTGCCTCTGTCTGGGTCTTTTCTCAGACCTCTTTCTTACCTCAAGGGCTTCTGAAATGCCCTGGGTTACCTCCTTCCTTATCCAAGATAGTAAATCTGTGGAAGGAGCTGGGGTTGTAGACGATGATACTGCTACTTTCTGTAGACAGTGTAAGCATAACGGTTTACCCTCCAATTCCTTGCCATTGCATCCTGTGCAAGAGTTGGACTTTTCCCTCCTTTTCCTAGGTCGGAAGCCACCATATGTTTTCATTACTATAAAGCATAATGGTGTATTTCAAAATAAACGAAAACCCAAGACTGAATAAACTTCACCTGGATTCAGAAATAGACATTCAAGCTTTAGCTGGAGAGGTCATAATAGGCTAACTAAAATAAATAAATAAATACATTTATTAACTGTAATACAGAAAATAAATGTATTTTAAAAAATAATATATGTCTAACCAGACATAATCCTACCTGAGGCAATTTGAAACCAAACTTGCGGGCACTTTAAGAACTTCTACACCATGAAATTCAGCAGAAGGCAGTAAAACAACTTATACTGGTGCCAAGAGCCATCTCCGTGCTCACATGTTCCTTTAAATACCTTAAACATCAAGTGTCCCTCATTTTTCGGCACTTACTAGGCTTTGCCTATACTTAAAATGGCCGCCGCAGCATACAAATCCCTTTGTTCACGTCATTTTCAAAATGAAATAAAAGCGCGAATTGCGAATGTGCGCAAAATGATCTGAAACCAAGAAGCCAGTTACCTTTTCCACAGTACAAAATCACGTGAACATAATGCACAGGCTTATCTAGGAGGAGAGTCAGGAAATTATGATTTTGTAAGTTTTAAGTTACAGATTGTAACATAGAAACATAGAAACATAGAATGTGACGGCAGATAAGAACCATTCGGCCCATCTAGTCTGCCCAATTTTCTAAATACTGTCATTAGTCCCTGGCCTTATCTTACAGTTAGGATAGCCTTATGTCTATTCCACGCATGCTTAAACTCATTAACTGTGTTAACCTCTACCACTTCAGCTGGAAGGCTATGCCATGCATCCACTACCCTCTCAGTAAAGTAATACTTCCGGATATTATTTTTAAACCTTTGTCCCTCTAATTTAAGACTATGTCCTCTTGTTGTGGTAGTTTTTCTTCTTTTAAATATAGTCTCCTCCTTTACTGTGTTGATTCCCTTTATGTATTTAAAAGTTTCTATCATATCCCCCCTGTCTCGTCTTTCCTCCAAGCTATACATGTTAAGTTCCTTTAACCTTTCCTGGTAAGTTTTATCCTGCAATCCATGAACCAGTTTAGTAGCCCTTCTCTGAACTCTCTCTAAGGTATCAATATCCTTCTGAAGATGCGGTCTCCAGTACTGCGTACAATACTCCAAGTGAGGTCTCACCAGTGTTCTGTACAATGGCATGAGCACTTCCCTCTTTCTACTGCTAATACCTCTCCCTATACAACCAAGCATTCTGATAGCATTTCCTGCTGCTCTATTACATTGTCTGCCTACCTTTAAGTCATGTGAAATAATCACCCCTAAATCCCTTTCCTCAGATGTTGAGGTTAGGACTCTATCAAATATTCTGTACTCTGCCCTTGGGTTTTTACATCCAAGATGCATTATCTTGCACTTATCCACATTAAATGTCAGTTGCCACATCTCTGACCATTTTTCTAGTTTACCTAAATCATTAGCCATTTGGCTTATCCCTCCTGGAACATCAACCCTGTTACATATCTTAGTACCATCAGCAAAAAGACATACCTTACCATCAAGACCTTCTGCAATATCACTAATAAAAATATTAAAGAGAATGGGTCCAAGTACAGATCCCTGAGGTACCCCACTGGTAACAAGCCCAAGCTTCGAATATACTCCATTGACTACAACCCTCTGTTGCCTGTCACTCAGCCACTGCCTTACCCATTCAACAATATTGGAATCCAAACCTAAATATTGCAGTTTATTGATAAGCCTTCTATGTGCAACAGTGTCAAAATTGGCTTTCTTAACATAATTCTGCCACTCAGTCCAATGATATTATGCATGGTAGAATTGCCTTGACTTTCCATCAGGTTGCATTGATTTTGTATTTCAGATTTCTTTTGTCAAAGAGAGGTGATAAATCAGGGGAATCTTGGAAAGGCTTTACAAATCTGGGTAACACATGGGCATATAGAAATGTTCCTCTCTAGAATTTACTTTTTCATGACTCATTTGTGTTGATTAAAAAGACATCTCAGAACTTTGTTCTTTTTATTTTTCTTATAGTATCTGTTACAATATTGGTGTATACTTATATTTGATTGAGAAATTCTCAGAAATTGTATTTGATAATCATGTTTAATGGACAAATTCTTCCCAAAAAGGAAATATTCTCTGTGACTAAGCAATTAATGAAAATATATAAGAATAAAGCCGTTCAAAAAACAAATGTGTAGGCGAGCCACCTGAAACACACACTAGATTTTAAAAAAAGTGAGGGAAATCAAATATAAGCAGAAAATTACACAACAAATATAGTGGAACTTTAAATATTAAAGCTCAAGCTTAGTAACTTGTTTATCACTAGGGTGATATATATCACAAAAGTGTGCATGTAAAATAATTAAAACAAAAATATATAGTGCATTCTGTAATTTAAAAAGTGGTGAATATGCAAAAGAGTGTGATATTATACTCACATATGGTAGAGCCTTTCTTTTAATTGTCACTTCACAAGTCTCAAGAGAATACAGAAACATAGGAAAAAACAATGGTGCAGTATTTTCTCAACTCCAATGATGAATGAATGACATAAAATATTATTACCTTGTCAAGAGTTCAAGGAGTGCCTGGCTCTGAGGCATAAAAGTATTGTCTCAAAGTAGGGTGGCACTCCACATACAGCTTTATCACTCAGACCCAGTGATGGATGTAACCATACTGCGAGTTGCCTTAAAACATTTATTTAAATAAAAACAACAAATTAAAATCAAACCATAAAAGATAGCTATATGGAGTAGTCCAGTATAATCAGCAGATATGCTGTCAAGTTTCTTCAATCGGTAACTTCCTGGTCCAAGTGTCCTCTTTTTAACTGCGTGCAGGATTCTGCAATCCCTTTGTTGCACCTACTTAGTCACTTTACTGTGCCTTTCAGTCACCGACCAACATTGCTAGCCAAATAATTTTAGTGCAGTGTGGAAGGCTGACCTAGCTGGGGTGCAAATGTAAATCAGTGGAAGTGGAATCCCGAGAAGGGGAACAATAGGACTGGCTAGTGGATGCCTAGTCTCAAATATATATAGTATCCAATGACTTACGCGCACAGTGGCATCACTTGAAGCGAGGCACCGCCAGAGAAATGTGAGGATACAGGGTGCACCAGGGACCTTGCTGGACTATGCAAATAAGGTGGCTAGGGCCTTAGGTGGGAAGGGAGACAGTGATACACCACCAATACTATCAGCATTCAGAATCCAGAAAGCTCCCACCACCTTTGCAAATGTTTCCAGGGATGTCATAGCTTTCACCCGGGATATCTCAGTTTAGACAGCTATCTTGGCGTGCTCCAGAAACCACCCCACTATCACAGTGGAAGACAGTTGCGTAAAAATTTTCATAAAGTCTAACATGTAATTTGCGAGTTGTCCTGCTTATATATTGAGCGCCACATCCACTTTGCAATAGATACGTTACTTGTGTCGTGGAGCAATGTATACATTTTTTTATATTGTATACTTGATTTGTGTATGTTCCTCTAAAGCAGTGGTTCCCAAACCAGTCCTCATGGCCCACCAACAGTCCAGGATGTTAGTATTTCGCTGTTTTATTCCAATGGAGATACAAACAAAACCTGGACTGTTGGTGGGTCTTGTGGACTGGTTTGGGAAACGCTGCTCTAAAGGATTGTGTGGTTCTATTTTGGTGTGTACATGTTAAACATCTACCACAACAATAAAAAACTTTAGTATCTCTTTGGAAAAATCAGAGTTCTATTGTTTTTTTGTTTTTTTTTATGTGGTAACAGACCAGTAGCTATTTTGTTTTTTTGATTATCCGTCTTCTTGAAAATCACAGTTCGTTTCTCTAGTAAAATTTTATTAAGGAACTCATCTTTTTAGAGAATGTACCAAAATGTATTTAATAAAAAAGGAAACTCAAAATAGTATTATCCCTTTTCATAGTATGTTTGTACTTCTTTAAAAGATCCATCTGATCAGTTTGAATCAGACTTAATTAATCTCTTTCTAACTCATTTGTATTCTATCCCTTATCACTATATCTTTTTTTGATTATGCTAGATTGATTTTTAAACATATGAACATCTGAGCAATTCCATCTGAGGTGTGTAAGTTTCCCTTTCATGATATTTCTGAGCCAGAAGGGAAGGTGTGCACTAGATCTATATAATGCAGTATTGCAATCTGTACTCCTAAATAATGTTTTTTTCTTTAAACCATTACCTTCCACATATATGGTGAGATCCAAAAAGGTATATGTTCAAAATGACATGTGGACGTATACTGGAGATTGTATTCCTTTTGGTTGATGTATTTAATAAATCTGTTGAAGCTATCCTGACTTTCCTCCTAGATAATTAGCGTATGCTTTAATTACCAATTACCTATCCTTTGGGTGATTTTTTTTTTTTTTTTTTCATAGGACATTGTTCAAATTCTTACTCTTGGAAAAAGTTATTACTTAATTCCTTGCATAGTCAGTTTTATCTCTTAGATATTTTCTCTTTATAGCTTGTACTGTTTCGTTCTTGATTTTTGTTCTCTTAATTATCTTTTTGTTTTCCTTCTCTAATTATCAATTTCATCGTCCCAAAAGAAAAGGAATCTAACATTGTTATCCAAATATATTTTTCTCATACACAATATCCCCTTTTTGGGAAGAATTGGCAAATACTTCTACTTTTTTCCACCTGGTGTGTTTTATAGCTGCTATATTCACAATATTTGCAATTTACTATGGCACTGTTTGAAAATAGAGGAAATGCTACACCAATATAGATCACTTTTTTTCCTATGGAACAAGAAGACCTTGATCAGGCTGATACAATGGGCGGTAAGTCAGTTCAGAGTTGCCAAAAATCCCTAGAAAAACTTATGAGTAAAGAAATTAGAATTAAATGGAAAGTAGCAACTTTGGAGTAATATATTAATGAAAACAGAACCCCTAAAGGATTAAAATTATTTTTAAAAACAAAACAAAAACTAAATGGATCAGGATGATCTATGATGACAAAAGATTTATTTACCAACGAATTTCCCCCATGTATCAGGTTTTTTTGGGTAAGTATATTAGATGCCATTTTCAACTTGTTAATTTGACAAATGGATTTTCTGGGTCTATGTCTTCTTTGAGGCAGTGTGGCAATCCAGGAAAGAAAATGGCCCCACAATGGCATATTTTTTAAACAAGGCAAACCATGGTATTCCGAATTGTGTAATCTGAATTATTTGATCTAGTCACTTTATCACAAATGCCAGCCTCATTTAATGGTCATATTTTCTTTTGTAGTTTTTTATACATATGAATTTAATTTTCACAGGAAATGTCATTATCCTGATTTGAGTCAGTGCAATAAAGCTTCAGTATTTTTATTACACTATTGCGCATTGTCTGGCATGCACCTTTATAAGAATTAAAACAGGAAATGTTTCCTTTTAGTAATGTTTCCTTGTTTCCTTGAAATGACACTAGTTTATTCAAATAAACTGATTACTAGAATCTTTTCTTCCTGAATATAAAACAAAGATTAGAGAGAAAATGCCAAGATGAAGGTTATAGGTAAAATAGAGAACCCATTTGCGTACAATAATAACAATGATAGTGTCTTTGGTTATCTTGAAGGTACCTCTTTCTTTTATTCTAGGAGAGGAAGAGTGAAGAAATGCCATAAATACTGTCCAAGTTCATTACCATTAAGTCAGTCTGTTCAACAAAGGATATTCCATGATCATTTTTAAACATGTTAGACAAAAGTTGAATACTGGTAATTGAGAGATCGAGTGGATATACAGAGTGGTTGAGAAATAAGCCAGAGTTTTTTAAACATGTCTATGAGTTGACGGCGGCGCAAGGTAATCTGTCCGTGTAGGAATCACTGCGAGAAATAAACACTAATCGTATTTCTTTCTGATTCAGTCAGAGAATATTTGCAAGGGGATTACTGAAATGGATGATCCAATTAGAGTAAGCCAGAAGTTCATTGCCAAAGGAATGGTAAGCCGGTTAAGTATCAGAGATATTCGAGGTTGCAGAGTTCAATTCCGACACGGGAGAGAGAACGCTAGGGAGAAAAGCGAAAATGAGCACATGGCTCAGGCTCATTAAATGAGTACCAAACATGAGGATTTACCCATTTAAATAGGAGTACAATAGTTCATTTCTTAAAGAAACATCCATCATATACATTTGATAAAGTGATTGATTTTCTGGGCCTATGCCCTCTTTCAGAAAACATGGCACCCTAAGAAAGAAAATTGACCCTGATGGCATACTGTTTTAACAAGTATTCTAAATTTTGGTTTTTTAGTTGTTTGGTGTAGCCACTTTGTAATTATTGGGCTTAATGCAAACAGGGACAGGCCAAGATCAGGAATCCAGAACAGAATCCAGAAGGCAGGGTAGTTGCTGTAACAAGCCAATAAGTTGGTACAGGCAGCTAACAAAGAGTTATCAGGACAAGCCAAGGTCAGAAAACCAAAGTAATCAATCACATTTAAGAATTCACTGATTACATAGACATATTCCTCATATGGACAATCACAAAATAGACTGAACTTTTTTTTTTTTTTTTAGAAGAACAAGCAAAACAGTTTTTGCTGATTATAAGCAGTAGGAGTACACTGATATAACACAGGCACTGTGTGCTAAGACATATTGGGCAGATATTGTATTGTGAGACATGCATCTGCACCTTAGGGCATTAGCTAGGGCCTTAGGTTGCGTCATTCTAGGCACACCAGACCTCGACCTTAACATTTATCTGAGCAAGTAATCTGCCAATCTGTTGAAATTAACAACATGGATTTGACTGTTAACTTAACCTAAGGTAGATGTACATTTTAAATATTGGCTCAATACACAGTAGTCATTTAATAGTAGATATGCCCAACTAATTGCTAACCAATGCCCAAGTAGAGATGTACAAAAAATAAAAAAAATTAAAGCAGGTGAACACAAGCATAGTAAAACCGATTAGGAGCCACTGGATTCCTGGATGGAATGTTGTGTAGTCTTTAGGCTCAGCTCCAGGAGACTGGTGGTGATGGAGTGCAGGTAAGTCTGCTGGATCCTCTGTGCTCAGCCCATTCCCACCTCCCACTTGGGTACATTAACATCAGAGTCCCGGCATGAAGGTCTGGAAGGCATGTCCCGGCATGAAGGTGCAACTCTGCCAGCCCCAGACAAAACATGAGCCTTCAACCTGTGCCCTGTAAATATATTACAAATATAATTCCATCACCCCTGTAGCCCCCTCTATTTACATTTCCTTCTACACACACATATATATAATATTCATTGGGCCACAAATATAAATGTCACAAATATAATCATTGCCTAGTCAGATCTTTCCCATCCCCTCCCTCCCCCCTATCTAATACACTGCTGACCCGCTCCCCCTAATTACTGCTGTCACCCCCTCCTCTAATATACTGCTGACCCCTCCTCCCCTAATACACAGCTGACCCCCTCCCCTATTACACAGCTGACCCCCCTCCCCTATTACACAGCTGACCCCCTCCCCTAATACATTACTGACCCCCTCCCCTAATACATTACAGACCCCCCATCCCTCCCCTAAAACATTACTGACCCCCCTCCCCAATACATTACAGACCCCCCTTTCCCTCCCCTCCCCAATACATTACTGACCCCCCTCCCATCCTCAATACATTAATGACCCCCCTCCTCTCCCCAATACATTACTGCCCCCAATACATTACTGACCCCCTTCCCTCTCCTACCCAATACATTACTGACCCCCTCCCCTCCCCAATATATTATTGTCCCACCTCCCCTCCTCAATACATCAATGACCCTCCCCTCCTCAATACATTAATGACCCCCCTCCTCTCCTCAATACATTAATGACCCCCCTCAATACATTAATGACCCCCCTCAATACATTAATGACCCCCCTCCTCTTCCCCCATACATTACTGACCCCCCTCCCCTCCCCTCCTCAATACATTAATGACCCCCTCAATACATTAATGACCCCTCTTCCCCTCCCCTCCCCAATACATTAGTGACCCCCCTTCCCCTCCCCTCCCCAATACATTAATGACCCCCCTCCCCTCCTCAATACATTAATGACCCTCCCCTCCTCAATACATTAATGACCCCCCTCCCCTCTCCTCCTCAATACATTAATGACCCCCCTCCCATCCTCAATACATTAATGACCCCCCCTCCTCTCCCCAATACATTACTGCCCCCAATACATTACTGCCCCCCTTCCCTCTCCTACCCAATACATTACTGACCCCCTCCCCTCCCCAATATATTATTGTCCCACCTCCCCTCCTCAATACATTAATGACCCTCCCCTCCTCAATACATTAATGACCCCCCTCCTCTCCTCAATACATTAATGACCCCCCTCAATACATTAATGACCCCCCTCAATACATTAATGACCCCCCTCCCCTTCCCCCATACATTACTGACCCCCCTCCCCTCCCCTCCTCAATACATTAATGACCCCCTCAATACATTAATGACCCCTCTTCCCCTCCCCTCCCCAATACATTAGTGACCCCCCTTCCCCTCCCCTCCCCAATACATTAATGACCCCCCTCCCCTCCTCAATACATTAATGACCCTCCCCTCCTCAATACATTAATGACCCCCCCTCCCCTCTCCTCCTCAATACATTAATGACCCCCTCAATACATTAATGACCCCTCTCCCCCCATACTTTACTGACCCCCCCTAAAGGATTGTGTGGTTCTATTTTGGTGTGTACATGTTAAACATCTACCACAACAATAAAAAACTGTAGTATCTCTTTGGAAAAATCAGAGTTCTATTGTTTTTTTGTTTTTTTTTATGTGGTAACAGACCAGTAGCTATTTTGTTTTTTTGATTATCCGTCTTCTTGAAAATCACAGTTCGTTTCTCTAGTAAAATTTTATTAAGGAACTCATCTTTTTAGAGAATGTACCAAAATGTATTTAATAAAAAAGGAAACTCAAAATAGTATTATCCCTTTTCATAGTATGTTTGTACTTCTTTAAAAGATCCATCTGATCAGTTTGAATCAGACTTAATTAATCTCTTTTTAACTCATTTGTATTCTATCCCTTATCACTATATCTTTTTTTGATTATGCTAGATTGATTTTTAAACATATGAACATCTGAGCAATTCCATCTGAGGTGTGTAAGTTTCCCTTTCATGATATTTCTGAGCCAGAAGGGAAGGTGTGCACTAGATCTATATAATGCAGTATTGCAATCTGTACTCCTAAAGAATGTTTTTTTCTTTAAACCATTACCTTCCACATATATGGTGAGATCCAAAAAGGTATATCTGTTCAAAATGACATGTGGACATATACTGGAGATTGTATTCCTTTTGGTTGATGTATTTAATAAATCTGTTGAAGCTATCCTGACTTTCCTCCTAGATAATTAGCGTATGCTTTAATTACCAATTACCTATCCTTTGGGTGATTTTTTTTTTTCATAGGACATTGTTCAAATTCTTACTCTTGGAAAACGTTATTACTTAATTCCTTGCATAGTCAGTTTTATCTCTTAGATATTTTCTCTTTATAGCTTGTACTGTTTCGTTCTCGATTTTTGTTCTCTTAATTATCTTTTTGTTTTCCTTCTCTAATTATCAATTTCATCGTCCCAAAAGAAAAGGAATCTAACATTGTTATCCAAATATATTTTTCTCATACACAATATCCCCCTTTTGGGAAGAATTGGCAAATACTTCTACTTTTTTCCACCTGGTGTGTTTTATAGCTGCTATATTCACAATATTTGCAATTTACTATGGCACTGTTTGAAAATAGAGGAAATGCTACACCAATATAGATCACTTTTTTTCCTATGGAACAAGAAGACCTTGATCAGGCTGATACAATGGGCGGTAAGTCAGTTCAGAGTTGCCAAAAATCGCTAGAAAAACTTATGAGTAAAGAAATTAGAATTAAATGGAAAGTAGCAACTTTGGAGTAATATATTAATGAAAACAGAACCCCTAAAGGATTAAAATTATTTTTAAAAACAAAACAAAAACTAAATGGATCAGGATGATCTATGATGACAAAAGATTTATTTACCAACGAATTTCCCCCATGTAACAGTTTTCCATTTTTTTGGGGGTAAGTATATTAGATGCCCTTTTCAACTTGTTAATTTGACAAATGGATTTTCTGGGTCTATGTCTTCTTTGAGGCAGTGTAGCAATCCAGGAAAGAAAATGGCCCCACAATGGCATATTTTTTTAACTAGGCAACCCATGGTATTCCAAACTGTGTAATCTGAATTATTTGATCTAGTCACTTTATCACAAATGCCAGCCTCATTTAATGGTCATATTTTCTTTTGTAGTTTTTTATACATATGAATTTCATTTTCACAGGAAATGTCATTATCCTGATTTGAGTCAGTGCAATAAAGCTTTAGAATTTTTATTACACTATTGCGCATTGTCTGGCATGCACCTTTATAAGAATTAAAACAGCTGACCCCCCTCCCCTATTACACAGCTGACCCCCTCCCCTAATACATTACTGACCCCCTCCCCTAATACATTACAGACCCCCCATCCCTCCCCTAATACATTACTGACCCCCCTCCCCAATACATTACAGACCCCCCTTTCCCTCCCCTCCCCAATACATTACTGACCCCCCTCCCATCCTCAATGTATTACTGTCCCACCTCCCCTCCTCAATACATTAATGACCCTCCCCTCCTCAATACATTAATGACCCCCCTCCCCTCCTCAATACATTAATGACCCCCTCAATACATTAATGACCCCCCTCAATACATTAATGACCCCCCTCCCCTTCCCCCATACATTACTGACCCCCCTCCCCTCCTCAATACATTAATGACCCCCTCAATACATTAATGACCCCTCTTCCCCTCCCCTCACCAATACATTAGTGACCCCCTTCCCCTCCCCTCCCAATACATTAATGACCCCCCTCCCCTCCTCAATACATTAATGACCCTCCCCTCCTCAATACATTAATGACCCCCCTCCCCTCTCCTCCTCAATACATTAATGACCCCCTCAATACATTAATGACCCCTCTCCCCCCATACTTTACTGACCCCCCTCCCCTCCCCTCCTCAATACATTAATGACCCGCCAATACATTAATGACCCCCCTTCAATACATTAATGACCCCCTTCTCCCAAACATTACTGACCTCCCTCCCCTCCTCAATACATTAATGACCCCCCTCAATACATTAATGAACCCCCCTCCCCTCCCCCATACATTACTGACCCCCCTTTACTCCCCTTCCCTCCTCAATACATTAATGACCCCCCTCAATACATTAACGACCCCCCTCCCCTCCTCAATACATTAATGTCCCCTCCCCTAATACACAATAAAATAGGTCCCCCAAGCCCCTTTATTCTTACCTTTACAACAGCTCAGGGAAGAGAGGCCACGATGCAGTCTCAGTAGATCGGATGTGACGTCATGTCGTCATTTGCTGCTCACATCCAGCGGCTGACAGGAAGTAGCTGTGCCCTCCCACAGTAAGCAGCAGCAGGTGTGGCTGCGGCCATGCGGTTGTGGCTGCAGCCGCGCGGCCGCATAGGCTAACAGAATTTTTTTTTTTAATGTGTTGTGGCTGAGTGCAGCCACATGTCAAAGCGGTCCCAGGGCTGGCGGCCTACCGGTATATTTTCCGGTAGGCCAGTCCGACCCTGGTTAGAGACTAAAGGCACTGTGTCCTTATTTCCATACAGGAAGAGCAGTAATAACTGGAGTCCTTTTGGACTCCTTTCTTATAGGTAAAACAAATAAACATCCCAAAATACATACAATATAGATAGGAACCCCCACAAGTATTATATCCCCAGATAGCTTGGCTACACTAGATGGATCTGAGCGCTATTCAGACAACTTGGGTGCTCAGATCCATGTAGTATTGATAAATTGCCACCGGGGTAAAGTTTGACCTTCGGGAGTTCCTAAACGAATATAAACGAAGGCTCCCCCTGGCTCGTAGAAAACAAATGTGCTTCCCGTTTGGAGCAGGCAACAATATGATTTTCCCAGGGTTCGCGAGGCAAAGCATCCAAAATAGAGTTCCACGCACTCGACGACCAAGTACTGCTGAAATGTTACCGAATTACCGCAAGTCGGAAAGGATGCAGCAGTTCCAAAATAAATTAAAAAGTATGCTTTACACAGCGTATAAGGGTGATGTCACAGCACAACGGGAATCTAACAGGGGAAGAGGTGAAAGTAATCCTCCTCCTCCCATGACCACGCCGGCAAGGACAGGACGCTTTACAGACGTGTTGTTGATGGAGGACATGCAGAGCTTTTTAAGTCCTACGCATCGCCACAGCCCTTCGGGGTCCACCCTCAGAGAACGAGTCAACCAACAGGTAGCAGACTGCCTCACCTTAACTGCAGATATCGACACTCTGAGGAACGATGAACCCCTTGACTACTGGGTGTGCAGACTTGACCTGTGGCCTGAGCTATCCCAATTTGTGATAGAACTCCTGGCCTGCCCCGCTTCAAGTGTCCTGTCAGAAAGGGCATTCAGTGCAGCAGGAGGTATTGTCACTGAGAAGAGAAGTCGCCTAGGTAAAAAAAGTCTAGATTACCTCACCTTTATTAAGATGAATGAGGGATGGATTCCGAAGGGACTGAGAGTGGGCGATACATTCGACTAAAAAAGGCCTGATGAGAGGGACGTAACAGGGATTAAACTGATAAGAATAGTACTACTTAACACACCACTCCTATCTGGTGGCACATTAGATTACACGCGCAGTGCCCCAAATTTGAAGTAGGGGGACCAACCAAGCATCTTTTTCCATCTCCCGGTTCCTAAAATCGATGCCATATACACATCCCCTGATAGGGGATGTAACAGGGATTAAACTGATAAGAATAGTACTACTTAACACACCACTCCTATCTGGTGGCACATTAGATTGCACACGCAGTGCCACAAATTTGAAGTAGGAGGACCGACCAAGCATCTTTTTCCATCTCCTGGTTCCTAAAATCGATACCATATACACGTCCCCTGATAGGGGACGTAACAGGGATTAAACTGATAGGAATAGTACTACTTAACACACCTTATAATAACGCAGAGAGAGGCAACGCAGAGAGAGGAGTCTGAAGAAGAGGAGTCAGAGGAGGAAGGTGGCTTTGAGGAGGTGGAAGACCAAACGCAGCAGGCGTCCCAGGGGGCTTGTTGTCACCTTTCGGGGACCCTTGGTGTTGTACGTGGCTGGGTGGAGGAAGAGACCTTCAATGACATCAGTAAGGACAAGGAACGGGACATGACTAGCTTGGTATCCAACCTTGTGCAAATGGGGAGTTTGCGGTTATGCAAATGGACTGTTTGCGGTTGTTTGCGGTGCGTTAAACGGGGAGTTTGGTCTGTCACTGTGAAGCGGGTGTAACCCTTACACTACCTGATCGATACAACATCATACCTGATGTTTTAAAGCACGTTATTCCAAACAATTTAGGAATGTTAGGTGATCTATGCCTTTTATGGATTAAAACCAGACTCTGCATCAACTATGTAATTTTCCATGGGAGTTTTGCCATGGATCCCCCTCCGGCATGCCACAGTCCAGGTGTTAGTCCCCTTGAAACAACTTTTCCATCACTATTGTGGCCAGAAAGAGTCCCTGTGGGTTTTAAAATTCTCCTGCCTATTGAAGTCTATGGCGGTTCGCCCGGTTCGCCCGTTCGCGAACATTTGCGGAAATTCACGTTCGCCGTTCGCGAACGGAAAATTTATGTTCGCGACATCTCTATCTAGAAGTTTGGTCCTTAAGGGGTTAAATGGGTAAATAATAATATTTAAGTTTTTTTTGGTCCCTTGTTGAATTTTACACTGTCACAAGTGGATTTCCCATTAGTCAGAGTATGCACCTGCCTACAGATGCCTGTCCTGTAGGCGGTGACTGTTTTCATAATTTATAATTTGCCTTTTTGAAATGCAAGTGAACGGATGAGGAGAGATAAGTACCTAGAGTGTCCTCAGTGTCCTCTGTATCCCAGTCAGTCTCCTATACTTGATAGCATAGTTCCAGGAACAGTTATAGAGGGTATAAAAATAAGATCCCAGATTCTCCAGTGTCTGTCTGTGAGGTTGGACAGGATGTGGAAGGGACCACTTCCCATATGCCCACTAAGCTTCTCACAAAGAAAATGCCTTGCAGGAGGATCAGGGACAGCACCGAATGATGCACTCTGTATATAATAGGATAGCACTGAGTTCTGTCCTATGCACTCTGTACTACAGCTACTGCATCTCTAATATAAATCATAGGAGGCTGACTGGAGTACAGACATCATAGGAGGGTGAGTAGTGAGTTTGAAATTACCCTTCAGATTCCACATCATTTAAACACCCCCTTTTTTCTTACCCTAAATGTTTCAAACACTTTCCTTTATCCCACATTTAAATGGATACTATAGGCATCAAAACAACTGTGATTCAGTTTGTGTGTATAGATTATGCCCCTGTGGTCTCACTGCTCAATTCTTTGTCATTTAGGAGTTAAATTGATTTTGTGCCTGACACAGTCTGCATGAAAACTATTCATTTTTAAACAGATTAAACTTCATTTAAATGTTTTTATCTCCTGCTCTGTAAAGTGAACTTTAATTATACACAGGAGGCTCCAGAATTTGCAATAAATTAAGTGTAAACATTAGATGACTTTAAGCAGGTAGTGTAAGTCACATGAAGGGAGGTGTGACTAGGGCTGCATAAACAAAGTGATTTAACTCCTAAATGGTAGGGAATTAAGCCATGAGACTGCAAAGGCATGATTTATACACCAAAACTGCTTCATTAAGTTAGTTGTTGTTTTGTTGACTATAGTGTACCTTTAAGCTTTGATCTACTTGAATCAATACTTTGTCTTCCAAATGTGATTGTACTCCACATTGTTAGTGTTAAATAATTAAACGTGAATTTCAAGTTTTAGAACAAAACTAGCTGATCAAGAAGCATAGTGGAACAATTTTCAAATCCAATTCAGATATTTTAGCTTTTAATTTAAAATTGCATTCGTGACAATTCTCACTTTTGTGAACAACCCTCCAAGTTTGTATATGTTTACACTACATGTTTACTAATGCCGTTTTTGTTGTGTGACTGTGTATTTACGTATTCGTGTGAGTCTGTGTCTATGTGTGTTATTTAGAAATAGCTAATCTCATTGTTTTTCACTATTTCGAGTTGAAAAGGTTATCATTCTTTAAAGTGATATATTAAATGTTTTCAAGTTTCTATTCTAATAAATTGGCTATGCAACATCTGCTATGAAGGCATATGAAGACAGGCTACTTTTCTTTAATGCTAATCACCTACACACATTTCTAGAACGATAGACTCTAGTATCTGCATTGCATACTTTTTATAATAAAAATTAGAAAGGAAAATTAAGAGTATGGTATTAGCAACATTGTCATGAACAATAAGTACACAATCACAAGTCACAAAATAAATAATATTTTCTATTTATTTCTTTAAGAAGTACAAAAATTGACATTACATTTTTAAAATAATACCTTTAAGGAAGGATTCCTCACAAAAAAATAAATAATACAAAACAATTTTACTTTTTTTCTGCAAAATAATGACAATATGAATGCAAAATTGTATCTAGTAGGATTTGCTCTATAAACAATGCTTTAAATAGCTACAGAACTAATTTGCAAACTATGAGGAAAATTCTATGAGTCAGTTCTCAGGTTCCTACAACTCTTCTGTTTAGTGAATGAAACGTTAAAATTATCAAATAAAAATTGGATTCTATATTTAAAGTGTAACATGTTTCACCTATTTTTCATTTCTAGAAACAAAGCCTTTTAATAAATGAAGAATATGTCAACTGACTGTAGAAGTATGACTGCTCCAATTATCTTATTGTATGGCTACCCTGCCAGCGTTATTTCATAAAGTGTTAATTCTTGGGAATTAAAAGTAGATTCAAAGAGAATTTCACATTATAACATTTGAATTTTTCCAGTTAAGCTATTTTGATCTAAAATGTAAACTTTTGAATTGAGTTTTTATTCCCAACAAGTTACAATTTAATGAATAATCCTGTAAATATAACAGTTCAGATCTCATCTGCAACCTTTCAGTTTTATTTAAATTTTCAAATTTGCTTTTGTATTGACCTCTGAAAACATACTTGTTTTTTGAACTTACTCACTACCCACTCTGTTGAATACTTCACTGTTCTTACCTAGTATATAATTTGAGCCAATTTGGTTAGATTAGCAAAAGGTAAGATTCCACTCAATCTAAATTTTAAATCATCAGCCATTCTACTATTTAAGTCCAGCTTAGTGATAAATTAAATTAGATACAAATAAACATGAAAGACGTGGAACATACCAAATATTACTTTTATTATCAATCTATAAATTATGGTAAACTATGACAATGAAATTCTCATCAGTAACCATTATTTGAATTCAAACTATGCTCTGATAAGCTGAAATACCAAGCAACCAATCAGAATGCTTGATTTCAAATTGATCTACTTTTGTTTCCTGGCTAGCATGCCAGATTAGCAGCTAAACTGTAAATCTGGCACCCCATGGATTTGACTGTCTGAAAAATAAACATTTCATTTCGAAGTATTCATTTTTCCTTCACTGATATGTTGAGGATAATTTTTTACGTGGGTTTCTTTATCTTGCAATATTTTAGATAGAATATGAAATATTAGCAAACAAAAATGGAAATTATGTTTTTGGTCAAAAAGAGTTTGATCAAATACCGATACTACAAAATTACATACTCTAAGCATTTGTACTGTAATGTGCATTCCCAGGTGCTATGTCGGGGTTTTAAAAGCTATATTTTCTTTAGCTTTGAAATGCTAATCTAAAATTAGCACAAGCATGTACACTGATGGAAGAGGTAAACCAAATTAATTTGATATTTTGAAGTTCTGTAAACTTTGCACTTTTACATGTGTTAATTATTTTGACTGATATATCTTAAGAGAACCATACAATGATTTTAAAGAACCAGATGAAAATTGAATGACAAATACTTAAGGTCATCCACAATTTTTAAATGCCTTTCTCTAGTGTATAATATATTTATAAAATCAGAAATCCCATTGTTGGTTATTTTATAGAGCAGTGTTCTGTCTGTGCAGTATTGTTATCTCTGAAAGTTGGCAGTATGATATACCAATAAAATAGCTAATCTAGCAGTGAACAGCAACTTTTAAAGAGAAATTATACATAAGTGGGTTTTTTTCGCCATAGGATTTTTCTGTGGTTTTATTCATATGTCTTCAAGTATGAGCCTCCTGGATGAAGGTACCACTGATGTAACATGAGATGATATATTTATTGTGTTATTGTTTTGGTATTAGGGTCAGCCACATCATAACTCCACACCAATTAGATGTTTTCCTTTAACACAACTTTCAGCCACCAGAATGAATAGAGAAAAAGTGCCTAACCCTTAGTTAAGCACGGTTTTCTAATTTCAGTTGCATGTACATATGAACACTGGTTGTCCATCTCCTCATTTAGCTTATTATCAGCACGGATAATTTCTTGACTGTGGAGGAATGTGACAACCTTTTCACTTTTTCTCACGACTTGTTCGTTCCTCTTTTTCATGCACTCACAACATCTCTTGCACACCAGGTATGCAATCTCACATAAATTAAGTAAGATGCATAGTATAGAAGTTCCCACCATAAAGAGAGTAAATATAGTTTTCTCACTTGGTCTAGATATAAAACAGTCTACGATGTTTGGACAAGGATCAATGGAGCACTTGACAGTATTTGGGAGTTTGTAATCGGGATAGAGCCTGTGAAAGATGTAAAGAAATACTGCATCCACTATAGCTTTAATAAGAAGACTAAGGAGGTAGGTCCACCATAACCCACCTCTCTTCTTTCCAGTGTCCAGATATAGCCTTCCACAGTTCTCCCCCAAACGTTTTATACGTTTTTTCTCTCTGTCCTCCCGATAAGCCACATGCATAATCACAAGTAGAGATGGGCAAGTGACCAGGATAAGTTGAAGAGCAAAGAGTCTAATGTGAGAGATTGGAAAATAGTGATCATAACAGACATTGTTGCATCCTGGTTGCCGTGTGTTGCAGTCAAAATCCCCTTGCTCGTCACCCCATACTCGTTCCGCTGCCACCACATAAACTAAAAGTCGGAAGATGAAGACAACAGAAAGCCAGATGCGACCAAAGGCAGTGGAGAACTTGCCTACACCACTGAGCAATCCTTGAAATAGCGCCCAATTCATTCTATATATGGTGAGAAAGGTAAATTGATCATTATATATCAACCAAGTCAAAACAGATTCAACTTATATTCTACCATTTGTATAGCATACTCTTTAAATCATTTTACTGGTAATTATTCAGACCTATTACTGTGAGATTTTTCTAGTAATTATCAATTATTTCAAGAATGAACATTGCGTGTAATAATTTGTATACACACACACACACAAGAAAATCACATCAATAATCTCCATGTATAGATTACCTCTTAAAGGGACACTCTAGACTCCTAAAGCACTTCAGCAAATTTCAAATTTGCACTTTTATAAATTAACCTTGTTATACCACATGGTTGTCAATTAGACAGCTTATCCTGTTACTTCCTGGTAGATTTGCTCAGTGGCACTAAACTCAAGAGGCAGGCAATTACCTAGCGCACCAGGCTTCTCATTGAGCTGCATTGGGAAGTCAATGGTTGGACAGCCACAGAAATCCTGGGTTAGATTAGAAGAGGACACCTTGAAAAGGCTTCTGCTAGCTGTTTTTAGACATAGACTCCAATAAAAAAATAAATAATTAAATACATGAATGCTTTCATTGCGAGTATATCTACAAAACAGGGATCTGTATTTATTTATGCAGTGGAGTGTCATTTTAAGCAATGCCATGAACACATGACCACATGCAAGTTTTTTTGTTTTTTTTGCACTCCTGGATTTGAAAAATGACTTTAGTTTATTGTGCAGAAAAATCAAAGTTCAGTGGATCGACGTTTCGACCAATACACGGTCTTTTTTAAGATCTGAACATTACATACAGTGAATGAAATATATATATATATATATATATATATATATATATATAGGTAATAGAGATTAATGACTTACCAAAATCTGTGATGTCCCGCCTCCCCCAACCAATCGAAAACCCGTAAGTGTGTGAAGACCGCGCATTACGTCCTACAATGTTTACAGCGGTTGCTAAGCAACCTTCGTGGAGACCAGTGTCTATAACAAGTGATAGCCAACTACTTGCTGTGCAAAAAACAGAGGATATTTAGAAGAGAAATAAAGATGGGACAAGGAGCAGCACCTACACCTTGTGATCAAAAGATTGAATCAAAAATTATCTGCAATATAATGTGAAAGTGTGATATGTGAAAATAACAGCATGCAATATCTCTTCTAAATATCCTCAGTTTTTTGCACAACAAGTAGCTGGCTATCACTTGTTATAGACACTGGTTTCCACTAAGGTTGCTTAGCAACCGCTGTAAACACAGCGGGATGTAACGTGATGACATCACGCGCGGTCTTCACACACTTCCGGGTTTCGATCGGTTGGGGGAGGTGGCACATCACAGATTTTAGTAAGCCATTAATCTCTATTACCTATATATGTATTGCATTCACTGTATGTAATATTCTGATCTTGAAAAAGACTGTATTGGTCGAAACGTCGATCCACTGGACTTTGATTTTTCTTCACAATAAACTAAAGTAATTTTTCAAATCCAGGAGTGCACCTTACTATTTTTGCTATATTCATATCGCTGGTTTGCACCTTGGTACGTATTTTTATATATATTGTATATAGGTAGTGTGCCAAACCCATTTTTTGACATATATACACATTATATATATATATATATATATATATATATATATATATATATATATAGCTGCACTCCAACTGGTGTCCTGATGAAAGCTCCCAAGTGGAGCTGAAACCTGAAACGTCGAATTTTTCTTCCGCAATAAATGGAGAAGTTATCTTATAATATATATTGTATATTGTATTTATATCCTATTGTAACAATACAATGTTTTGTAGACCCAGGACATACTTGAAAATGTGATAAATCTCAATGTATCCATCCTGGTAAAATATTTTATAAATAAACAAACTAAATTATCCTTAATGTAACCTCAGACGGGTGTTTATGACATTGCTTAGAAGATAAATTGTGGCGCTTTTTATGCCCTTTAAGATCCATACCATAAAATCCTCAAGTCCCTCTTCCCCAGACTATATATAAAACCCTGAGCACTTTAAGTAGTGTACTTGTGGACAAAGTATGTGCTACAGACCAAATTATACCAACATATCACAGCATGGTTAGGAATGATTGGATTTATGGTCTACCGTATGCTAAATACAGATGTTTCCTGAGTTAACATGGACAGTCCACTAAATACCTACTAAACTTAACAATAAGTACTCCTTATCATTATAATAGGTGATCATCTATGTTATTATCTTAGCCCTAACCTTATCGTTAACACAGAAAAAGGAGTTGAATCATAAATGGTGCTGTAATTGTGCTGTCCATTAATGGATGCAGTATCATCACAATGTATATAAATTATGAAGAGCATCTTTATATAGTTGTTTCATGAAAACTTATTACAAATATGTTCTACAATATATGTTATGTAGAAGGAAAAAACTTTTCAATCCTTTTGCAGAATTCAATGTGTGTTAAAGACTGCCATCCTATCATTACCTTAAAATATTGGTTGGAGAATATTAGGTACACCTATACTATTGTAGTTTTAAAGGCACATTTTATATATTTGATTAATTTATCTATTATGCACTACTTAATGACTTTTCTCATAAAATTACATTATGGATTTTGCAGACTAAACCTGTTTAATCGCTGGTGTAACTTGAAATCAGAGGGCCATGGAGGAAGCAGCCCGGCCGGTTACAAGTTGTTACAGATGTATTGACAGTATAAGACTCATTTGAAATTAATTCATATCTTAATGAGCAAACCCCCCCCCCCCCCCCCCCAAAAAAAAAAAAAAAAACAGTAGATATATTCAGTATTTTTGGACAAAAAAAATAAATCTGGGTTTTATAGACATATCTGGGTGCTTGATGCATCTCAGACTATGTAGTCTACATCAGTGAGATTAAAGTAAACTGCTGGGCCTTACTTACTCTCAGTTGTAGGCACCTTTTAATCATACTGAGGTACTGAAATGCAACAAAAAAAGAAAGAAAGAAAAAAGAAACTACAACTCATTGTGCTCAGACCCACTCTTTTATTATCTTTCCAACTTCAAAGAGGTTTGTTTATACACTAAATCAGGTCTGGGAAATTGACAACAGATTTGCAAATTTGAAACCAAATAGTTAAATTGATTAAAATCTCCAATTTAGCTAAAGATTGTTCATACATCTGTGCAATATTGGTTTACATTATACAATTCAGGTTTGACCTCAAAACAAATTGCTGTTTAGGTAAAGGGATTTTTTTTTGAAACGTCAAGTATGAGAATAATATTAGTGCAGTGGCATAGAAAGAAACATACATACAGATAAGTACCTTCAAATTCTTTAGCCATGAATAATGCATTGTTCATTGAATTACTATTTAAATACAGTATTTGTTCTAGATCATCCCAAAATAACTCACATTATCCTTGAAAAGGTTTGAAAATAGAGAGATAATGAGAGTTAAACTCCTACAACAGCAACTGGCATGACAGTTTCCTACCGTAGGGTAAGAAAAGCAAAACACAAAAGTATCTTCCAATCTGCACCCTAACATTGTTACAGTGTCAGCCCCCCTTATACAGACTTACTTTTAGTCTTAATGTATCAGCTATGCAGATAACATGTTCCCCTTGTTGGATAGTAGGAATCTTCCATAAAGCTTTATTCACATCTTTCCCATTCTGATACTGCTTTTCACATGTATAAATAAAACAAATCTGTTCTCCTGTATGCGCTGGGTCAATTGTGAGTCAGTATTTTCAGACTGGGGAAAAAAAAAAAACTCTCATAAGTACTCAAAAGATTTCTCTAGTAGAAACCGGATCTGTCTGATAAGGTGTGTGTTCAAATTCCAGTGCAAACAAGAACATTAACCCTTTACAGCAGAACAGAAAGAAGTGAGCCACACCTGCTTATATGAAGCAATCTATAGTTTCTTCTTTTCAATAAGCACAGGTGTGGGCTTTAGGTGGAATAATCCCCATCTAGAGATATGCAGGATGTGCAGATCAAGTAAAATACAAATATATAAAATCCAAGGGCAGGAGTAAATATAAAAAAAAATCACTTTGTTTAAACAGACAATATGTTAAAAAACAAACAAATACAAAATATAAGCCAAAGCTTTTTAAAAAGTGAATTTCTATATTTTATTTATTTATTTTTAACATATTGTTTGTTTTAAATATGAAGTACTTTTTTAATTTACCTTTGTTCCGTGATTTTATATATATTTTTATTTTACATGATCTGGCTCCTTGCACATCCTGCATATCCTTATGTGGAGATTATTCCACCTGAAGCTCTATATCACAAGAGTAGGTCATTGCTCTAGTCCCTGTAAGTACCTTTTCTATACCTGATATTATGTATCTACATGTTGCACTATTGTGTCCTTTCTCTTTAGTTTCCTTCATATATTTCAACATCTACCTGACGCTGAAATGACTGACCCTTGCCGACTACAACTTACATCCATATATGGGGATTGTACTGTCAATGCTTATTACAGCAGAGCTCTTAATAGCTCTGTGGCGGAACCGCTGCCTGTCCGTGAATTGCCCTCTATCATATTGTGTGTGTTTCACCATCCATTCGTGTATTGTGCCCGCTCCCCGTTCAGGAGTGCTTCCACAAAGGGAATTCATTCACCTCCCAAACGGGGACCACTCCAATTCCTCATTTAGAATGTTAGGTAAGAACATTCACACCTCGCAACATAGGTGTTAAACCGCAATCTGCAAAGGGAAACAATTAATGAGTGCTCCCCTGGGTACAGATGAACGCCAGCCAGGGGAAGCATTCATGGATTGTTTCCCAACTCGTTCGTCTCCCGAACAAGGACCTCCCTGGTGCCCCATTAGAAAGTTCACACCAATTAAAAAGAACGTTCTCACTCGTAACATACGTTCACACCAATTAATCAGAATGTTCTCACTTGCAACCTAAGTGTGAAACTGCAGGGGAAGTAATTAATGAGTGCTCCCCTGGGTGGCCGCCATTTCGTATAGATGAAAGTCGTCCATGGGGAGCATTTGTATCCTAAAAGGAGACCCTTCCCTTGCAGGGTTTCATACAGGGACCTCACAAGCGGAGCCTGGTCGAGGAAGGTACTGCTGTGAGGGTCCCTGGGATTGAGGTGGGCATTTTTGGGGCACTGGCAACTTTGGTGGGCTTTTCAGTGCCTGCAGATCAGCTCTTTTCCTGCGGGCAGGCTTTTCCTGTGCCTGGGAGACAAAGGGACTGTCCCTTTTTCCTGTGCCTGGACTCCCAGGCACAGAGGCTCTTGGAAAGAAGACCCCCTGGCAGCTGGGGTGGGAATCCTTGTGCTTTTAGTGGTGGGCTTTGGGGACAAAGGGTCCCTTTCTGCGCTAAAGCACCAGGAAGGGGGAGGATCCTGGGATGTAACCTTGTAGGATTATGTGGTACACCCCTTGCACCCCTTGTGTGTCGTCCAGTTACAGGGGGAATGGGTCTCTTTATATCCTAAATGGTTCCTGCCTGGCTGAAGGAAGGGAATTAGTGGAGGTAACCAGTCAGATTACCCTGGATCCACTACAAGCTCTATCAAGTGTGAGTGTTTTCTTGGCACTTTATATTCACAGTTTATTTGTATTTTGCTATACTGCATTATTATTTGTTCTTTTTCTTCAGTAGAGCTTTTACACTGGCTTCCAGTACTTGCTTTACTGAAATCTAGGTAAGCAATGTCTACTGCACCAACCTGATCTATTATTTTAGTTAACCAAAAAAGAAAATCAATAAGATTAGTATGGCATGATCTCCCTGAAGAAATGTTGTCTATGTTGTCTCTGATCTTGAAATCCATGTGATTTTAGATGTTCAACAATCCTATAATTTAACATGATTCCCATTACTTTCCCCACTACTGAAATAAGGCTTACTGGCCTATAGTTGCCTAACTCCCCCCCTACTACTAAAAAATGACTTAGTCTTTCTTCCTAACTGAGCTCCCTCATTTTCATCTGTAAATACCGAACAAAAATATTCATTGAGGTAGTCAGGGTACATCTTGACTTTAATATTTAACATGTAAATGCACTCAATCTAACAACAGAACACATGGAGGGATATCAGGAGCAATTAAGCTACATGGGCCTTGGAGGTAAGGTAGGTCCTAGTTTCCAAGTCTTGTATGTCCTTGCAGATGTCTTTCACTTTTTGTAGTATTGATAGTAGTTTTTTGAACACAGGGTCTGTAAAATGCCTTGTGCAACTGCCACTTTGCCTGGCAACATCCGGCTGTCCTACACACTTCCCTTGTCTTCTTCATCATCTTAGCTTTGATCCTGGGTGGACTGGAGTTTGTGCATTTTTTCTCAGCATTCTTTTCCCCGTTGTGTTGTGCCATAGCTTGCCAGATTTGCAGAGCTCAAAAACAGGGCGAGTTCACTCACACATCTCTCAAAAGGGCTATAAGGTTTATAACTTCTCTCCTAGCCGTCCATATGCTTCAGCGTCCAACCACACCCTCTTCCATAGGATACATTTTACTATTTTGGTGGTATTATCTTTCTTGGGTTTAACTGTTTTCTCTTCATTTATGATAAACTTTGTAGTTTTCCTACTTTTGTTGGTGATGGCCAACCATTACTGCGAAATCAAGAGTACTGGTTCTAGGCTTGGTGATCAAGACCTATCCCGCCCAGACTAGCCATGGGCAGGTTGCTCTGCCTCTTAATTCCAGGACTAAAATTTTATCCCAGCTCTGTCTTACAGCCAGACACACATATTCACTCCAAGATACACTTACAGTTTGTAATAGTTTTTTACATGATGCGTCACTGACCTACTCCCTTTCACTGTTCCTTCTGTGATCCTTCTTTATGGGGTATGTAGTATAGTGTCTATATTTTCCTGTGCACAACTAAATGGTCTGATATATAATATCTCGGTAAGGGTTATATTCAAATTTTATGTAACCCACTATCAAGATTATTTCTATTACAGCCAGGTGAGCAACCAAAGTTTTTGGTTTTAATTTTTGTTCTATGTTAATAAAAGATAAATGAACTGTGGAAATTGAAACAACATAAACAACATATTATTTTCATATGGTAAGTACAATGTAATTTTTTTCTGATTCACTTGGTAAATACTTTGTGCCACACCCATCCCCTTGGGATATATTGCTATTCATCACCTATACAATAATAATTGAGAGGCCTGGGAAACACTTAAGACTTTCATTTGAGACCTGTAGTAACAAAGACCCCAACCTAAAAGCCCAGATCCTTTGTGTAGGAAGATGTAGAAACATGTAAATTGTTCAAACTCACACACCATGCATGAAAAGGGATTATGCAATCACCCTATTAAATTGTTTTTTCAGCTTTCCTTTCCTTATGCCACTTGTAGCTTAAAGATTATACTCCCCTAGCCATTTGCCTTTATATATTTATTATTTTTTATTATTTGCAACAGATCTTAATATTCATAAGCCTTCATTTCAGTTTCCTACGTGTAGTTTGCAATCTGAGGGATAATTTTGAGCGATAGATGAGAGTAAATTAGTTTAACAACTGTAATTAAATATTTGCCAAAGATTTTATTTAAGACACAGAGGCTCCTTTTATGCTGCACTGTTTTTTATTTCCCTCAGCCGCAAAGAAATTTACATTGAAAAATCAATAAAAAAACAAATATAAACAGCAACCATATTCACATAGCAACACAGTCAACCAATCAGCGTCATCTTTATCCTGTAAAAGGCAGCACCTAAGTGACCACTTCCTCTTTCTTTGCTGCTCCCTCAGTTAAGTAGAACACTGGTTCCACAGTTTCTAACTTATCAGTTATAGTGATAATTGTTGATGGTACCTTTGGGTACTGGTAATTTTATTTGTTTCATCTTAACTTTATTGTACTTAAATATTATTTTAATTTTTTGTTCTCTAATGTTGCTTAATTGGAATCTCTAACTGAACTCCATAGTCCAATATTTGAACCCTGGGCTACTTCAGCAGGGTTGGTTTGCCGTAGGGATTTACCTCTTTTTATTGCACTCTCACGTTCTGGTTTTCCATTGCCCTGCAGTCATCTCTGCTTTCCGGCCTGCTCTGAATCCTTGGAGTTGGTATTTACTTTCCCCAAATGATGCGCATGCAAGTTCCCTCAGTTGCGAATTTGGCGGCCATCTTTTTGGGTAGCTGTTTGCGTTGCAACTGGTTTCCTGAACATTCGTTTTTTTTCTGTGGCGAAACCGACCTCGCCACGTGTCCTTGGAGGGGGCTGCTTGCCCGCCTCTTGCCTTTGGACTATGGCCCTGGGAGATTGGGCCCTTTTACAAAACGTATTCGGCCCTAACAGAGTGCATGTCACTCATTCTGGCCCTTTAACCCCTTAAGGACACATGACGTGTGTGACACGTCATGATTCCCTTTTATTCCAGAAGTTTGGTCCTTAAGGGGTTAAACACAGTGGGGCCATTCGGTACTTGCCCTATGTGAGCAGTGATTCCCCCAGATAGCTATGCCATGGAGCCTATTCATATAATGAAAGACTATGGGAAAGACTTTGGCTCCATGGCAATTAAACTGTATTTGTGTGGTCTGTGTGCCATTCACCTAATAATGTGCACGCAGACCTGAGCTATCTGGGGATATGTTACATGTCTGTGTTTGGTGTAATAAAAGTGACTTTATATATTTTAAAACATAATCCTGTATTTAGGTCCCCACATGTGTAATGGAGTTTTGTCTTTGACCTGGGAGATAATTGGATTACTTCTCCAATTATCTCCAGGGCAGAAGGGAGGAAGCCAGGGTGCATTGTGGGGATGTTTTACTTTTCCTGTTTGAGGCAGATTAAAATACTACCAGCCAGGGGGAACAAAATATACTTTTACTAACTTTTGAACCCCTGGTCATTTTTTAATATGTTGTCCCCCTGAATGCATTGATTGTGGATATGTATTTTTATGTGAATGTGATGTATGGTTTTAAAGTTACAGAGTATGTGTGGAAACTGTATTTTTACTGTATGTAATAATTATGTTAATTTCTTATCTGAGGGGAGGGGATGTGTGGGTTGTACTGTTGCTTGATTGGTTGTTTTATGCCTCCCCCTGGGTGTGTCCTGTATGTGCACAACTGTAATAAAAACCAGGCTGGGTGTTCCAGATCTCAGATTCTGCTTGACCCTCAAACCGATGTGTCGTCTCGTTCTTGGGGGGAATTGGAGTGTATGCTGACTGCCAGGAGTGTAAGCTGTTCGTATGCTTTTCCTGTTCAGCTATCCCAGTGTTCGTGTGTTTCCAGTTCGGGAGTTGGAAGATTTGTACAGTTTGCAGTCCGGGAGATTGGTGCTTGCAGTAGCTGCTGGTCTATGGAAAAAGGGGATATCGCCTAAACTGGGTTTTATCCTCTTGTAAGCTAAACGGTCCGTTACAATTGGTGGCAAGCGGCGGGATCGTTTCTACAGCCAGAAGGACAGCTACAGACAACACCAATTCCTTGGAGTTACAAATTGAGGGCAACGTTAGCACTCGTGCAGCGCCCCTGGCAGCAGAGGTATCCAGTGACTTGGAGCAGACAAGTATGGAAGGCTCTGACGCTGAAGATTATGGGCTGGCCGAGGTGAGGCAGCGAGTGGCCCAGTATGGGGGTTATGTATCCATGGAGATATTCCAGGGGATCTGGAACCAGGTCATGGCTAAGCGAAAATCAAGGATGGACGGAGAGTATGCTCAGCGGAAAGAGTGTTACAGCATCCGAGGAGGTTAACCGTCTTCCCCTGAGGCGGCAGTGTGTAACCCAGGGAGCTAAAGGTGCAATCCTTCCTCCCCAGCGGCAGTGTGTATCCCAGGGAGCTGAAGGTGCCGTCCTTCCTCCCCAGCGGCAGTGTGTACCCCAGGGAGCTGAAGGTGCAATCCTTCCTCCCCAGTGGCAGTGTGTATCCCAGGGAGCTGAAGGTGCAATCCTTCCTCCCCAGCGGCAGTGTGTATCCCAGGGAGCTGAAGGTGCAATCCTTCCTCCCCAGCGGCAGTGTGTACCCCAGGGAGCTGAAGGTGCCGTCCTTCCTCCCCAGCGGCAGTGTGTATCCCAGGGAGCTGAAGGTGCCGTCCTTCCTCCCCAGCGGCAGTGTGTACTCCAGGGAGCTGATGGTGTCGTCCGTTCTCCCCAGCGGCAGTGTGTAACCCAGGGAGCCGAAGGTGTCGTCCTTCCTCCCCAGCGGCAGTGTGTACCCCAGGGAGCTAAGGGTGCAATCCTTCCTCCCCGGCAGCAGTATGTACCCCAAGGAGCTGAGGGTGCAATCCTTCCTCTCCAGCGGCAGTGTGTACCCCAGGGAGCTGATGGTGTCGTCCATCCTCCCCAGCGGCAGTGTGTAACCCAGGGAGCTGAAGGTGTCGTCCTTCCTCCCCAGCGGCAGTGTGTACCCCAGGGAGCTAAAGGTGCAATCCTTCCTCCCCGGCAGCAGTATGTACCCCAGGGTGCTGAGGGTGCAATCCTTCCTCCCCAGCAGCAGTGTGTATCCCAGGGAGCTGAAGGTGCCGTCCTTCCTCCCCAGCGGCAGTGTTTACCCCAGGGAGCTGATGGTGTTGTCCATCCTCCCCAGCGGCAGTGTGTAACCCAGGGAGCTGAAGGTGTCGTCCTTCCTCCCCAGCGGCAGTGTGTCCTGCAGGGAGCAGAGACCGTCAGTCTCACACCCCAGCAGCAGGACAAAATAATGAAAGGGGAGACAGCTGGTCCCCCTCTCCACCAGCAGAGAGAGTGACAGGGAGAGGAGCCTGTTAACCCCTCTCCCCAGCGGCAGTTGACAGTCCAGAGAGAGGAGCTTGTTACACCCTCTCTCCAGCGGCAGCCTAACCCACCAAGGGGAGATGTTGAGCCCCGCAACTGTGCAGATGGGACCATAGTCTCTGCACTTACAGCCCAAGGGGTAGGGACGGTCGGTCCTGTCCCCCAGCCCCAGAGCTGTGTACCCAGAGGGGAGACAGTCGGTCTCCCCCTCCCACAACCAGGCTCCAATCAGGCTACTTCAGCGGTAGCGCTGGCACCAGGGCAGAGTACCGCTGGTCTCTGCCCACTCAGCAACCCACCAAGGCAGTCTACCAGCTCCCCGCACAGCCGTGGTGATGAACCTGAACCTGGACAAGCTGCTACTTTATCCAGGTGGAGTAAACATTTATTGTGGGTGGGAGGTACTGCTGTTTGTGCTTCGTGGGTGGGTTGCTGGACTAACCAGGGCACTGACCGGCAGGAGGTCAGATACCCTGTTAGTCTGGGGGGTAAAGGGGAGAAGTGTGGCGAAACCGACCTCGCCACGTGTCCTTGGAGGGGGCTGCTTGCCCGCCTCTTGCTTTTGGACTATGGCCCTGGGAGATTGGGCCCTTTTACAAAACGTATTCGGCCCTAACAGAGTGCATGTCACTCATTCTGGCCCTTTAAACACAGTGGGGCCATTCGGTACTTGCCCTGTGTGAGCAGTGATTCCCCCAGATAGCTATGCCATGGAGCCTATTCATATAATGAAAGACTATGGGAAAGACTTTGGCTCCATGGCAATTAAACTGTATTTGTGTGGTCTGCGTGCCATTCACCTAATAATGTGCACGCAGACCTGAGCTATCTGGGGATATGTTACATGTCTGTGTTTGGTGTAATAAAAGTGACTTTATATATTTTAAAACATAATCCTGTATTTAGGTCCCCACATGTGTAATGGAGTTTTGTCTTTGACCTGGGAGATAATTGGATTACTTCTCCAATTATCTCCAGGGCAGAAGGGAGGAAGCCAGGGTGCATTGTGGGGATGTTTTACTTTTCCTGTTTGAGGCAGATTAAAATACTACCAGCCAGGGGGAACAAAATATACTTTTACTAACTTTTGAACCCCTGGTCTGATTCATGCCATTTTTTAATATGTTGTCCCCCTGAATGGATTGATTGTGGATATGTATTTTTATGTGAATGTGATGTATGGTTTTAAAGTTACAGAGTATGTGTGGAAACTGTATTTTTACTGTATGTAATAATTATGTTAATTTCTTATCTGAGGGGAGGGGATGTGTGGGTTGTACTGTTGCTTGATTGGTTGTTTTATGCCTCCCCCTGGGTGTGTCCTGTATGTGCACAACTGTAATAAAAACCAGGCTGGGTGTTCCAGACCTCAGATTCTGCTTGACCCTCAAACCGATGTGTCGTCTCGTTCTTGGGGGGAATTGGAGTGTATGCTGACTGCCAGGAGTGTAAGCTGTTCGTATGCTTTTCCTGTTCAGCTATCCCAGTGTTCGTGTGTTTCCAGTTCGGGAGTTGGAAGATTTGTACAGTTTGCAGTCCGGGAGATTGGTGCTTGCAGTAGCTGCTGGTCTATGGAAAAAGGGGATATCGCCTAAACTGGGTTTTATCCTCTTGTAAGCGAAACGGTCCGTTACATTTTCATTTTGCAAGCTTTTGTTTTAAATATGTTTATTAATGTCGCAAACAAAAAAGCGTGAGCAGACATTTTACGAATCGGAGAATAACATATGGTTGCCTGCGCAGAGGCTTATAAATCAGAATAAACAAGCAATAGAATAATTTAGATGTACATTGACTTTGCCACATATGGTATATCAGAGGCATTTGACAGGTATAGTAACGCATTTTACAGGCTTATTAGTCCTCTGAGCAATACCCATGTCTAACTGTGCGTGATATGGCGCTTTCAGCGTGGGTAGCCATATACGTAATTTAATAAACATGCAAATAATTAAATTAAGTGTATATAAACTTCAGAACAGTTATTTTTGTTTCAGATAAAACCCAATTTATGTCTGTACTGCGCCTGATAGCATTGCGCCTGGCTTAAAAGCTCTTTTTATATCTAGTAGCATGTTAGCATGAGCGCGGCGTAAACACTTGTCCTAGACCAGTTGTTACCTGTGCATAGGCACGTCTATCATGTCAGTTAATGTACGGCAACCTGACTTAATATATCTAAGTATATGTTTCGTAGACTTCCCTACTAGGGCATAGTGTATGCTTTATAGTTCTCCTTGCTAGTACTATACAACAGAGTATGCTGAACCATCATTTAAACATGCAATTGTTCTCGTTCTTTGGCCTCTAAGGGCAATGCTGCTTGTCAGGCTTAATATGCTGTAAATAGAACTGCTGTGCAGAAATACATTATGAAGCTATCTGGTGAACTAGTATGCAGAAGTAAACGGCTGTATTACTGTTATAATCTAATATCATTTCCATCAACAAGCAAAACTACAAACTGTTCCAGCTTTTAACCTTAAACGCAAACCCATAGGGGAGTGGACAAAAGTAATCAGGAGCTGTTATCGCTGTTAACGGTTGCAGGGTTGGTCTGTCCATGAGACTAAAGCACTGAGGGACGTTCTTTACACTGCTGCCTCATCGTTCCTGGGGCGCCGAGCCTCTGTCTGTCCTCCCCGCAACAACCCCTGTCCATCACCAGGGTCCTCCGTAGCCCTGTGGGCACTCGGGGGCAGGGGCTATCCATCCGACTCCCACACCTAGAGTCCACAGGCCCCTCGCTCCCTGCACCTCCCCAACACCACCCAAGATCCTGGACTCAGAGGAGCAGGTTGCCCACTGTCTCACCCGGTGCCGGCCACTGTCGTAGAGCTGGCGCGCACCCCCCCCGGCCACCGGTCCGCCGGAGGGTCCGCGCAGGCCCGCCCCACCGGGCTCTCGGCCTCAGGGAGATGGCCATCTGGGGACCCCACATACCCAGGGGCTGGGGCATCCACTCCTCCAGCGGGCAGGCAGTCATCACAGGGGCTCCATCCAGCGCTCGGCAGTGCTCAGGTCCGCATGGGCCATTCATTATGGCCCTCCATAGCCAGTACTCTCCAGTTTCACCCTTCAATTTTGTGGGAGTACCGTTAATGTGTGCTCTCGCCTGTGATGGGGCCAATCCCTTTTGCTCCCGGTCTGGGTGCCTCCTCAGGCGGGTGTTTCAGTCCCCTTGCGTGCATCTCCGATGTTGCTGGCTGGCTGAGTTACATGCAGCCGGTGCCAGTGCAGGCGGTCGGCATCCGAACCCCGCGGGTATCTCCGTTGTGGTCCGTGCCGCCGCCTGGAAGCCGGGATATCCCCCGCCGGCCACTGGGGGGGGGGGGCAGGGCCGTGCCCCGGGCCCGGTATCACCCCCTGTCCAGATATCTTTTGCGGGATGTCTCTGCGCCGTGTTACCGGCAATGGCCGCCAGCATTTTGGTGCTCTGCCACGTGTAGGCCGGTTCCGGTCTTCACATCTTGCCTGGCTTGCGTCGGGCATCATGCAGGCTTCGAGGTATGCTGGCACAATTCTCCCTTCATTAGTGGAAGGGTATCGTGCCCTTAAGAGATTATTTTAGGGCCTTTTGAGCAGCATAGTGCAGGAGCTCATGTTAGTGGCGTCCGATCGGCCCGGCGGCCCGGCCCCACACCATTTTGCAAGCTTTTGGTCTACACCTGTGCTTAGACGTGTTTTTGATCTATTACTTTCATGCTGTGTTCGGCTACCCCAAGTGCACACTTCAATTTACTTTTAATTACCTGCCTAGTACTGTTTCACGGTGGACATATTTTTGGTTATCGCTCAGCCCTAATAGTAGTCATTTTTTCTGAGTTTTCAAGCGTTTGCGCTCTAGCCTTGCCCCCATCCTCCCTTGCTTGGAGTTGGTGTCCAGTTTTAGTGGCTTTCAGACAGATCTTTGCTTCATGCATTGCCTAATGTTTCTCATTAGTGAGTACTCATTTTTTCCTGCCTTCTTTTTCTCTTCATTCCTGTGGGTTATTCAACCCTGGGTATTTAGGTGGTTTGCTTATTTGGGTGTCAAACGTTTATTCTGTGGGCTATCCAAACTCCTGTTTTGGTTACTATGCAGTCTGATAAGGACCTGCCTGTATCTTCTGTATCAGAGGCTTATCTTCAGATCCCTGTAGGGTTCTCCCCTATGGCTGACTTCTGGGGATGACACTGATTTCCCTACCTCTACCATGTCCAGATCCATGAATAAAACCCAGGTATTTGACATGGGAGTTAGGTCTAGCTTGCTTTCCAAAACCTTTTAAGCATGCTTTGTTGCAGGCCCAGATGTTGGTACCCCCTGCCTCTCAACTTACATACCCAGGCCGGTAGCCATGTCTGTAGTAATACTTTGAGAGGGGACCTGTCCCTCTCCTATATCATACTTCAACTCAGGGTCAGATAGGCCATCAGACTGGTCCAAATTGGACTCCTGTGAATACTCCTTCCCAAAAAAAATTCAACCACATCAATTCTAAAAAAAAAACAACACATAATGAAAGTGTAGGTACACTGGAAACAGAGATGGGTCTGTTAGTTAATGATGACCAAGAGAAGGCAGAAATTTTAAATAGCTATTTTTATTCAGTATATATTAATGAGGATCCTATGGCAAGAGACTTGCGGATAACTTGTGATTAGATGACTAGAGACAAGGTGCTACAGCAGTTAAAGAAAATTAATGCAAATAAAGTTCCGGAGCCTGATGGTATTCACCCATGAGTACTTAAGGAGCTAAGTGTGGAAATAAGTGATCCTGTGTATTTAATTTTTCAAGATTCCTTTCTTTCAAGAATTGTACCGAAGGATTGGAGGAAGGCAGATGTCGTTCCTATATTTTAAAGGGTTCAAAATCATTGCCTGGAAATTATAAACCTGTGAGCTAAACTTCTGTGACTGGGAAAATATTTGAAGGGCTATTAGGGGTTAATATTCAGGAATTCATTGGGAAGAACTTTGTTATTAGCAATAATCAGCATGGTTTTATGAAACATAGATCATGTCAAACTAACCTAATTGCATTCTACGAAGAAGTAAGTAGAAGTATAGATCAGGGTGATGTCCCTCAGGGTTCTGTTTTGGGACCATTTATAAATGATCTTGAAATAGGCATTGAAAGCCACGTTTCAGTGTTTGCAGATGACACAAAACTTTGTAAAGTAATAAAATGTGAGCAGAATATTGCTTTTCTGCAGCGGGATTTCGATAGATTGGGGGACTGGGCACTAAAATGGCAGATTCAATTTAATGTACAGAACTGCAAAGTTATGCACTTTAGGGTCAAGAATGCAAAATCAATTTTATAACATGACAGGAGGCTTCGTATTTGCTTAAGTCTCTCTTTACTAGAACTCCACAGCAGCACAGAAAACAACCAATCAGAAAAAAGTTAGGTACTATAAAACTCCCCTCCCCATGCATCATTTCCTCTTTCTTTGCTGCTCCGCATCAGTACAGGTCAGAGTACCACTGCCTCCTGCTATTAGTTGGTGGCTTTGGGATTTACTATGATTTATTTAGGATATATATATTTATTTAATTTACTCATGATGTTATCATTATTATATCTTTCTTAGGTATATATTTTTAGGTTTATAGCATTTAGTGCTATCTATATATGTATATTGTATTTAGTCTTAATTATTGATTATATATATTGTTTATGTATTTTTCTAGTTATAGCCTTTATCTTTTTCATATGTTTGTTTGCAGATTATTTATATTGTTTTTTCGTCACTTTATTTATTTTGTTTTGGGATTTCTGCCCGTTTTTTCCTCGTTTCCCCTGTGTCTTTGGGGATGTTCTTTCCGGACATGTGGTGGTCTTCGGGGGGGCCCCTTGGGATGCCCTTCTGTTTGCTTACCCCCCCCCCCATACCACTACCTAGCGCCCTTCTACAGGCGCACGTTTGGGTGTCAGGAGGCTAGCCGTGTGGCTGCCTCCTCGGACTACCCGAGCTCCAGCGTGAGCCTGCCGGCGACTGGGGTTTCTCGCGGTCACGCATGGCCGCCTCGCCGCAGCCGTTTTTTTTTTTTTTTTTCAGCCATGTGCATCCGACCGGCTATAGAAGGGGCGCCTGCTCGCGGCCCCTCCTCCTTCCACGGTCGGATCTCGGTGTTTTTGTTGCCCTGCTGGGATCCCCCCGGCGGATATCAGCAGGTCTACCACGGCATTCTGCTATATGGCTATAGTTTATATACTGTGTATATCTCACAGCTTGCTGTGAGCTTTATGACTTTTTTATTTTGGTTTTCTTTTGATGTCAGGCTTCTGAGTTCTATGACTACGAGTTGTTATTTAGCTTGTTATATGTTTTACTGTCAGTGTATATCACTGTTTGCTGACAGTGTATATCACAGTTGGCTGACAGTGTATGTCACGGTTGGCTGACAGTGTATATCACAGTTTGCTGACAGTGTATGTCACGGTTGGCTGACAGTGTATATCACAGTTGGCTGACAGTGTATGTCACGGTTGGCTGACAGTGTATATCACAGTTGGCTGACAGTGTATATCACAGTTGGCTGACAGTGTATATCACAGTTGGCTGACAGTGTATGTCACGGTTGGCTGACAGTGTATATCACAGTTGGCTGACAGTGTATGTCACAGTTGGCTGACAGTGTATATCACAGTTGGCTGACAGTGTATATCACAGTTTGCTGACAGTGTATGTCACGGTTGGCTGACAGTGTATATCACAGTTGGCTGACAGTGTATGTCACGGTTGGCTGACAGTGTATATCACAGTTGGCTGACAGTGTATATCACAGTTGGCTGACAGTGTATATCACAGTTGGCTGACAGTGTATGTCACAGTTTGCTGACAGTGTATGTCACAGTTTGCGGACAATGTATGTCTCAGTTTGCTGACAGTGTATACCACAGATGGCTGGTGTTTTACTGACAGTGTAGATCACAGATTTAGGTACTGACAGTGTACTTCAAGTTTTAGTTTTACAGCATGTATCACAGACTGCTGTGAGTTTTACTACTGACATGTGAGTTTCTGCTGACAGTGTATATCTCAGATCGCTGAGAGTTTTGCGGACAGTGCGTATCGCTGACTACTGTGCGTTCTCTGTATGGGTATATCACAGATTTCTGCGAGTTACAGGTGTATATGAACGCAGTTATACAGGCTATGTACAGGTGTATACCGTGCCAGTTAGCTCTTGGATTCATATCTCAGTATTTATTTTCTGGCCCAGCTATGAGGGGCCTACTCCGGTATGAATTCTCTGTCCATGGCGTATATATAGATACAGACCTGGCTCTGACTCAAACTGATATGGGAGACGAGTCTACGCTGATACTATACATTTTATCAGGTTCTTGGTCATTGGGTTGGCTATTATTTAGCCCTACTCCTGGAAGTGTCCATGGTTGCAATATCCTTCAGGTGGTATGGTGATGGTAATCTATATGATGCTAAGACCTTTCGAACGGACCTGGGTGAGCATGTGCATACCGATTCACAGTTTACGGAGAGTATCGATCAGTGTATCTTACATTCATGGACAGGATGGTCACTGGAACAACTCCCGCTTATACCCGCTACAGTTGGAATACCACTGTTTGCCTGCTGGGCATTTAGGGACTGTCAGTCCCGGTTCAGGTTACTACACGCAGGCATCATGCTGTCTAAAAGGGTTGGTGTCTAAGGGTCCTATGTCACAGGATGCCCTGAGGATGTACAATTTTTTAGGGACCTCTACCCGAACTCAGAGGCCCCCGTTACTCAATTAATACCCTTTGTAAAGCGCTACGGAATTGGAAGGCGCTATATAAATACATGATAATAATAATATAATGGTAATACACAACCCATTGATTGGCCTGCTATGTCTGTGCCCCATTGATTGGCCTGCTATGTCTGTGCCCATAAGAACGGCTTGCTATGTCTGTGCCCCATTGATTGGCCTGCTATGTCTGTGCCCCATTGATTGGCCTGCTATGTCTGTGCCCATAAGAACGGCCTGCTATGTCTGTGCCCATAAGAATGGCCTGCTATGTCTGTGCCCATAAGAATGGCCTGCTATGTCTGTGCCCATAAGAACGGCCTGCTATGTCTGTGCCCATAAGAACGGCCTGCTATGTCTGTGCCCATTGAAACAGCCTGCTATGTCTGTGCCCATTAAAACGGCCTGCTATGTCTGTGCCTATTTGCTTGGCTAACCATTCTGTGTCCATTCGTTTGGCCTGCTGGGCCTGAGCCCTACACACAGGCCTGCACTATTAGTACCGAACCCCTTTTGGCCGCAGGCCTGGGGGAATATTACTAAGGAAAACCCAGTGGCCGCCAGTGACATGGAGATAGGCAGGTGTCCAGACAAACACCATTGCCATGAGGTTCAAGAGGACACCAGTATACGGCCATCTGAATATGGTGGGAAGGGTGAAGGCCCTAAACCTCATTTCTGAAGGGCAAAGTTTATTATGAAGACCCCGGACACACCCACGGTTTACTCCAAACCGGCGACGGCACATCTCCACGGAGAACTTCGCACAGGCAAGGACCGGTACTCAGACACCTTCAGGAGATAGCGGTGTTTTTTCCTTGTCTTTACCAGCTACTCCGTACCTGCCTCCCGGAATCCTTATAGGTGTCGGTAGTTTTTCCCACGTTAGGTTAGCTCCTGGCCCTGTCCACTGGGTCTTACTTTTTATTACCTTCCGGCCTGCTTTTTGCCTGCTATCTGAGATAGAATTGGTGTTTTTTCTCTTATCTACGTTAATTGTTGCCTTTTTTTTTTTTCATGTCTTCCTTTCCCTTTTCGCTCGGGTCATCGCGAGGCCTGACTTGACCTCCTCCGACTTCCCGGGCACTCGTGGATTGCGGAGAACGTCTCCAGCTTTCCTCAGACTACCAACGGTCTGCCTGGACCCCGCGCGCACGCACGGGATCCGGATAGTCGGTTGATAGTTTTCCATCGTTGTTCCGAAGATTGCCCTCGGCCTTATGCTGACATTTATAAGAGGTGTGCCCTGCAGTTTGGCCACCCTGAGTCTCTAGGGACTCTAGTTGCATCACAGGAGGGTGCGGCCCTCCATCACCTCGATCCGAGTAGATTTATTTTCAGGAACAGAGGGCGAACCCCCCTCATATACAGAACCGGATACTGATTTGTTATTAGAGGGCGCAGCCCCTCCCTCGACCTCAACCAGGTACTGGGCTGGATACGGAGGACAGGTTTGGAGGACACATTCTCATAGAGAGAACCGGCCACGGATGTAGACTCTGCTGCTGGTTATTAACGGGTGCGGCCCGCTCAGGCTAGCAGCCAGACGCTATCACGGTATGCGATCACATTAGTAGAGAGCGCGGCTCTCTCATACACTCGACGTTTTACAGCACCGGCCATTTGTTCATCACACAGGCTTGTACCTGTGCAAGACATTGATGACTACATAGAGGGGTATCCCTCCTGCATTTAATTAGAGATGACATCCATGCTACTGTCTTCGTTCTAGAGGACTGCCTGGTCATGCAAGATATAATTAATTAGACTGGACCCTTCTATTCTATCTCCTGTAAGGGATCTAATGGATCCGGACCGCGGTAACACACGCAAGAAATACTCACAGAGGTATACCGGGGGGAGACCCCCACTTATTTACGCACACTCCTGGAGATGGTTCGGCTAACGGATGGTCCTCCGGTATTACGAGAATGCAGGTTTTTGGTAAATTCTGCACCATATAATACAGAGAATTGCTTTCTGTTTTGGATATCCAGACCATTACGAACAAACTGTGCAGACACTTTCTCCCAGGTCAAGATGTCAGGAGATACGGAGACCTTCATGGAGCAAACGGGCACTGCCTTACTCGGGTAACAAGTTTAAGGAAGGCCTTTTACCCGGTCTGAAGGTAAAACCGTACGTATGGATCACATGCTAAGACCGGAAACCCCGGTTGTCTTGACCTCCCCGGTCATCAGATCTTGGGATAAGATGGCAGGACTGCTCCGTCTCCTCAGAGCGCATACCTGGTGTTCATGGTTCGGAGATGGAGGACCCTCCGTCTATACTCTATTTATCCCTCACGGGACCCGTTTTGTTGGATTCGCGCTAACCTATTTTTCAACTATCGTTGAGGAGAACTACGAGACTTTATGGAGGTACCTGGTGTGCCCCGACTCCTACACAGACATCTTTCACTCTTGGACGAGGGCATTTCTGGATGGAAATCTGCGTTCTTGTTTGCATTTCCCATTCCTTTGGAGATTTCTGGGATTCCCTATTCCCAGAATAGTCGACCACCGTTCCTCCACACAAGTTCAGTTCGGAACACTGAATGGACGTCCTTTGGAGCCTTTTCTCTACTGCGTCCGAGGATTACACGGTCCATTTGGAATATTGGAATCACTTAGAATACGGCTGGTTTGACCACGCTCTTGCCTGCATTATGAATTTTATGTTCGGAGGAGACATCCCACCGGGTAGGACAGGAAGGAACGAAAGATCCTCCTCGGTTTCTATTGCGATTTTGGTGGTGGACTTAGGCGCATTCCTTGAGATTGGAGATCTACCTGCAAGGCCACATCGCCGAATGACCCTGGCTCGAGCGGAGGAGCCGCCTTACGGATCATGAGTTGAGACTTGGTGGCAGTTTCTTCTCGCGACCCTAAGTCCGAAATTGACCTTCGATATTATTCAACTACAGGTATATGGCTGATAGGTCAGCCTGCCAGCTCGTGGACCGACTGCTAGGAAACAGGTCGCAACACCACCTACAATGGATCTATCGGCGGATGCAGGGCTCGAGTCCTGCAGGAACGCATGGGAACGGCGTTCCTGCACTTTTTCCAAAGCAGGAACGCCGTTCCCAGTCCTGCAGGACCTGCCCGCTGCCCTGCTAACTGAACACAGGGACCATCACACGCGGCGTTCTTCTCCAGCTCTAACTCTCGCGAGACCCGCGGCTGTGAGAGCGTTGCCACGGGTTACCATGGCAACGCTCCGCACAGGCGAGTCTCGCGAGAGTTGAAGCTGAGAGAGCTGGAGAAGAACGCCGCGTGTGATGGCCCCTGTATGCAGCGGCTGCTACCCTCCACCGGACCACCAGGCGATCTCCCCCCTCCCTGACAAGGTAAGAAGCAGGGAGGGGGGAGAGTAAAGTAAAAAAAAACATAAAAACAAAGGTTAAAAAGCAAATGTATCCCCTCCCCATCATCCAGCACACACACACACATAATCCAGCACACACACACATAATCCAGCACACACACACATAATCCAGCACACACACACACATAATCCAGCACACACACACACATAATCCAGCACACACACACACATAATCCAGCACACACACATAATCCAGTACACACACACATAATCCAGCACACACACACACATAATCCAGCACACACACACACATAATCCAGCACACACACACATAATCCAGTACACACACACATAATCCAGCACACACACACACATAATCCAGCACACACACACATAATCCAGCACACACACACATAATCCAGCACACACACACACAATCCAGCACACACACACACATAATCCAGCACACACACACATAATCCAGTACACACACACATAATCCAGCACACACACACACATAATCCAGCACACACACACACATAATCCAGCACACACACACATAATCCAGCACACACACACATAATCCAGTACACACACACATAATCCAGCACACACACACACATAATCCAGCACACACACATAATCCAGCACACACACACATAATCCAGCACACACACACATAATCCAGCACACACACACACAATCCAGCACACACACACACATAATCCAGCACACACACACACACACACACACACACACACAATCCAGCACACACACACACAATCCAGCACACACACACACACACACACACACACACACAATCCAGCACACACACACACACACACACACACACATAATCCAGCACACACACACACACACACACAATCCAGCACACACACACACACACATAATCCAGCACACACACACACATAATCCAGCACACACACACACATAATCCAGCACACACACACACACATAATCCAGCACACACACACACATAATCCAGCACACACACACATAATCCAGCACACACACACATAATCCAGCACACACACACACACATAATCCAGCACACACACACACATAATCCAGCACACACACGCATCATCCAGCACACACACGCATCATCCAGCACACACACACATCATCCAGCACACACACACACACATAATCCAGCACACACATAATCCAGCACACACACACACATAATCCAGCACACACACACACATAATCCAGCACACACATAATCCAGCACACACACACATAATCCAGCACACACATAATCCAGCACACACACACACACACACATAATCCAGCACACACACACACATAATCCAGCACACACACACACACTGCACTTACTACAAACACACTACATTCATTATACACACTCTACACTCATTACAAACACACTAAATTCACTGTACACACTGCACTCACTACACACACTACATTCACTATACACACTCTGCATTCATTATACACACTCTGCATTCACCACACACACACTACATACACTGCATTCATTATACACACTGCATTCATTATACACACTCTGCACTCACTACAAACACACTACATTCACTATACACACTCTGCATTCATTATATAGACTCTGCATTCATTATACACACTCTGCACTCACTGCACACTACATTCACTATACACACTCTGCATTCGCTACAAACAAACTACATACACTGCATTCACTATACACACTCTGCATTCACTACACACTACATTCACTATACACACTCTGCATTCACTACAAACACACTACATACACTGCATTCATTATACGCACTCTGCACTCACTACAAACACACTGCATTCATTATACACACTTTGCACTCACTACAAATACACTGCATTCATTATACACACTCTGCACTCACTACAAACACACTGCATTCATTATACACACTCTGCACTCACTACAAACACACTACATTCATTATACACACTCTGCACTCACTACAAACACACTACATTCATTATACACACTCTGCACTCACTACAAACACACTACATTCACTATACACACTTTGCACTCACTACAAACACACTACATTCACTATACACACTTTGCACTCACTACACACTACATTCATTATACACACTGCATTCACTACACACACTACATTCATTATACACACTCTGCACTCACTACAAACACACTAGATTTATTATTCACACTGCAATCACTAAAAAAACACTCTACACTCACTACAAACACACTACATTCATTATACACACTCTACACTTACTACAAACACACTACATTCATTATACACACTCTACACTTACTACAAACACACTACATTCATTATACACACTCTACACTTACTACAAACACACTACATTCATTATACACACACTGCACTCACAAAAAACACATTACATTCATTATACACACTCTGCACTCACTACAAACACACTAAATGTATTATACACACTGCACTCACTACAAACACACTACATTCATTATACACACTGCACTGACTACAAACACACTACATTCATTATCCATACTCTGCATTCACTACAAACACACTACATTAATAATACACATCCTGCACTGCACTATATGCATAGGAGTGTAATTTTTTTTTTTTTAGGGGGGGGGGGGGGGAGGCGGAATCTTGGGTGAGTTCCCACACTTTTTTCCCCAGGACTTGACCCCTGGGCGGATGGTGTCTTTTTTCCGTGTTTGAGATGCTTCGTCGGCTGACATCTTCATTGATCCGTCTTCTGTCCTTGTTCGCAGTTGTTAAGTCCGATTAGGATTACTCGGATATCTCCTGAAATAGGTACCAGCGACACAAACAGCGTTGGATTGGTGAATTGAGCGTTGAAACAGCAAATACGAAGCCTCCTGTCATGTTATAAAATTGTAGATTATGCTAGCTTTAGTGTACCTATAATCTTAATTTTATTAATGACAGGAGGCGAGTATTTCCCACCCATTCTTGTCCCTCCCTTGTTTATGTTATAGTTTAGATTATCAGGTACGTATGCAACTCTGTTTGTTGTCTCTGCTACCTGTCGCTTGTTCCTTATTCCGGTGTTTCCTCATAAGTAGGGTTGGGATATCTACATATTAAGGTTAATTTTGGTTGCTACATTGGGTACCTGCATGTTTATTCAGAGTACATTTCATTGGATAATCAACCTGTTTGATTCTGTTTTCTCTCGTTTCAGTTTACAGTCCATCAACACTATCTAGTTTGACGGTTAATCTCGGATGGTGGACATCGTTATATTCATCGTATCTAGGACTTCGTTTCTTCCCCATGATATTCTCTGCCTTTTATTATGTTTTTGTCGCAGCTTGAAAGAGGAAATGATGCATGGGGAGGGGAGTTTTATAGTACCTAACTTTTTTCTGATTGGTTGTTTTCTGTGCTGCTGTGGAGTTCTAGTAAAGAGAGACTTAAGCAAATACTCGCCTCCTGTCATTAATAAAATTAAGATTATAGGTACACTAAAGCTAGCATAATCTACAATTTACACCATAAATGGTAGTGAACTAGGAATAACCAAACACGAGAAGGATTTGAGAATTGTTATAGACAACAAATTAGGCAACAACATGCAATGTCAATCTGCAGTTGCTAAGGCCAGTATAAATAGGGGCATAAATTCTCGGGATGAAAATATCATTTTGCCTCTTTATAAATTGCTGGTAAGACCACACCTTGAATATGCTTTGCAATTTTGGGCACCTGTTCTAAAAAAGGATATCATGGCACTAGAAAAAGTGCAGAGATGAGCTACAAAATTGATAAAAGTAATTAAGCATTTTAGTTACGAAGAAAGGTAAACAAATTTAAATATCTTTAGTTTGGAAAAACAACGCCTCAGAGGGGATATCATAACATTATACAAATATATTCGGGGTCAGTACAAACCATTATCTAGAAATCTATTCATAAACAGAGCTATACATAGGACATGAGGTTACGCATTTAGGCTGGAAGAAAGGAGATTTCATCTAAGGCAAAGAAAAGGTTTTTTTTTTACAGTAAGAGCAATAAGGATATGGAATTTTCTGCCTGAAGAGGTGGTTTTATCAGAGTCCATACAGATGTTTAAACAGCAATTGGATAAATATTTGCAAAAACATAACATACAGGGATATAATTTCTAATTAGTGGGGTAATAGCTGCTTGATCCAAGGAGATATCTGACTGCTATTTTGGGGTCAAGAAGGAATTTCTTCCTAGTTTGTTTCAAAATTGGAAGCACTTCAGACAGTTTTTTTGCCTTCTTTTGCATCAATAGCAAAAACATATGCGAGAAAGGCTGAACTTGATGTAACTATGTAACTATGTAATCACTGAGATTTGACTTAGATTAATCTACTCAGGTTTTTGCCCATTTCCACAGTCTAACCTACTAACAGTAAGGGGCAAAGTCAGCAGTTTTTTCCATGTTTCGCCCCTTGTTACCTCAGATGCTTGGGTTCACCATACTGTCAATGGTTATCTGATAGATTTTGTGTCTCCTCCTACCCAATGTTGTCCCCCCAGGGATATTGTTTTTTTCCTCAAACAAGATATGATCCTCGTCTCCAAGGAGAAACAGTAGTTGGCACACAAAGAAGCCAGTGGCGTCTCTAGGATTCATTTTTAGGGGGGGCACATGTTGGGCCAGGGACAAAAGTAGGGGGGCACATTTAACCCAGCCCTAACTGCAGTTTGACCCCGCCCCTGCTGCATGTTAAGCCCCGCCCCCGACACAATGTATTGTTGTTGTTTTTCTAATAATCCCAGGTGGAGAATTCATTATTTTCCACCAAGAATTATTCAAAAACAAACACATTTCCCTTAGTACAGTCCATACACACACACACACACAGACTGCTGAGTCCTTACAAACACAGAGACACAGACTGCTGACCATACACACACACACAGACACACATACAGAATGCTGAGTCCATCAACACACAAAAACACAGACTGCTGAGTCCATACACAAATACAGACTGCTGAATTAATACACACACACTGCAAAGTCCATACACACATGCAGTCTGCTGAGTCCATACACACTGCTAAGTCCATACACACTGCTGAGTTGATACACACATACAGACTGCTGAGTCCATACACACATACAGACTGCTGAGTTCATACACACATACAGACTGCTGAGTCCATACACACATACAACTGCTGAATCCATACACACATACAGACTGTTGAATCCATACACACATACAGACTGCTGAGTCCATACACACATACAGACTACTGAATCCATACACACACTCTGCTGAGTCCATACACACATACAGACTGCTGAATCCATACAAACACACTGCTGAGTCCATACACACATACAGACTGCTGAATCAATACACACACACACTCCTGAGTCCATACACACATACAGATTGCTGAATCCATACATGCACACTGCTGAGTCCATACACACATACAGACTGCTGAGTCCATACACACACACTGCTGAGTCCATACACGCATACAGACTGCTGAGTCCATACATACACACATACAGACTGCTGAGTCCATACACACATACAGACTACTGAATCCATACACACATAAAGACTGCTGAATCCATACACACATACAGCCTGCTAAGTCCATGCACACATACAGACTGCTGAATCCATACACACACTGCTGAGTCCATACACACATACAGACTGCTGAATCCATGCACACACACTGCTGAATCCATACACACATACAGACTGCTGAGTCCATACATACACACTGCTGAGTCCATACATACACACTGCTAAGTCCATACACAGACACTGCTAAGTCCATAAACACTGACTGCTGAGTCCATACACACATACAAACTGCTGAATCCATACATACAGACTGCTGAGTCCATACACACATACACTGCTGAGTCCATACACACATACACACTGCTGAGTCCATACACACACACTGCTGAGTCCATACACATACAGACTGCTGAGTTCATACATACACACTGCTGAGTCCATACATACACACTGCTGAGTCCATACACACACACTGCTGAGACCATACACACATACAGACTGCTGAGTCCATACACACATACAGACTGCTGAGTCCATACACACATACACTGCTGAGTCCATACACACATACACTGCTGAGTCCATACAAACATACACACTGCTGAGTCCATACATACAGACTGCTGAGTCCATACACATACAGACTGCTGAGTTCATACATACACACTGCTGAGTCCATACATACACACTGCTGAGTCCATACACATACAGACTGCTGAGTTCATACATACACACTGCTGAGTCCATACATACACACTGCTGAGTCCATACACACACACTGCTGAGACCATACACACATACAGACTGCTGAGTCCATACACACATACACTGCTGAGTCCATACACACATACACACTGCTGAGTCCATACACACACACTGCTGAGTCCATACACATACAGACTGCTGAGTTCATACATACACACTGCTGAGTCCATACATACACACTGCTGAGTCCATACACACACACACTGCTGAGACCATACACACATACAGACTGCTGAGTCCATACACACATACACTGCTGAGTCCAAACACACATACAGACTGCTGAGTCCATACATACAGACTGCTGAGTCCATACATACAGACTGCTGAGTCCATACATACACACTGCTGAATCCATACATACACACTGCTGAGTCCATACACACATACAGACTGCTGAGTCCATACACACAAACTGCTGAGTCCATACACACTGCTGAGTCCATACACATATACAGACAGCGGAATCCATACATACACACTGCTGAGTCCATACACATAGACTGCTGAGTCCATTTACACAGACTGCTGAATCCATACACACACACTGCTGAGTCCATACACACACACTGCTGAGTCCATACACACACTGCTGAGTCCATACACACACTGCTGAGTCCATACACACACACTGCTGAGTCCATACACACACTGCTGAGTCCATACACACACACAAGCTTCCTCACTGGCAGACAGACAGACACACACAAGCGCATTAAGCCTACTTGTCACTGGAGCATGTTGCTGGTGGTCAGGCAGCCATCTTTCATCTTTTCCAGCAGCAGCATGGGTCCATACACACATACAGACTGCTGAATCCATATATGCACACTGCTGAGTCCATACACACATACAGGCTGCTGAGTCCATAAACACACATTGCTGAGTTCATACACAAATACAGGCTGCTGAGTCGATACATACACACATACAGACTGCTGAATCCATACACACATACAGACTGCTGAGTCCATACACACATACAGACTGCTGAGTCCATACACACATACAGACTACTGAATCCATACACACATAAAGACTGCTGAATCCATACACACATAAAGACTGCTGAGTCCATACACACATACATACTGCTAAGTCCATACACACATACAGACTGCTGAATCCATACACACACTGCTGAGTCCATACACACATACAGACTGCTGAATCCATACACACACACTGCTGAATCCATACACACATACAGACTGCTGAGTCCATACATACACACTGCTGAGTCCATACATACACACTGCTAAGTCCATACACAGACACTGCTAAGTCCATACACACAGACTGCTGAGTCCATACACACATGCAGACTGCTGAATCCATACATACATACTGCTGAGTCCATAAACACATACACTGCTGAGTCCATACACACATACACACTGCTGAGTCCATACATACACACTGCTGAGTCCATACACATACAGACTGCTGAGTCCATACATACACATTGCTGAGTCCATACACATAGACTGCTGAGTCCATATACACAGACTGCTGTATCCATACACACACACTGCTGAGTCCATACACACACTACTGAGTCCATACACACACACTGCTGAGTCCATACACACACTGCTGAGTCCATACACACACACTGCTGAGTTCATACACACACACAAGCTTCCTCACTGGCAGACAGACAGACACACACAAGCACATTAATCCTACCTGTCACTGGAGCATGTTGCTGGTGGTTAGGCAGCCATCTTTCATCCTTTCCAGCAGCAACATGGGTCCATACACACATACAAACTGCTGAATCCATACACACACACACTCCTGAGTCCATACACACATACAGACTGCTGAATCCATACATGCACACTGCTGAGTCCAAACACACATACAGACTGCTAAGTCCATACACACACTGCTGAGTCCATACACACATACAGACTGCTGAGTCCATACATACACACATACAGACTGCTGAATCCATACACACATACAGACTGCTGAGTCCATACACACATACAGACTGCTGAGTCCATACACACACACTGCTGAGTCCATACATACACACATACAGACTGCTGAGTCCATACACACATACAGACTACTGAATCCATACACACATAAAGACTGCTGAATCCATACACACATAAAGACTGCTGAGTCCATACATACATACAGACTGCTAAGTCCATACACACATACAGACTGCTGAATCCATACACACACTGCTGAGTCCATACACACATACAGACTGCTGAATCCATACACACACTGCTGAGTCCATACACACATACAGACTGCTGAATCCATACACACATTGCTGAATCCATACACACATACAGACTGCTGAGTCCATACATACACACTGCTGAGTCCATACATACACACTGCTAAGTCCATACACAGACACTGCTAATTCCATACACAGACTGCTGAGTCCATACACACACACAGACTGCTGAATCCATACATACATACTGCTGAGTCCATACACACATACACTGCTGAGTCCATACACACATACACACTGCTGAGTCCATACACACACACTGCTGAGTCCATACACATACACACTGCTGAGTCCATACATACACACTGCTGAGACCATACACACACACTGCTGAGTCCATACACACATACAGACTGCTGAGTCCATACACACACACACTGCTGAGTCCATACACACATACACTGCTGAGTCCATACACACATACAGACTGCTGAGTCCATGCACACATACACTGCTGAGTCCATACACACATACACTGCTGAGTCCATACACACAGACTGCTGAGTCCATACATACAGACTGCTGAATCCATACATACACAGTGCTGAGTCCATACACACACACACACTGCTGAGTCCATACACACACTGCTGAGTCCATACACACACTGCTGAGTCCATACACACACTGCTGAGTCCACACACACACACTGCTGAGTTCATACACACACACAAGCTTCCTCACTGGCAGACAGACATATACACACAAGCACATTAAGCCTATCTGTCACTGGAGCATGTTGCTGGTGGTCAGGCAGCCATCTTTCATCTTTTCCAGCATGGGTCCATACAAACATACAAACTGCTGAATCCATACACACACACACTCCTGAGTCCATACACACATACATACTGCTGAATCCATATATGCACACTGCTGAGTCCATACACACATACAGGTTGCTGAGTCGATACATACATACAGACTGCTGAATCCATACACACATACAGACTGCTGAGTCCATACACACATACAGACTGCTGAGTCCATATACACATACAGACTGCTGAGTCCATACATACACACTGCTAAGTCCATACACACGCACTGCTGAGTCCATACACACATACAGACTGCTGAGTCCATACACACATACACTGCTGAGTCCATACACACATACACTGCTGAGTCCATACACACATACAGACTGCTGAGTCCATGCACACATACACTGCTGAGTCCATACACACATACACTGCTGAGTCCATACACACAGACTGCTGAGTCCATACATACACACTGCTGAATCCATACATACACACTGCTGAGTCCATACACACATACAGACTGCTGAGTCCATACACACAAACTGCTGAGTCCATACACATATACAGACTGCTGAATCCATACATACACAGTGCTGAGTCCATACACACACACACACTGCTGAGTCCATACACACACTGCTGAGTCCATACACACACTGCTGAGTCCATACACACACTGCTGAGTCCATACACACACACTGCTGAGTTCATACACACACACAAGCTTCCTCACTGGCAGACAGACATATACACACAAGCACATTAAGCCTACCTGTAACTGGAGCATGTTGCTGGTGGTCAGGCAGCCATCTTTCATCTTTTCCAGCAGCAGCATGGGTCCATACACACATACAAACTGCTGAATCCATACACACACACACTCCTGAGTCCATACACACATACAGACTGCTGAATCCATATATGCACACTGCTGAGTCCATACACACATACAGGCTGCTGAGTCGATACATACATACAGACTGCTGAATCCATACACACATACAGACTGCTGAGTCCATACACACATACAGACTGCTGAGTCCATACACACATACAGACTACTGAATCAATACACACATAAAGACTGCTGAATCCATACACACATAAAGACTGCTGAGTCCATACACACATACAGACTGCTAAGTCCATACACACATACAGACTGCTGAATCCATACACACACTGCTGAGTCCATACACACACACATACAGACTGCTGAATCCATACACACACACTGCTGAATCCATACACACATATAGACTACTGAGTCCATACATACACACTGCTGAGTCCATACATACACACTGCTAAGTCCATACACAGACACTGCTAAGTCCATACACACAGACTGCTGAGTCCATACACACATACAGACTGCTGAGTCCATCCATACATACTGCTGAGTCCATACACACATACACTGCTGAGTCCATACACACATACACACTGCTGAGTCCATACACATACACTGCTGAGTCCATACACATACAGACTGCTGAGTCCATACATACACACTGCTGAGTCCATACATACACACTGTTGAGTCCATACACACACACTGCTGAGACCATACACACATACAGACTGCTGAGTCCATACACACGTACAGACTGCTGAGTCCATACATACACACTGCTGAGTCCATACATACACACTGCTAAGTCCATACACAGACACTGCTAAGTCCATACACACAGACTGCTGAGTCCATACACACATACAGACTGCTGAATCCATCCATACATACTGCTGAGTCCATACACACATACACTGCTGAGTCCATACACACATACACACTGCTGAGTCCATACACACACACTGCTGAGTCCATACACACACACTGCTGAGTCCATACACATACAGACTGCTGAGTCCATACATACACACTGCTGAGTCCATACATATACACTGCTGAGTCCATACACACACACTGCTGAGACCATACACACATACACACTGCTGAGTCCATACATACAGACTGCTGAGTCCATACATACACACTGCTAAATCCATACATACACACTGCTGAGTCCATACACACATACAGACTGCTGAGTCCATACACACAAACTGCTGAGTCCATACACACTGCTGAGTCCATACACATGTACAGGCGGCTGAATCCATACATACAGACTGCTGAGTCCATACACATAGACTGCTGAGTCCATATACACAGACTGCTGAATTCATACACACACTGCTGAGTCCATACACACACACACTGCTGAGTCCATACACACACTGCTGAGTCCATACACACACACTGCTGAGTTCATACACACACAAGCTTCCTCACTGGCAGACAGACAGACACACACAAGCACATTAAGCCTACCTGTCACTGGAGCATGTTGCTGGTGGTCAGGCAGCCATCTTTCATCCTTTCCAGCAGCAGCATGGGCTGCTGCTTAACGGTGGGGGCGGGGAGGCAGGGCTTTGTTTGTGGGTGGGGTCTGTGCCGGGGAAGCTGCTGGGTGCTGAAAACACCCAGCACTGTTCCAGCTGAGCTGCCCTGCATTCCCTCGGGCTGTCAGTCCCACACTGTTACAGCTCAAGGGACTAGAATTTAAACACATGGCCAGCAAGTTGCTGGCATTTGGGGGGTAAGGGGGCACAGCATGATGTGGGGGGGGGGGCATGGCCCCCTCTGGCCCCCCCCTAGCGACGCCACTGAAAGAAGCCATCCTCGATATTCCAATGCACACTCTGAGCTTCGTGAGCATCTTGTTTCTAGTCCCCAAGAAAGGAGGTGGAATCCAGTAATCAACCTGAAGCAGCTCAATGCATATGTGACCTACAATCATTTCAAGATGGAAGGCATTGACTGCCAAAGGTCAAGATGGCGAAGCTAGACCTGCGAGGCGCCAATCTAATGGTGCCTGCCATGGACATTCATCAAGTTTTCCTGCAGTTTGCATGGCAATGCCAGAAATGGCGCCAGCCCTTGGTACTTCACCAAACTCATGAATCCAATGGTCTTCATCCTGCAAACCTGTGGGGTAGGTCTCATTTATTTAGACAATACCCTAATTCTATCTCAGCCTGTTCCACTGTTCCATACTCATCTTGGTTGGACCATGACCTTACTGTAGAATCTTGGTTTCATCATAAATTCTAAAAAATCCATTCTTATTCCCTACTCAACACATGACTCTTATCATGAACTCCACCCAACAGACTCTACACCTCCTGGTGACAAAAGTAAAAAAGCATCAAAAAGGAAATCAGACGCATGATCCCTGCCACCTGACTTTCTCTCAAGCATTTGGCCCATGTGATTGGGCTCCTAGTGGTCTCCATACAAGCTATATTTCCAGGCCCTCCTCACTATATGGTACACCAGCATATGGTGTGCTCCTTGTTATATATATATATATTATATTTATATTTCTAAAAAGAGCCTTAATTGTCCAATGTCTCAGATAGGAAAGCCCAGCTTACACTACTGAAAGTCTTCTCGGCATCTAATGTCAAGAAAGCTGTCGGTATGAAATTCTGCTGGATCTCTGATGTCAGGTCTATCAATTTCTGAGTTTTATCCTTCTCAGTTCTACCTTGAAAAAAAATTAAGGCTGATCTGGTTCTACTAAGTCTGTAATTAGGATCTTAACCCCTTAAGGACACATGACATGTGTGACATGTCATGATTCCCTTTTATTCCAGACGTTTGGTCCTTAAGGGGTTAAGTATCTTAAGATTTTTGAAAATAATTTTACATCTAAGTTTATATGGGAGCTAGGCCTATAGTTTGTAATTAGACTAGGATCTTTCCCTACCTTAGGGATTGGGCAGATATAAGCCTGAAACATCCCTTCAGGTATGTCCTACTTTTCCCTAAAATGGTTGAACACTCTGAGCAGTAGTGGGGAAATCACATGGTCCATCCTATATCCTATCCTACAAAACAACGCTGTGAAATTGTCATGACCCAGCGATTTCAACGCTGTGAAACCATCATGACCCGGCAATTTCCCTGCTTTCAAGCCCAGTATTGCACTTTTCACCTCTCCTAAGGAGAAAGGTTGATTTGACCTTTCCAGTTTTTCCTTCAGAAATTCTTGGCAGATTTCACTTTTGTAAGAAATCCTTCATTGATGATTTGGATATTTCTTTATGTTTAATATTATAGAGAGAACAGTAACAATTCCTAAAAATGACACACAGATACCGACTCACACACTGGCACATAGTGGCACACAGGTACACACACTGACACACAGATACACCCACCTTGACACACAGTGTGTATCTGTGTGTGTGTGTGTGTATGTATGTATCTGTCTGTGTGTCAGGATGTGTGCATCTGTGTTTGCATGTGTCTGTGTATCAAGGTGTGTGTATCTGTGTTTATATGTGCCAATGTTAATGAATCTGACACACAGATACACACATACTGGCAGATCGTGGCACACAGATACACACACTGACACAGATACACACACTGACACAGATACACACACCTTGACATGGTGTGTGTCTGTATCTGTGTGTCAAGGTGTTTGTATCTATGTTTTAAAGTGTGTGTATCTGTGTTTGTATGTGCCAATGTTAATGAATCTGACACACAGATACACACATACTGGCAGATCGTGGCACACAGATACACACACTGACACAGATACACACACCTTGACACGGTGTGTGTCTGTATCTGTGTGTCAAGGTGTTTGTATCTATGTTTCAAAGTGTTTGTATCTGTGTTTGTATGTTCCAGTGTGTGTCAAGGAGTGTATATCTGTGTTTGTATGCGCCAATGTGTGTATCTCTGTGTCAGTGTGTATCTGTGTGTGTGTATGTATTTGACACAGATACACACACACTGACACACAGATACACACTGACATACACCTTGACACACTGATACACACTGACACACACATCTTGACTCACAAATACACACACACTCAGATTCACACAGTGACATATACACACACTTGCACCCACAGATACACACTGACACATACACACACTGATACACTCAGACATACACACAGACACAGGCACATACAAACACACACTTAAATACACAGTGACACATACACAAACCTTGTGTACAGAGAAAGGATTGGGGGCACACCCGGGACCTGCATTTTGCATGAAAGGTGCTGCCGCAGTGACCAAGTTTCATAATGAGAAAATAAATAGTTGCGGCGCACTCAGACTACAAAGCATAATACAAAGAAGGCTACTAAAATGCCTATCTAAGAATAAATATGGGGGTTTGGTTCCACCATATGGCCATATGTTGTTAAGCCCACCACTACTTTCAAAGTACCCCAATATTGGTGGGTCCTACGCTAAAATGTGGGGGACAAATTAACTTTTATTTTTAACACTAGTACTATTTAATTTGTCCCCCACATTTTAGCGTAGGACCCACCAATATTGGGGTACTTTGAAAGTAGTGGTGGGCTTTGTAGTCTGAGTGCGCCGCAACTATTTATTTTCACATACACAAACCTTGACACACAGATACACACACTGAGACACTCAGACACACATACTCTTTGACAGACACACATACACTCTCTCTGACAAACAAACATACTCTTTTACAGACACACACACTCTTTTACAGACACACATATAAACACATAAACACTCTCACTGACAAGTACAGATACATTCTCACTGACAAACACACATTTACTCTCACTGACAAACACACATATGTGGCGAAACCAACTTCGCCACTGTGAACTGGAGAAGCCTGGTTGCTAGCCTCCTGCCCTGCGACTACGGCCCATGGACATATTGCTCTATAAACACTATATTTGGGCATGTAATAATTTATATTGCTGCTACTGGCCCTTTAAAATCAGTGATGGACATATTGGGACTTTTGGGACTAATGTCCCTTTAAGACTTTGTAACATATCACAGTAATACTGTCTTAAATATCATGTAGGTATTTATATGTTCAGTTAAACTGGGGATATGTAGAAATGTGTGTTTTATGTGTTAAATGTATCAGTATGTAATTTTATGTCTTTTACTGTCTTTTTGCAACCATGTGGTTAATGGAGTCTGACTCTAGTCCTAGATAATTGGATTACTTCTCCAATTATCTCCAGGGCAGAAGGGAGGAAGCCGGGATGCATTGTGGGGGATGTTTTACTTCTGTTTGAGCCAGATTGTGCCATGCTGCAAGCCAGGGCCCAAAAGATACTTTTAGTAACTTTTAAACCCCTGTTCGGATTCATGCCATTTTCTAATATGTTGTTCCCCTGAATGGATTGATTGTGGATATGTATTTTTATGTGAATGTGATGTATGGTTTTAAAGTTATGAAGGTTGTGTAAAAGTATATTTTACACTGTATGCATAATGGGATTATGTGTCACACTAAGGGGAGGGGATGTGTGGGAGGTAACATCTATGTCATTGGTTCTTTTATGCCTCCCCCTGGGTGTGGCCTGTATGTGTGAGTTGGAAATAAAAGCCAGACTGGGTGTCCCAGTCTAGAGTTCCTGCTTAACCCTCAAAATGAAGTGTCGTCTCGTTCTTGGGGGGAATTGGATTGTAAGCTGACTGCCAGGAGTGTAAGCGGATTGTATGCTTTTCTTGTTCAGCTGTTCCAGTTCGGAGTGTTATCTTGTATCCAGATCGGGAGTTTGGTGTTCTGCAGTAGCTGTGCCTGTCTCTAGGAAAGGGGATTATCGCCTAAACTGGGTTTTATCCTCTTGTAAGTGAAACGGTCCGTTACAACATATACTCTTTGACAGACACTAAAACACATACAAACTCCCTAACAGACACACCTACCTTTAGGAGTGCTGGCATGGAGCCCCTGGGGTCCAGTGAGGCTGCTGGGTGGCTGGCATGGAGCTCTTGGGGTCCAGTGGGGCTGCTGGGCAGCTGGCATGGAGTCCCTGGGGTCCAGTGGGGCTGCTGAGCAGCTGGCATGGGGTCCCTGGGGTCCAGTGGGGCTGCTGAGTGGCTGGCATGCAGGCAGAGAGGGAGCAGTGATCTCCGTGCTCAGCTCCCTGCGCGCCTATTAGTGATGCCGGAGCCGGAGTGATGTCATATTCCGGCTCCAGCATTACTGCTGTGTGCGCGAGGGAGCTGAGCAGGGAGATCACTGCTCACTACTCCCTCGCGGCCCGCGGCCATTTTTTTTTTTAAAACATTTTGGCGGAACCCCAATTAGTATTCTGCGGAACCCTAGGGTTCCGCAGAGCACCAATTGGGAAACACTGGCCTAAACATATATAGCTGTTACTTCTTACTCCTCTAATGGTATCTTGGATTTTATATGCAAACCAGTATGCATGTTATGCATTAGAATATAGTTTTCCTTGGAGAGCTCTTCAAATACAGCTTTTAAGTCCACCCTGCTAGGAGTAAAAAACATACCATTTGTATCTGTACGTATTATAACAGGCACATATCTGATTGTTCCAGGTGTAATAAAGACCATTTTATCTTGTTTTTTTACTAATATATTACATATACTAATCCCCTCTTTTTATAGATTCTCAACCTCAGTGACCTAAGGCCACTGTGGTTTAATAAGGTGTTTAATAAGGTGTTTTTTGTCTATTAAAAAAATGGCACATGGGCACCAAGTACAAGACAATCTTACAAGTCTGCTTGGTGTGCATGGAATGGTTGGTGCATGGAATGCAGTTTGGATCCTGTATTGGCCTCAATGACGACTATTCTCCATATTTTGACTTCCTTCTTGATAACAGGAAGGCTTGCCGGATGGTTAATCTTTATCATTCGGCTAGTTCAACAGAACATTCTAGTATAAATGATACTCCTGCAGGCAGCACCAGTTCGTTTGTCGGCTCCTTTGCCACATTTGTTTTACATGCCCGCCACTTTCACAGTATTCCACCCTACAGAATGTTTCTATCATTCTGAGATTTCTCGATAATTGGCGGCATAATGCTTCCGCCACTCTGTTATGCTATTGTGATTGATCTCTTTTGCAAGAGAGTTTCAGATGTCTGAGCACTTTATGCCGATGCTCATTTCATTTTCTCCAGAAGGGACTAGAAAGAGTTAATTTAAAAATAAAACCTGAAATGAGACAGTAGCACTCTAAGTAACACAACTACTACAGCTTGTTGTGGTGGTTATGATGTGTACAATGTCCTGGTATAGTTTTCCCCTGGACAACTTGGGAAGGGGGAGCATGACTGCTTCCCATGACTAGTGGCCTGGATGAAAAAATAATGCAAAAGTTGCAAATGGTCAGTTTTGTAAGAGGCCAAAGAAGGAGACTCACCAGTCAGCAGATACAAGGGACAGGAGCACCCTGACTTTTCTGCCCTCCCACCCTGTTGAGCTCTGGTTGTCTTGTGCCTGGCTTTGTTTTCTTTCTGTTTTGTCACAGCTTGGCGGTATCCTGGACAGCGCAAAGGAAAATGTTCAGACGAAGAGTCGCTTTGTGGAGATGACAGCCAGCATAGGATGGCAAGTGCCGGCTGTTTAGGCCCATGGACAAAGGTTGGGGGAACTGTGTGTTGGGCAACCGCTCAACAGCTGACAGAGTTGGATAATGTTAAAGTTAAAAATGTAATAAAGCTGTGGCCGTTGCTCTTATCCACTAGGAAGGTGTCTGGTGTGTTATTGAGGGGCAACGGTGGGGACATGGACGATAGGTCAGCAGTCGTCTCCTGCTTTTATGTCAAACCATTTAAGATAATTTGACACAGGGCTCTCTTTGAAGTCGGAGACTGGCTCCTCCAAACCTGCATTGATAATGCTGAATTAACACTCCATAAACAATGCATTAGCATGACAAATCCACCCCCAGCACTCTCATCTTAATACTCTCTTAAAGGACCACTCTAGTGCCAGGAAAGCATACTCGTTTTCCTGGCACTAGAGTGCCCTGAGGGTGCCCCCACCCTCAGGGACCCCCTCCCGCCCGGCTCTGGAAAGGGGAAAAGGGTTAAAACTTACCTTTTTCCAGCTCTGGGCGGAGAGCTCTCCTCCTCCTCTCCGCCTCCGTTCCTCCCCGTCGGCTGAATGCGCACGCGCGGCAAGAGCTGCGCGCGCATTCAGCCGGTCGCATAGGAAAGCATTCATAATGCTTTCCTATGGACGCTTGCGTGCTCTCACTGTGATTTTCACAGTGAGAATCACGCAAGCGCCTCTAGCGGCTGTCAGTGAGACAGCCACTAGAGGAAAAAGGGGAAGGCTTAACTAATTGATAAACATAGCAGTTTCTCTGAAACTGCTATGTTTATAAAAAAAATTAGTTAACCCTAGCTGGACCTGGCACCCATACCACTTCATTAAGCTGAAGTGGTCTGGGTGCCTAGAGTGGTCCTTTAAGGTTTGTTGAAACTGACATTGATAATGTGGAAGTGTTAATTCCACATTATCAGTGTGGTTGAGGAGGGGGTAGTTTTAGGACAATGTAAAATTGCTTCTAAATGGTTTGAAATTAAAGCAGGAGCAGGTGTCCAAAGACTCTGGTCACTAAATCTACTGCAGTGAGCTGTTGTTTAGAGTGTTCTTTCAAAGGACAACTTTTTCACTTCTCATTTTTTAAATGTTTATAGCATTTAATAAAACTTCAGGATTCTTTTTCTTGAAACTATGTACCTTGCATTTATAAAAAATAAGTTCACTTATTTATCTGGCTGAGCATCCATGTTGACCGATACATATATAACGGTTACCTAACCAACTGCTGCTCAACCTAACTTGGCTGTTTCTGTGACTGTGACCTTAGTTGTAAGAGGCACCTGTGTGAACCTGTGACAGCAAGCAAGCTAGGCTGAGTCGCAGCTAGTCGGATAAGAGTAGAATCTGATCCAACATGGCTGCTCAGCCAGATAAAAAAAAGTTACATTTTCTAAAAAAAACAAAACCCATTAACATAATTTTAAAAAGCAACATTGTTTTATTACATGTAATACATAAAAAAAAACAAGAAGTAAGAATTTTGTAACAGTTATCCTTTAAGTGAAATCAACAGCACTATTCAGCAGCAGTTCTGTCGCAAAGTTAATTGTTTTGACTAGAGTAGATTGGCAGTCTCCAGACAAAGTTATTTGCAGACTTGTACTTGCATGTATTCGATAATACACTGCTCATCAAAATTAAACTGAACCTATCATGACAGGTTCACTTTAACTGATAACATCTAAGAAATGAATACAGGATTTATCATAAAGATACAAATATATTTATTGCTTCAGGGATGTTAGCTAAACCCCTTAATGACCAAACTTCTGCCATGCCATGTGTCCTTAAGGGGTTAAAGGGATATTATGGATATCAAACAACTTTATCTTAATTAAGCAGTTTTAGTGTATAGATCATGCAGTTTCACTGCTCAATTCTCTGCTAATTAGGAGTTAAATCATTTTTGTTTCTGTTTATGCAGCCAAATTCAACATTTACACTAGGGAAAAACATACTCTGCAAGTGGTGACTAGTGATGTCGCGAACATAAAATTTTCCGTTCGCGAACGGCGAACGTGAACTTCCGCAAATGTTCGCGAACCGGGCGAACCGGCTCAGACTTCAATAGGCAGGCGAATTTTAAAACCCACAGGGACTCTTTCTGGCCACAATAGTGATGGAAAAGTTGTTTCAAGGGGACTAATACCTGGACTGTGGCATGCCGGAGGGGAATCCATGGAAAATTACATAGTTGATGCAGAGTCTGGTTTTAATCCATAAAGGGTATAAATCCCCTAACATTCCTAAATTGTTTGGAATAACCTTCTTTAAAACATCAGGTATGATGTTGTATTGATCAGGTAGTGTAAGGGTTACGCCCGCTTCACAGTGACAGACCAAACTCCCCGTTTAACGCACCGCAAACAACCGCAAACAGTCCATTTGCACAACCGCAAACTCCCCATTTGCACAAGGTTGGATACCAAGCTAGCCATGTCCCGTTCCTTGTCCTCACTGATGTCATTGAAGGTCTCTTCCTCCACCCAGCCACGTACAACACCAAGGGTCCCCGAAAGGTGACAACAAGCCCCCTGGGACACCTGCTGTGTTTGGTCTTCCACCTCCTCAAAGCCACTTTCCTCCTCTGACTCCTCTTCTTCAGACTCCTCTCTCTGTGTTGCCTCTCTCTGCGTTATTATCCTATCAGTTTAATCCCTGTTATGTCCCCTATCAGGGGACGTGTATATAAGGCATCGATTTTAGGAAGCGGGAGATGGAAAAACATGCTTGGTAGGTCCTCCTACTTCAAATTTGGGGCACTGCGCGTGCAATCTAATGTGCCACCAGATAGGAGTGGTGTGTTAAGTAGTACTTAATCCTTGTTTAACAGTTTAATCTCTGTTACGTCCCCTATCAGGGGACGTGTATATAAGGAATCGATTTTAGGAAGCGGGAGATGGAAAAAGATGCTTGGTCGGTCCTCCTACTTCAAATTTGGGGCACTGCACGTGCAATCTAATGTGCCACCAGATAGGAGTGGTGTGTTAAGTAGTCCCCCTCATCAGGCCTTTTTTAGTCGAATGTATTGCCCACTGTCAGTCCCTTCGGGATCTATCCCTCATTCATCTTAAGAAAGGTGAGGTAATCTAGATTTTTTTTACCTAGGCGACTTCTCTTCTCAGTGACAATACCTCCTGCTGCACTGAAGGTCCTTTCTGACAGGACACTTGAAGCGGGGCAGGCCAGAAGTTCTATCACAAATTGGGATAGCTCAGGCCACAGGTCAAGCCTGCACACCCACCAGTCAAGGGGTTCATCGCTCCTCAGAGTGTCGATATCTGCAGTTAAGGCGAGGTAGTCTGCTACCTGTCAGTCGAGTTGTTCTCTGAGGGTGGACCCCGAAGGGCTGTGGTGATGCGTAGGACTTAAAAAGCTCTGCATGTCCTCCATCAACAACACGTCTGTAAAGCGTCCTGTCCTTGCCGGCGTGGTCGTGGGAGGAGGAGGATTACTTTCACCTCTTCCCCTTTTAGATTCCTGTTGTGCTGTGACATCACCATTATACGCTGTGCAAAGCATACTTTTTAATTGATTTTGGAACTGCTGCATCCTTTCCGACTTGTCGTAATTCGGTAACACTTCAGGCACTTTCTGCTTATACCGGGGGTCTAGTAGCGTGGACACCCAGTACAGGTCGTTCTCCTTCAGCCTTTTTATACGAGGGTACCTCAACAGGCACGACAGCATGAAAGACCCCATTTGCACAAGGTTGGATGCCGAGCTACTTATGTCCTGTTCCTCGTCCTCAGTGATCTCTCTGAAGGTATATTCTTCCCCCCAGCCACGTACAACACCACAGGTACCAGATAGGTGACAACGAGCACCCTGGGATGCCTCTTGTGGTTGGTCTTCCTCCTCCTCCTCAAAGCCACATTCCTCCTCTGACTCCTCTTCCTCACAATCCTCTTCCAGCGTTGCCGCAGGTCCAGCAAGCGATGCTGATAAGGCTGTTTCTGGTGGTGATGGTGACCACAACTCTTCCTCTTAACGCTCATCTACGGCCTGATCCAGCACTCTTCGCAGGGCACGCTCCAGGAAGAAAACAAAGGTTTGACTAGGTTTGTCACCTCCTCAAAAGGACGCATGAGCCTACAGGCATTGCGCATGAAGTCCAGTAATGTGGCAAAAAAAATCCCAGCTCCGCAGAGGCTGTCCTAGCACCCCGGTCATACAAATACTCGTTAATGGCTTTTTCTTGTTGGAGCAGGCGGTCGAACATTAGGAGTGTTGAATTCCAACGTGTCGGGCTGTCGCAAATCAAGCGCCTCACTGGCATGTTGTTTCGCTGCTGGATATCGGAAAAGTGCGCCATGGCCGTGTAGGAACGCCTGAAATGGCCACACACCTTCCTGGCCTGCTTAAGGACGTCCTGTAAGCCTGGGTACTTATGCCCAAAGCGTTGTACGATCAGATTACACACATGTGCCATGCACGGCACATGTGTCAACTTGCCCAAATGCAATGCCGCCAACAAATTTCTTCCGTTGTCACAAACCACTTTGCCGATCTCCATTTGGTGCGTAGTCAGCCACTGATCCACCTGTGCATTCAGGAGTGCTGGTCCGGTGTGACTCTCTGCTTTCAGGCAAGTCAACCCCAAGACGGCGTGACACTGCCGTATCCGGGATGTGGAACAGTACCTAGGGAGCTGGGGGGGTGCCGTTGATGTGGAGCAAGACGCAGCAGCAGAAGAGGACTCAGCCGAGGAGGTTATGGAAGAGGATGGAGTAGGAGGAGTAGAGGAGGTGGCAGGAGGCCTGCCTGCAAGTCGTGGCGGTGTCACCAACTCCTCTGCAGAGCCATGCATTCCATGCTTGGCAGCCATCAGCAGGTTTACCCAATGCGCAGTGTAGGTGATATACCTGCCAAATCATTGAGCCTGCTGTTTGCAGACTTTGTATCAAGCCTCATATTGCTTGGCGTTCTACTGAGACTCACTGCCAGTCCATATATACAGTGAACAGACAGTGCTAAATATTGGCAATACGTATTGATAAATCGCTACATCTTATCACGTATGCTAATTTATTGAGCCTACTGCTTGCAGACTTTGTATCAAGGCTCTGTGTTCACTCAGGTATTATCCTTAACATCTATATACACAGGCTTTTTCTATATCTTCCACACTTTTCGAGGCATCTTATCCTCCCCCCCCAATACTTTATGGTTATCATTCTCATTTGTGTGAAGCACAGACGTGTGCTCCACAGATAATTATTTGGAGTGCAACTTTAGAACTCTTGAATCTCTAGTTATCAAGCCCTCTTTCATTTAATCATTCCATTTATTTTCGTTTTTTTCCACTATATTTAGTTAGTGTGTGACACTCTGGTTGATTGCCAAGTTGTTCGGCAATTTTTAACAACATATATATTTTTTTTAAATAAACTCTTTTTTATTTTTTGATTATTATTCCTGATTGGTACCTCTAGCCCCCATTGGTATTATAATTCATGATACCTTCTATACGTTCCCAATACCCCAATATTGGTATACTACCCATTCTTCTCTCTTCTGACTGCTATTATATTACATTGCATTTTGTTAAATGCAAGCTATTGTGACACCAGATATGAGTGGTGGCACTGGGCAAGTGGGCACAGTATACGCTGCGAGCCTGACACACACGCTGGCAGACAACTAACTGCTATTCAATCTATTACAGTCAAAATTGTATTTCTTTTTTTAAATGTACACTACTGTTACACCAGATATGAGTTGCACTGGTGTGAAACTGTGCCCTGGCAGACCCTGAAACGCACACTAGTGAAGGGAACTGACTGCTATTATACTACATTAAAAAAAGTTTTTTTTTGTTTAAATGCAAGCTATTGTGACACCAGTGAGTGAGTGGGGGCACTGGGCAAGAGGGCACAGTATATGATGTGAGCCTGACACACAGGCTGGCTGACAGGCAGGCAACTGCCATTACATTACACAGAAAAATAAAGCCCTAAAAAGGGCTTTTTGGGGGTGCTGTCCTTACAGCAGAGATCAGATGAGTCCTTCAGGACTGTAGTGGACACTAAATACACTAGCCTAGCTATCAATTTCCCTATCAAATCAGCAGCAGCTACACTGTCCCTACTCTCACTAAGAATGCAGCTTCACAATGAATGTAAAATGGATGCTGTCCAGGAGGTGGGAGGGTCTAGGAGGGAGGGTCTGCTGCTGAATGGCTGGAATGTGTCTGCTGACTGTGAGGTACAGGCCAGGGTCAAAGTTTACTCAATGATGACGAATAGGGGGCGGACCGTACAGCGCATCTGTTCGCCATCCGTGGCGAACGCGAACAAGCGATGTTCGCCGGGAACTATTCGCCAGCGAACAGTTTGGGACATCACTATTTATAACTTTTCATTATTTGATCCATATGTCTGTTTCTTTCCAACAAGGCGCTGGATGCCTTTTATTTGGATTTAATAAATCGCACCAAAAGAGGCACAAATTGCCTAAGACAATAATAAATTGTTTTTGTTTGTCAAGGTCCACATTATGTTTAGTGAAAGAAAAGAGCAGAGCCTATAAAAGTAACTGACCGGAAACCAGGAAGAGGCAGGATGGACCTAAATACAGCAGTTGATTCCCACAATTAATTTTAAAGACACTCTAAGTACCCAGACCACTTCAGCTCATTGAAGTGGTCTGGGTGCAGTGTCCCAGGCCCCTTAACCCAATAAAGGTAATTATTGCAGTTATTAGTTAACTGCAATAATAACCTTTCAGGGTTAAATCCACCTCTAGTGGCAATTGACCAGACAGTCACCATAGGGATTTCCGGGCTCTTAGGCGACTTTTGGTCGCCTAACTGAAGCTGGACGTCCTCATGATATGCATGAGGACCCCCATCATCACCAGAATCCCCATAGGGAAGCTTTTTCTAATTCTTTCATTTGGGGAAATCTTAATGCTAGTGTGGATATCCATGTTTAAAATGGAATGAGGCAAAAATGTGATTCTTTGTTAAACTAATTTGCATTCGCCCACCCAGAATCCTTTGTGGTTGTAACATTGCTGCAGTTATGGGATTTCTGTGGGAAAAGCAAGTCTTATGGCTTGACTGGTGTGCAGATTTTTGTTTAACATTGTATTAATTATCCACAGACTTCAGGTGGAAGGGGTTTTCAATCACATTTTTTTCCCACCATAACCTATTTGGATTTTGATATATATATATATATATATATATATATATATATATATATATATATATGTCAGTATATTTATATTGGCAGACATTTTGTGTTAAGATGACTCCATTTTGTATTACAAGGGTAAGACAGACACAAGATTTCTCTCTCTATCACTCTATTCATCCAAAGTCTGAGCTAAGGAATGCAACTTATGTAAACACAACTTAAGATAAGGCATGATGTCTAACAGCGAAAGGGGGATGGAATGCTATAACCCAGAAATATATATATATATATATATATATATATATATAAATATAATACCAAGAGGTTCTGCACTCCTGCTATCTATCCCTTGAAATATTGCTCTGTGCTCGACTGCATGATAGATAGATACAGGGCCGGTGCTAGGATTTTTGACTACACAGGCGAAGATGCATTTTGACGCCCCCCCCCCCCCCCCAAAAAAAAAAAATGCATCTTCACCTCTGTGTCTCGTAGCCCCCTTTTGAATTTCTTACCCCATTAGTGTTGCATATCCACTCTCTTGAATGTCTTACCACTTTGGCCCCTTTGTGCCTTACACCCCCCTTTAGTGTGTCTCCTACAACCCCTCTTATGTATTTCTTACTTCCCTGCCAGCCCCTTTCTGTCTCTTTCTTCCCCCAGCCCCTATCTATCTCTCTTTTTCTCCCACATAGACATAGATACAGGCAAAAATACATACATGCACAAATGCACAAACATACAGACACACAACCATACAAGCACACAGACATAATTATTCAGGCACACAGTCACAAAGATATACAGACACACAGTCATAAAAGGCACACAATCAAACAAACACAGTCATACAATCTACACATACAGGTACATTGTCGTACAAACATAAACATACATTCATACAGACACAGGCACACACAGAAATACAGACACAGACATAAAGAAACATAGAGATAGGCATATAGAGACATACATACACAATGATACAGAGACATACATACACAGACAGTCATAAAGAGACATATAGACAAGGCATACAGAGACATACATACACAGACAAACAAAGAACCCTGCACACTGATACCGTGTAAATGCTCCAGCCATCCACAGTGGTGGATGCTCCGTGTCAGGCGGATGTTGCTGGATCCACCAGTAAAGTCTTCAAAAGGAATAAACGCAGGCAACACTCCAATAGTAAGGATGGTATATTTATTGGTAGGTGAACCACCCCTACCAAAGTGTGACGTTTCAGCTCATGCAAAAAGGCTCTGCTGAGCCGAAACGTTGCACTTTCTTTGGGGTGGTTCACCTATCAATAAATATACCATCCTTACTATTGGAGTGTTGCCTGCGTTTATTCCTCTTGAATACATACACAGACAGTCATACAGAGACATACAGACTGTATGTCTCTGTATGACGGTCTGTGTATGTACACAGGATGGCTAAAAGATAGTTGCATCTGTCGTGCAACTTCAACAATGCTTTGAAAGCTGGGGCTCTACCGATTCCCCATGCTTGCAGGATTGTATTTAGCATGGAGCAGTATTTGTGTGTTTGACTTTAAGCATGTGTTTGTATGGAGTATGTTTGTATGATTGTAGGGGTGTGTTTGTATGTAGTGTTTGCGTTTGAATGCAAGCATGCATTTATGAGTAGTGTTGGTTTTTGAACGCAGGTGTGTGTTTATGTATAATTTTGGTGTCTGATACAGAGGTGTGTTTGTATGTAGTTTTGACATTTTAATGCAGCGGTGTGTTTGTATGTTGTGTTGACGTTTGCATGCAGGTGTTTATTTGTGTGTAGTGTTGGTGTTTGAATGCTGAGATATATGCACATATACATATACACATACACTGCCACACACTGTGATACACATACACAAAGATACACACACTGACACACATATACACAAACTGATACACATTCAGATAGACAGACACACAGATATACACACACATATACAGATACACACAAACACTGACAGACATACAGACACACTGACAGACACATAGATACACACTGACAGACATACAGATACACACATACACAGGGATAGACATACACAAACACACAAAGACACACTAACAGACAGACATACACACACAGACACACAGACAAACTGACAGACAGACATATACACACACAGACACACTGACAGGCAGACATATACACACACTGACACACTGACAGACAGACATATACACACACAGACACACTGACAGACAGACATATACACACACAGACACACTGACAGGCAGACATATACACACACTGACACACTGACAGACAGACATATACACACACAGACACACAGACAGACATATACACACACAGACAAACATATACACACACAGACACACTGACAGACAGACATATACACACACTGACACACTGACAGACATATACACACACTGACAGACATACACACACAGACACACTGAAAGACAGACATATACACACACAGACACACTGACAGACAGACATATACACACACAGACACACTGACAGACAGACATACACACACAGACACACTGACAGACAGACATACACACACAGACACAGACAGACATATACACACACAGACAAACATATACACACAGACACACTGACAGACAGACATATACACACACTGACACACTGACAGACATATACACACACAGACAGACAGACAGACATATACACACACTGACAGACATATACACACACTGACACACTGACAGACATATACACACACTGAGAGACATATACACACACTGACACACTGGCACACTGACAGACATATACACACACTGACACACTGGCACACACTGACACACTGACAGACATATACACACACTGACAGACATATACACACACTGACACACTGACAGACATATACACACACAGACAGACAGACACACTGACAGACAGACAGACATATACACAGACTGACAGATCCCTTACCTGGGATCCAAAGTGCTGCCTGAGGTAGTTGGGAGTTGGAGGAGCTGGTCCTGCCCAGCTCCCCTCCTCTCTGCCTTCTCCTGTTTCAGTCTTCTTGGGAGGAAATCCTACCATGCTGACTTGCATGTGGCCGGCTGCTGCTCCGCCCCTGCTGGGCGCCAGCCGCGCTGTGTGCTACAGAGGGAGCAGGGATATGACGTGTTCATATCCCCGCCCCCTAAACACAGTCCGCGGCGCTGTAGTTGGCGCTCGGCCATGCTACAAGAAGTGACCGGCAGGAGAGGGGAGCTGTGCGCTTCCCTCCTGCCGGTCACCCGGACTTTTGCGCCCCCGGGCCGGTGCGCCCTAAGGCGGCCGCCTGTGCCGCCTTATGGATGCGCCGGACCTGGATAGATAGATAAATAGATAGATGGGTGAAAAAAACCCAGCACTCTGGGTCTTGTAGAAAGAAAACTCCTCAAGTTTTATTCCAATAGTCAACATTTCAGTTCGTAACTGAAACGTTGACTATTGGAATAAAACCTGAGAAGTTTTTTTCTGCAAGACCAAGAGTGCTGGCTTTTTTTCACCCATCTATAGATTATATATATATATATATATATATATATATATATATATATATATATATATATATATATATATATATACACACACACTATCCACTTATAACTTACTATATTATATTAATCATATATAGTTGGTATTATGTTAATAATATAGACTATTCATGGATAAATATCAATGAAGAAATATCATATTATTTACTAATGTTAGTGGAGTATAAATGATCACTCCAGGCACCCAGACCACTTCTGCCCATTGGAGTGGTCTGGGTGCCAACTTCCACTACCCTTAACCCTGCAACTGTAAATATTGATGAACTGCAATATTTACCTTGCAGGGCTAACTCCTCCTCTAGTGGCTGTCTACTAGACAGCCAATAGAGGGCACTTCCTGGTTCATAGCACAGACGCTATGTGAGGACCTCCAGCGTCGCTAAAATCCCCATAGGGAACCATTGAAAGCATTTTTCAATGCTTTTTTCTGGGGAGGTCTAATGCGCATGCGCATTAGGTCTCACCCCACCGGCAGGAAAGTAATTCATTTTACTTTCTAAAAAAAAACTAACGGAACATTACTAGTTCCATTGTGAGAAAAGGATAAAATTAAGGTTAGGAGGTGTCAATTCTAAAATTATGATCAAATTGCAGACGCTCTGTCTGGGTAAGAGTGAACCAAAGCCTTTGAAATTGGCAGGAATTTTGATTCAGAGGGCCATAAAGATAACCAAAAATGACGTAAAAAGCATCACCAAATCCAGTTAACCCTTTTTTGTAATAAATATTTATTAAGAATTTTGTTCTTACAAATAACATGTACAAAAAATACATCGTAAGTATCTCAGCACATTCCATTAACAATAAATCTGATATCATAGTTTATCAAATAAGAACAATATTATTTAAATTGTAGGAAGTAAGCAGAGATACAAGAATAAAAATAAAAATAAAAATAAACAAAAGTAATAGAAACAAGACAAATTACACCCAACACCCCGTCCGAGCAGGAGAGAATGAATAGCCATATTGTGTCAAAGTACTGTCCAAAAGAAAAAATAATAACGTCCAGCGCCATACCTTAACTTGAATATCATAAAAATACCCTTGTGTTATTACCTATATGCCATTAAATATATCTGTATATAGGCAAGGGATAATGTATTCAAATTCTATAGATTTTCAATCAGCTATGATAATAGGACTCATTCATAAGAACAGGTTATCCTGAATCTAAGAGAGCTTTATTAATAATTCAGAAAACAATTGTTCCTTTTTCTTGGAGAATTGACCTGTATTATTAATTAGGCCTTTTTCCATTGATACTTGGAACCTAATTTGTTTAATTAGAAGAGGTTTTTGAAAAGGGATAGATGATCTCCAGTTCCTTGCAATTAAAATTTTAGCGGCCATAAAACAGTGAGTAGCAATTGGAACATCCTTTGATTTAAGGTTCCAATTCAAATGCAAAAGGGCAGCTGCCGGATTTTGGTCTATAGATGTATAAGACAAAGAACTAAAAATGGAAAATGCCCAAGACCATAAAGGGCGAACAAGACCACAACATGTGTATATAGGACCCTGTATGGGTTCCACATCTCCAACATGTGGGGTCATAGTTCTCATACATCTTAGCAATTCTTGCTGGGGTGAAATACCATTTAAAAAGAAGTTTAAAATGGCATTCCACCAAATTCAAACAGTGGACGTGTTTCGCCACATGAGTCAATGAAATACACCAGTCCGTTTCGGAAATAACCATTTGTAGCTCCTGTTCCCATGTTCTAATAATTTTGTAAGGAATGACATTCAAAGAGTCCAACACCTAGTTAGCAAGTGAAGTAACCTTATTTAAAGATTTATAATCACAAATATGTTCCATTTGAGTTGAAAGTGGAGAGGAACTCCTTAGGACATTTTTGTCGATGTAACTTTTTATTCGAAGGTAAGTAAAAATTTCCCTCCGAGAGAAATGTAAATTGTCCACTATCTGTTGGAATGGTAATATATTATCAGCTATCATAAGATCAGAAATTCTGATCTTATCCGTGTCTGCCCAATGGCTTAATGAAAGGTCTTCAATATTTAGCTCCAATAACCTAAGTCTGGACGATCTGGGAATACGATGGCAAAGACCCAGAATTTTTTTAATTTCCTCCCAAACCTCTATAGATTGTAACAGAGTAGTGGAATTGATTTGAGATCTAATAGCTTTATTATTATACTCCATCCACATAATATATTGCAAATTCGAGGTAGGGGTGGCAGCGGATTCTATCATAAACCAGGGTTCTTGAGTCATCAAGGGATCTTGTAATAGGTATATGTGTCTAATCATATTGGCGTAATAAATATAGGTGATATTTGGGAAGTTTATACCACCTTTGGAAAGTTTTTTTGACAACATTTTTCAACTAATCCTAGGGGTTTTATTCTTCCAAATAAATTTAGAGAAACCAACTTGAATCATTGTAAGCCAAAAGTTAGAGACTTTGAGTGGAATCATAGAAAAAGATAGGACTACTATGATAAGATATATGAATTGATAATATTAATTCGGCCCAACCATGAGATTTCCAGGTTTTTCCATATTTTTAATTTAGAGTTTGTATGTTTCATTAGTTGTAAGAAATTCTTCTCCATAGTATAATTTATATCTGAAGGGATAATTAATCCTAAGTAATTCAATTCTTTATTAGTCCAAATAAAATTAAATTTGTGAGATAAAGTTTCTATGATGTAATTGTCCATATTCATATATAACGCAGTAGATTTAGATATGTTTAACTTAAAATTTGAGACCCCTGAATATTTGTCTATTTCTTGCATTAAATGATATAATGAAATTTCTGGGGAAGTAAGAGTAATTAATGCATCATCCGCATATAAGGAAATTTTAGGTCTTTGTCTTTTATTGAAACCCCCTTAATCATAGAATTATTTCTGATATAAATAGCAAGAGGTTCTAGAGACAGAATATACAATAAAGGGGATAAAGGACACCCCTGCCTTGTACCATTGCGGAGATCAAACCATCCAGCGACTATATTAGGTCCCACAGTTCGAGCAGAGGGAGTGGAGTACAAGATCAGGATTGCATTTAAAATCCAAACCCTAAAGCCAAATGCCATCAACAACTCTGCCAGGTATCCCCACCCGACCCAAATTCAGTTAACCCATTATACAAAGAGGTAAATGGACCCCCTGACAAGAATTTGTGATGATGTAATTGCGCCATCTACTGACCAAAATCTAGATGATAGTCTGTAAGGAAGACACACCTACAGTTCCTTATTGGTCCTATCAACTAGTGACATGCAGATAGTTTTCCCCTTTAAAAAGTAAGGACAAAGGGAAGAGAGAGATTTGAACACTCTTTGAAGGAGATTCGGGTTTTTTGAAATATATTCTTACTCTTGGACTGTACTTAAGAAACTCACAACTCTCCTGGACACACCTAATTCTTATTATTACACTGTCCAACTAACAACTTCAAAACTATGAAAATGTATCTATTTCCATACAATTCTCTATACATCATACTTGCATTTGAAATTCCTGGGACATATCTACACATCCGAGAGAAAATCTACAACATAACTGATAATTATGCTGGTTTTATTTAATTAAATTAAATTAATACATTTTTACTTATAGCAGAAATATATATCTAGATAAATATTGGTCAGATTTCAATTATTAGAAATCATAATTAGCTAAGGAATATATAGTTATAAAAATGCCATTCCTGCAGGTGGAATAAATATAACGATATATTAACGGTAAATTTGCCAAATGTTAGCATACCACATTTTTATCCAGAGGTATTGACTCTTTCTGATATAAGATAGTAAATCTTATTTAGGAAAGTTAAAATTCGGCAAACGTAAAATCTGGTAGAATTATTCTTATTGGATGTCTTAGGAATGGTCAAATGATCTGGTATAAACATTACTTTAATTGTAAAATTGCTATATAATAGGATATCATGCCTCTAAGAATTGCAGCCAGCAGTGGAAGAGTTAATTCAGTGTGATCTGTCAGCCAAAGTTTTATTGCTTATGCTGGGCTGCTGTGAAGTTTTGTCTTCTATGTGAATTTGTTTTTTAAGTGATTTCTAAACAGGGTCCTATCATAAATCTTGTTGACAACTGGTTGCTTTTAGCTGCCTATACTGTGTTTAAACTATTCCTATATTGTATAATTATGTTATACTAATTATTCACTGATTTTCACGCATGTTAAGTATTATTATTATTTTTTATTATTATTGTCACAATAAATTATATTTTTATAATTAATTTGTGATTACTGTGTGAAGTAAAAATCCTCTAGTGAAACTTCCTTTAGGATCTAAGAGAATGGAAAATCGTGAGTAATTCTCAGCTTTACATTATTATTCAGGGAAACAGTGCCAAGATATAATTTTTTGATATAATAAAAATTAATAAATTAAATTCTAATAATTTTTATGAAAATATTATTTTTAAGATTTATCACCCCATAAATATCCTCAAATATATAATGCAAAATAAATGTGATAAACACAATTCAAAATATAGCAGTGTCAAAACTAAACAATTAAAGTAATAGTGCTTTGATGTACAAGTTTCTGCTCTATGAAACTTATAATAAAAGTGCCATTACTATCCAAAACCACCTCAAATATATACCTGTGGTCACCTCCAAAGAGGCATCTGAAGCTGGGGTGCTGGGTGGGGTGTTCAACCCAAAAGTAATCTGGTCTAGGTTCCAAACTTGAATGGTAAAGACAAAAGTAAATTGGGGTCACACCAAGAACATGCATTTTGAAGGAATGGTGCTGCCCTATCGACCAAAATACAGATTGCAGATTAGCCACTTGCTGGTAAAGCACTGAAAAACACAGCTGTGACACCTATCACCCTAAATCTACTGAAGCTATATCTTATTAATGATATAAAACAGTGGTTCCCAACCCCGTCCTCAAGTACCCCCTAACAGTCCAGGACGTAGAGATTACCCTGTTGTGTCTAAGGTGTTTTTAGGAAAACAAACAAACAAACAACACTTTAGACACAACAGGGAAACCCCTAAACCCTGGACAGGTAAGGGGTACTTGAGGGCTGGATTGGGAACCCCTGCTATAGAGGATAGGTCTTTGTAGTAGATCGCCCTTTAGTGGGGTGCCCTTGAAGGCTGTGAGTAGTACAGAATTTAGCCCAATACTTTTTATATTATCATTTTGCTACACAGTGCCATACCTTTAGATATAATTTGCCTTACATAAACGTATTATATATGGTATATAATACAGACAGTACAAGCACTGTGTTTATGTATGATTAATGCTGATTTCCTTACTGCAAATACTGGTGAACAATCTACTACAAATACCTATCCTACAGCATTTGTAGGATTTAGCTTCAGCAGGTTGAGGGTGATGGGTGTTCTATAGTTTGATGATACACAGCTCTCGTTACACATATATCCCAGTTTACCATTTGTTAAACACTTTTCCTTTGACACTTGTTGCACAAATTTCTTTGCAAAAGTATCATTTATTTTAGAGGAATATCTTTATTTATTGTCAAACTAGAGCTGTGCATGTTTCAGTCTTATATTATTTAAGTAATTTAGATTCAAATTACAGATCTATAGGTTTTTTTAACTGGATACAATAAAAGTTTTGCACTGTGAGTGTGTGAATGTAACTGTGAGTGAATGTGTGTGTGTGTGTATGTATATGTGTGACTGCGTCAATGTGCTTGTGTGCATAACTGTGGGGGGCACACGACACGTGGACTGGACTCGCAAGAGTTATAGAGAGCTTCTGAAAGCTGAAGATCGCTGTTCTAGGCCTTTTCTTCACAACACATCACCTAGCAGCATGCTCAATGACACTGAACCACCAGGGAGTGTAATGTCCCTCCTCCCTGGCCACTGCTAAAAGATAAGAGGCAAGGGAGGGGGGAATACAATAAATAATAATAAAACTTTTTTCAGCCCCTGTCATACCCCACACCCTGCGTCAACTACACACACACTGCATCGCCTATTCATACTGTATCCACTGAAAAAACACACACATTGCATCCACTCAAAACACACACACACAAACACTGCATTCTTGGTGGTAGGCCCAGTGGGTGAACTCTGGGGGAGGGCCCCAGGGGCCCAGACCTTTAGTTGTATAAGAGGCCTCAAAATGTCTGTTGGCAGCCCTATTCTGGAGGCAGAGAGCAACACACAGTGGGCGCCAGGTTAGAAGTCAAATAGTTCTAAAAAGGGTTTATTATTTACTATGTGGGGGCTCCAGGACATCATATCCACTATGACATGTTGTACTTATGGTGCTTGGAGTGTTCCTTTAAATGACAGCAGCAGGTAACTCTGTGTTGCTTAGTGAAATTTCACAGTTGGTAAACGGAAGCTTCTTGTTAACAGGAAAAATAGCTAAAATGGAGACCTGTTTTTAAACTCAACTAATTCAATTCAACTTTTAAAGCATAACATCTCTAATCTACAACATTTTCTTCATGTCGTGTGCTAGCTATGTAAAATTGTTTTAAAAGTATTTTATAGCTGTATCAAAAGATAATTGTTTAGGTATTCTTAAAGATATGAGCATAAATCATATTTGACCATAAGTATTGACCATCTGCAAATATGCATTTGTTAAGGTAATAAGGGTGTCTTAAAAACAGACATGATACAAATTGTCCATTACAAACCATTGCAAAGTTTTTACAAACTGTCCATCATATTTAAATATATACACTACTTCTGGATTGCACAGATGGTATACTACTTCCTTGTGGTGGCAGAGACAACCCTAGTGAATATTTAAATAGGTTGTTCCTCCTTATCCTTCAAAGTAGCATTGTCCATAGCTCAACTACTTTGACAATATTCATGCTATTTATTTTCCTGAACCTTTAGCAGGAATGCTGTTCTATACAACCCTGATAATGTGTCATCCAGAACTTTGAATGTTCTGGTTGCTGTTAGTAGTTTTAACATCAGTAATTAAAGTCTTACAATTAGTCACATGACAAATATCTCCACTGCATGTTGTAAATTTATTCTTTTCTTCAACGCAACAGCTGGTAAGTTCAATTGCTTCAGTTTTCTCTTGCAAATACCTTTGCCTAGGGCCGTGTATTGCTTCTTTGCATTTTTTTCCAACAAGGTAGAAGACCTCAATGATGTTTAAAAGGACACATACTGCAGAAGCAGCGATCATAAACACAGTAAATATATTCTTTTCAGATGGCCTTGATATGAAACAGTCCACAATATTAGGGCAAGGGGAGAGAGAGCATTTCACTACACTAGGTAGAAAAATATTTTCATATAGTTGAGAAAAGATATAGATAAATGCAGTGTCTATCACAGCCTTAACCAAAAGACTGACAAGATATGTCCACCATAGCCCTCCTCTTTTCTTGCCAATGTCTTTGTAAAGTTTATCACATTTCTCTCCTAATTGTTCCTTGCGCTTCCTCTCTCGATTTTCTCTATATGCAACATGCATAACGACCAGGAGAGAAGGGCATGTGACCATAATAAGCTGGAGAGCCCAAAGTCGGATATGTGAGATAGGAAAGTACTGGTCATAGCAGACATTAGCGCATCCTGGCTGGCGAGTGTTACAATCAAAGTCTTTCTGATCATCTCCCCAGACTCGAGTTGCGGTGACTGCATATATAAGGATCCTAAAGATGAACACAATGGAGAGCCACAGACGCCCAAATTCAGTTGAGAACTTGTTGACACCTGTTAACAAAGCTTCATACACACCCCAATTCATAATTCTTCTTTTTCAGGCCTAGTAACGGAATCTGTGAATGAAAAAAGAAAATAGAGGTTTAAATAATATCTTGTGCTGTAAATGTACTTTGAAAGGAAACACCAAGGTGATTTTTTCCATTTTGCAAGTTTATTCCTGAGAAATTACTCTCCTTCACTAATGTTTGTTGAAAAAGGGAACTGGCTAAGGCCCTGGGGAGTCAGCACAGCTAAACAGACAAGGGCACATGTATGAGTGTGGGGATGGTGCTAGTAATTGGCTATATGTGTTTAGGGGAGTGGTTATGGGTTTGTAGTGGGGCAGGGATCATCTTACCTCAGTGCCTTTTGGGATTCTGGCCAGCAAATATCTTCCCTCCCACCCACCCTAATTTTCTGTTTTTGTTCCATCACAGCTAGCGGGGAGCGTGTCCTCGCCAACAGGGTTGGGGACCAGATGGAATGTCAGGAGATGGACATGGTGGGTCTCAACCTCCCCTGCTCTGTAAGGTAAACTTTTAAGTTACCGAATAGGACGTGCCCACCGAGCAAAAAGCCGGCTGGTGGTAGAGCATTTAAGATGATGGGAATTTTTGGTTTGGACGAGGGGGGAGGCGAGACACCAGTGGGTAAAGTTTTGGTGCATAGGCACCTGGTTAAGTTCGTTGGCAAGGACGGTTATTTAAGTTGGAGGCTGTAGGGCAATAAGTGTAATTTATATGTTAATTATGGTATGTATATGTATATATTTATATGTTTATTTATATTTGAATTAAAGAAAAAGAATAAAGTTCGGATGTGTCCTACAGTTGTAAGTTTAATAAATGCTGTGGCCTGTTTCATCCAATATTCGTTGTTTGTCATTATTGGGGGGAGAATTGGGGTAGTCTCCTTACTCTTAGTCGCACCACATTCCCCGCTACGTACATACAAAACCTTTCACCAAACCATTGAACTTCACGTGCATTCAAGACAATTAGCAAGCATGCTAATCTTATATGGCCAACATAGCATTCAATTTCTTAATTTAAATACATAAATAAAGCTACTTGTTCAATATCATGGAGGCTGTCAGATGATACCATTAGCTTTAATTCCACTAATACAATGTCAACTCCAGCAGAACCGTTAAAGGGTGCATTGTTTGTCACTAACCTTTATTAGGAATCAGTCTACAGAAGTTTTGAGAAAAGAGCAAATATAAGGTGAAAAAGGAAATCTAAATTAAATGAAAAATACGTGTCACAATACTTTACATCATACTTTAAAGGGACACTATAGTCATAAAAGCAACTTTAGCGTACTAAAGCAGTTTTGGTGTATAGAATATGCCCCTGCAGTCTCACTGCTCAATCTCTGCTATTGAGGAGCTAAATCACTTTGTTTAGGCAGCCCTAGTCACACCTCCCTGCATGTGACTTACATAGCCTTCCTAAACACTTCCTGTAAAGAGCCATCTACTGTTTACACTTCCTTTACGGCAAACTCTGTTTTATTAAGAATGTCTTATCTTCTGCACTGTTAATAGCTTGCTAGAATCTTCATGAGCCTCTTGTATGTTATTCAAGTTCAATTTACAGAGCAGGAGATACAAATCTTTTAAACTAAGTTACACCTGATTAAAAATGAAACCATTTTGTTTTCATGCAGGCTGTGTCAGTCACAGCCAAAGGAGGTGTGGCTAGGGCTGCATAAATACAAACAAAGGGATCTAACTCCTAAATGGCAGTGAATTTAGGAGTGAAACAGAAGCATAATCCATATACCAAATCTGCTTCATTAAGCTCAAGTTGTTTTTGGTGACTACAGTATACCTTTAATAAATAAAGTTACAACAGTGTATGTAGGCATAGCGCTACAAGTAGGATTTAAGACATAGTTTGGTCTGTTTCTATTATTATAGGGATAATCCAGGTACCATAACAACATCAATGAAGCTGTTGTAGTGTGGGGAGGTCCAATGTGCCACCTTACCTTCAGGGGTTAAACCGTCAGGGCTCGAGTCCTGCAGGAACGCATGGGAACGGCGTTCCTGCACTTTTTCCAAAGCAGGAACGCCATTCCCGCTAGTGATCCTACAGGACTGGCCCAGGGGGTGCAATGTCGCTGTGCTGCCTCATTTCTTCCAGTCCCCAGCATAGTGCCGCCCACAATGCACTGTCTGCTGCTGTTGGTGGTGGTGGTATGATGGCTGTCAAGATGCAGGCGATGTGCCTGCTCACACTACTCTCCCCTGCGGTAGTTTACTGAGGAGTGAAGCCTGCAGTGGGCGGGGCATTTAACTTCACTTCCTGTCAGGCCCTGCTAGAGGATTACCGAGCAGGGAGGAGTAAGAAGATCTCTTTTCAGCTACTTACACCACCAACAGTAAGTAGCCATGTTTTATTTATTTTTTCATTAAATAATTATATATCCAGCACAGAGCTCCACAGAGCTAAATCTTATAGTTCATGTGGAGCTCTGTGTTTTATTGGTCCAACAGTGCCACCTCACTTGTATTCCTCTTATGCTTCCTCTCCCCTAAACACTAACAGACATCCCTCTCTCACCCCTATTACTAGCAGCCATCCCCTTCTCCCCATCACTAGCAGCCATCCCTCACCCCTATCACTAGCAGCCATCCCCTTCTCCCCATCACTAGCAGCCATCCCTCACTCACCCCTATCACTAGCATCCATCCTCCTCTGCCCTATCATTAGCAGCCAATCCCTTTCTCCCCTATTACTAGCAGCCATCCCCTTCTCCCCATCACTAGCAGCCATCCCTCACTCACCCCTATCACTAGCAGCCATCCCCTTCTCCCCATCACTAGCAGCCATCCCTCACTCACCCCTATCACTAGCAGCCATCCCTCACTCACCCCTATCACTAGCAGCCATCCTCCTCTGCCGTATCATTAGCAGCCAATCCCTTTCTCCCCTATCACTAGCAGCCATCCCTCACTCACCCATATCACTAGCAGCCATCCCTCACTCACCCCTATCACTAGCAGCCATCCTCCTCTGCCCTATCATTAGCAGCCAATCCCTTTCTCCCCTATCACTAGCAGCCATCCCTCACTTATCCCTATCACCAGCAGCCACCCCCTTCTCCTCCCATCACTAGCAGCCACCCCTCTCTCACCCCTATCACTAGCAGCAATCCTCCTCTCTCTGTTACCAACAGCTATCATCCTCTCTCCCTCCCATCACTTGCAGCCATTCCTTATCTCCCTGCCATCACTAGCAGCCATCCCTTATCCCCCTATCACTAGCAGCCATCCCTCTCCTCCTCTCATCACAAGCAGTATATGTCTGTTTATGTATGTCTCTGTATGCTTTTCGTCTGTTTGTCTCTGTATGACTGTGTGTAATTCTCTGTATGACTGTGTCTGTGCATGACTGGTTGCTTGTATGACTGTGTTTGTTTGTATTCCTTTTATGACTATGTGTCTGTATGGTTGTGCCTTTGTGCATGTATGTATTTGTACCTGTATATCTATGTCTGTATGGTTTGGGAGGAAAAAGCCAGGCAAAGGGGCTTGTGGTGGGAGAAAGAGACACAGAAAGTGGTGGTGCAAAGAAAGAGACACACAAATGGGCTGGGGGAAGAAAGAGACTCAAAAGGGCTGTGAGGAGAAAAGAGACACACAAAAGGGGCTGATGAGGAAGTAAGAGAAACACAAAGGTTGTGGTAGGAAGAAAGAGATATACAAAGGGCCTGGAGAGGGAACACAGAGTGTGTTGGGCCCCCGTGTGCAGCGGTTGGCTCTCTCCACCATACCACTGGACCACCAGGTGATCTCCCCCCTCCCTGGCAAGGTAAGAAGCAGGGAAGGGGGAATAAAAAAATATGAACACATAAATTAAAAAAAATGCTTCCCCCCCTATCATCCAGCACACACGCACACACATCATCCAGCACGCACACACACACATCATCCAGCATGCACACACACACATCATCCAGCACGCACACACACACATCATCCAGCACGCACACACACACATCATCCAGCACGCACACGCACACACACATCATTCAGCACACACACACACACACACATCATCCCGCACACACGCATCTTCCAGCACACGCACACTGCATTCATTACACACAATCTGCACTTACTACAAACACACTACATTCATTATACACACTCTGCACTCACTTCAAACACACTACATTCACTATACACACTCTGCACTCACTACATTCACTATACACATTCTGCATTCATTATGCACACTCTGCACTCACTACAAACACACTACATTCATTATACACACTCTGCACTCACTTCAAACACACTACATTCACTATACACACTCTGCACTCACTACATTCACTATACACATTCTGCATTCATTATGCACACTCTGCACTCACTACAAACACACTACATTCACTACACACTCTGCACTCACTACACACACTGCATTAATTATACACACTCTACACTCATTACAAACACACTACATTCACTACACACACTGCATTCATTATACACACTTTGCACTAACTACAAACACACTGCATTCACTATACACACTCTGCACTCACTACAAACACACTACATTTATTATACACACTGCACTCACTACAAACACACTACATTCATTATACACACTCTGCACTCACTACAAACACACTACATTCATTATACACACTCTGCACTCACTACAAACACACTACATTCATTATACACACTCTGCACTCACTACAAACACACTACATTCACTATACACACTCTGCACTCACTACAAACACACTACATTCACTATACGCACTCACTACATTCACTATACACACTCTGCATTCATTATGCACTCTGCACTCACTACAAACACTACATTCACTACACACTCTGCATTCATTCTACACACTCTGCACTCACTACATTAATTACACACACTCTGCACTCATTACAAACACACTACATTCACTATACACACTCTGCACTCACTACAAACACACTACATTCACTACACACACTGCATTCATTATACACACTTTGCACTAACTACAAACACACTACATTGACTATACACGCTCTGCACTCACTACAAACACACTACATTTATTATACACACTGCACTCACTACAAACACACTACATTCAATATACACACTCTGCACTCACTACAAACACACTACATTCATTATACACACTCTGCACTCACTACAAACACACTACATGTATTATACACACTGCACTCACTACAAACACACTACATTCATTATACACACTCTGCACTCACTACAAACACACTACATACATTATTCATACTCTGCATTCACTACAAACACACTACATGCATTATACACACCCTGCACTGCACTATATGCATAGGAGTATAAATTATTTAATTTTTTGGGGGGGGGGTTGGGGGGTGCGGGAATCTTGGGTGAGTTCCCACACTTTTTTCCCCAGGACTTGACCCCTGTAAACCGTTAACATACAGTTTATCCCAAACTCTGTGAGAGAATGTCTAATCGCTCTGACCTTCTACTTCCTATGCAGTCTGAGGCTTCAGTCAGAAAGCCTCAGACTGGTACTCTTAGCCGTAGCTCCTCTTTCAGAAAAGTGAGTGAAAAAGACACGTGTACCTTTTTCACCTGTGTTTCTCTTAACTCCCCTTTTGAATTTCCTATCCCCTTTTGTGTTTCTAATCAGATATTTTGTTGTTTTACCCACTTTAGTGTATCTAAACCCCACTTTTCCCCTTTGTCTTCAGAAAGTTATTTTCACTTAATTTTCTGAATGAGAGGTAGCTATAAGCTGAAAGCATAAGCTCACAATGTCAGCATACCAGCAGTGCCCACTCCAAGATCTCTTGATTGATCCTTGGCCTACATAGGAAGTGGAAGTGAGAGTGATCAGACTCTGTCTTGGGAACTCTGGGGTTAACTCATTTATTAATGGTTTTACTTCTTAAGGTCAGATGGTACCTAGGAACTCATTGGACCATTACAATTTTTTTGTGGTGGAGATGTTACAATGCCCAGAGTGGTCTTTTAAGCTCTTTAAATGTCACATAATGTTCATATTAAAGGAGGGAGGGCACCAGGGGGAAGGGGAGATCCCCCCTGGCAGAGAAGATCACTAGGGGGCAGGGGAGATCACTAAGGGACAGGGTGCATGGGAGACCACTAAGGGACAGGGGGGCAGGCGAGATCACTAAGGGCCAGGGGGCCAGGGTAGACCACTAAGAGACGGTAGGACAGGGGACAGTACTAAGGGACAGGGCGGCAGGGGAGATCACTAAGGGACAGGGGGCATGGGAGATCACTTAGGACAGTGGGTAAGAAGATCACTAAGGGACGGAGGACAGGTGAGAGCACTAAGGGACAGGAGGGGAGAGGAGGGGAAGGAAGAGCACTATGGGACAGGAAGGGGCGATCACTAAGGGACACGAGGCAGGGGAGATCACTAAAGGACAGCGGGACAGAGGATATCACTAAGGGACAGTGGGGCAGGGGAGAGCACTAAGGGACAGGGGGTCAGGGAGACCACTAAAGAACAGGAGGGGGTAGGGAGGATCTCTAAGGGACAGGAAAGGTGATCTCTAAGGGACAGGAGGGAAGAACACAAAGGGACAGGAGGGGAGAGGAGAGCTATAACGGACAGGGGAGGAGAGGAGACCACTAAGGGACTGGAGGTGGGAGTAAAAGAGATAATTAAGGGATGGGGGGAGTGTAAGACACACATAGAGGCATGAAAAAGAAGCACAAAGGGGCTGTTAAGGGAGACAGAGACACACAGTGGGGCTCAGGAGGGTGACACACAGAGTCTCTTGTCAGGGAGACACACAGAGGGGTCTGGGGGAGAGAGACACACATAGGGGACTGCGGGGGAGGGAGACACACAGAGGGGCCGGGGGGGGGGGGGGGGAGAAAGACACGAAAATGGATTTAAAGGATGTAGGAGACATACAAAGAGAGGGAATAAAAGACGCACAAGGGTCCTGTAGGGATACACTAAAGCAGGATGTAAGACACAAAACTTAAAGAAAAAAATAAACATTTTTTATTAACAAAATAAATATAGTAATAAAAATAGAGCTGCTCCACTCTCAGCCCCTATCCTATCCCACAATATCTCTCTTTCACACTACACACACACACACATATACAATGCATCCCTACATACCGTATATACTCGAGTATAAGCCGACCCGAATATAAGCCGAGGCCCCTAATTTTACCCCCAAAAACTGGGAAAACTTATTGACTCGAGTATAAGACTAGGGTGGGAAATGCAGCAGCTGCTGGTAAATTTCTAAATAAAATTAGATCCTTAAAAAATTATATTAATTGAATATTTATTTACAGTGTGTGTATATAATGAATGCAGTGTGTGTATGAGAATGCAGTGTGTATGTATGAGAATGCAGTGTGTGTGTATGAGAATGCAGTGTGTGTGTATGAGAATGCAGTGTGTGTGTATGAGTGCAGTGTGTGTATGAGTGCAGTGTGTGTATGAGTGCAGTGTGTATGAGTGCAGTGTGTATATGAATGCCGTGTGTGTATATGAATGCCGTGTGTGTATGAGAATGCTGTGTATGAGTGCAGTGTGTGTATGAGTGCAGTGTGTGTATGAGTGCAGTGTGTGTGTATGAATGCAGTGTGTGTATGAATGCTGTGTGTGTATGAATGCTGTGTGTATGAGTGCAGTGTGTGTATGAGAATGCTGTGTGTATGAGTGCAGTGTGTGTGTATGAATGCAGTGTGTGTGTATGAATGCAGTGCGTGTGTGTATGAGTGCAGTGTGTGTGTATGAGAATGCTGTGTGTATGAGAATGCTGTGTGTATGAGTGCAGTGTGTGTGTATGAATGCAGTGCGTGTGTGTATGAGTGCAGTGTGTGTGTATGAGAATGCTGTGTGTATGTGTATGAATGCAGTGTGTGTATATGAATGCAGTGTGTGTGTGTATGAATGCAGTGTGTGTGTATGAATGCAGTGTGTGTGTATGAATGCAGTGTGTGTGTATGAATGCAGTGTGTGTATGAATGCAGTGTGTGTGCATGAATGCAGTGTGTATGAATGCAGTGTGTGTGCATGAATGCAGTGTGTGTGTGTATGAATGCAGTGTGTGTAATGCAGAGTGTGATGCAGAGCCTTGGTGGGGGGTGGGCATTTTTATTTTTTAATTATTATTTTAATATTTTTTTTGTTTCATTACATTTTTTTATTATTATTTTTGTATTTTATTATTATTTTTTATTTTATTATTATTTTTATTTTATTATTTTTATTTTTTTATTATTATTAATATATATATATACACATTTTTTCGTCCCCCCTCCCTGCTTGCTAGCTGGCCAGGGAGGGGGGCTCTCCTTCCCTGGTGGTCCAGTGGATGGGCACTGTGTAGGAGGGGGCTGTGGGGGCTGCAGAGAGATGTTACTTACCTTTCCTGCAGCTCCTGTCAGCTCTCTCCTCCTCTGCCGGTCCGTTCAGCACCTCGGTCAGCTCCCAGTGTAAATCTCGCGAGAGCCATTTACACTGTGAGCTGACAGAAGAGCTGAACGGACCGGCAGAGGAGGAGAGAGCTGACAGGAGCTGCAGGAAAGGTAAGTAACATCTCTCTGCAGCCCCCACAGCCCCCAGTCTGTATTATGGCAATGCAAATTGCCATAATACAGACTATTGACTCGAGTATAAGCCGAGTTGGGGTTTTTCAGCACAAAAAATGTGCTGAAAAACTCGGCTTATACTCGAGTATATACGGTATACACAAAAACACACAGTGCATCCCTATACACACACACACACACACGCACAGAACATAAAATGCATCCCAACTCACACACAGACACACTGAAACATACAATGTATCCTACACACACACAAAAACACACCATGCTTCCCTTACACGCTCAGAAACATGCAATGCATCCATTATACACACACACAATGCATCCCTTACACACACACAATGCATCCCAAACACACACACACACACACACACGATGCAGCCCTTGCACACACACGGCATTCCTTACATACAAAAACACACAATGCATCCCTTACAAACAAACCACCCACTCACACAAACACATACTGCGTCTCTTACACACATACACACACACACACACACACATACACACAATGCATCTCTAACACACACTCAATGCATCCAATACAGACATCCCAACTCACACACAGACACACTGAAACATACAATGCATCCTACACACACACAAAAACACACCATGCTTCCCTTACTCGCTCAGAAACATGCAATGCATCCATTGCACACACACACAATGCATCCCTTACACACACACAATGCATCCCAAACACACACACACACACACGATGCATCCCTTGCACGCACGGCATTACTTACATACAAAAACACACAATGCATCCCTTACAAACAAACCGCCCACTCACACAAACACATACTGTGTCTCTTGCACACACACACACACACATACACACACACACACACACACACATACACACAATGCATCTATATCACACACTCAATGCATCCAATACAGACACACATAGTGCATCCTTTACATACACATAAAGACACTTTGCATCCATTACACATACAAACACAGATTTACACAATGAATCCCTTTAACCAGAGAATTGAAAATTAACTGGGAAATTTTTACCCTTGAGAAATATCTTAAATAGTGATGTACCGAACTGTTCGCTGGCGAATAGTTCCCGGTGAACATAGCGTGTTAGCGTTCGCCACGGCGGGCGAACACATGCGCGGTTCGATCCGCCCCCTATTCGTCATCATTGAGTAAACTTTCACGGTCAGCAGACACATTCCAGCAAATTAGCAGCAGACCCTCCCTTCCAGACCCTCCCACCTCCTGTACAGCATCCATTTTAGATTCATTCTGAAGCTGCATTCTTAGATAGAGGAGGGAAAGTGTAGCTGCTGCTCATTTCATAGGGAAAGTGATAGCTAGGCTAGGGTATTCAGTGTCCACTACAGTCCTGAAGGACTCATCTGATCTCTGCTGTAAGGACAGCACCCCGAAAAGCCCTTTTTAGGGCTAGAACATCAGTCTGCTTTTTTTTTTTTTTTTTTTTGTGTGTAATGTAATTGCAGTTGCCTGCCTGCCAGCTTCTGTGTCAGGCTCACAGTGGATACTGTGCCCACTTGCCCAGTGCCACCACTCATATCTGGTGTCACAATAGCTTGCATTTAAAACAATTTTTTTCACTGTAATAGATTGAATAGCAGTTGTCTGCAAGCGTCTGGGTGTCAGGCCAGCATCTGTGATGGGAAATCAGGCAGTTATCTAAACGTTTAGATTGAGCTTTAGCTTAGAACACCCTTGAAGGTGTTTAAGGAGATTAGGGCTAGTTTAGAGGATTCTTCTTAGACCTCTCTGGGTCTTTATAGCCCTTCTACCTATCCAGCATTACTGGAAACTAGCTAAGAGAAAGGGTGTCTGTGATACATTTAACTTTATATCACCTTATTGACACTTTATCACTCCGGTCTCCATACTCTCTGCCTATACCCATCTATTTAGAGGGAATTTCCTTGCCCCTGCCAATATTATATAATAGGTAATAGTATTACAATTATTACACAATTAGGTCTCTGAGGACAGGTGTCAATCCATATCTGCCAAGTGACCCTATGTAGGGGGAACAGTCCCTATTCTGCTCTGTGTCAGTGTGCATCAGGGATCCTTAGGATAGGTGTCAATCCATATCTGCCAAGTGACCCTATGTAGGGGGAACAGTCTCTATTCTGCTCTGTGTCAGTGTGTATCATGATCTCTGAGGACAGGTGTCAACCCATATCTGCCAAGTGACCGTATGTAGGGGGAACAGACCCTATTCTGCTCTGTGTCACTGTGTATCAGGGGCTCTGAGGACAGGTGTCAATCCATATCTGCCAAGTGACCCTATGTAGGGGGAACAGTCTCTATTCTGCTCTGTGTCAGTGTGTATCATGGTCTCTGAGGACAGGTGTCAATCCATATCTGCCAAGTGACCCTATGTAGGGGGAACAGTCTCTATTCTGCTCTGTGTCAGTGTGTATCATGGTCTCTGAGGACAGGTGTCAATCCATATCTGCCAAGTGAACCTATGTAGGGGGAACAGTCCCTATTCTGCTCTGTGTCAGTGTGTATCAGGGGCTCTATTCTGCTCTTTGTCAGTGTGTATCATGGTCTCTGTGGACAGGTGTCAATCCATATCTGCCAAGGGACCCTATGTAGGGGGAACAGTCCCTATTCTGCTCTGTGTCAGTGTGTATCAGAGGCTCTGAGGACAAGTGTCAATCCATATCTGCCAAGTGACCCTATGTAGGGGGAACAGTCTCTATTCTGCTCTGTGTCAGTGTGTTTCATGATCTCTGAGGACAGGTGTCAACCCATATCTGCCAAGTGACCCTATGTAGGGGGAACAGTCCCTATTCTGCTCTGTGTCAGTGTGTATCAGGGGCTCTGAGGACAGGTGTCAATCCATATCTGCCAAGTGACCCTATGTAAGGGGAACAGTCTCTATTCTGCTCTGTGTCAGTGTGTATCATGGTCTCTGAGGACAGGTGTCAATCCATATCTGCCAAGTGAACCTATGTAGGGGGAACAGTCCCTATTCTGCTCTGTGTCAGTGTGTATCAGGGGCTCTATTCTGCTCTGTGTCAGTGTGTATCATGGTCTCTGTGGACAGGTGTCAATCCATATCTGCCAAGGGACCCTATGTAGGGGGAACAGTCCCTATTCTGCTCTGTGTCAGTGTGTATCAGGGGCTCTGAGGACAAGTGTCAATCCATATCTGCCAAGTGACCCTATGTAGGGAGAACAGTCTCTATTCTGCTCTGTGTCAGTGTGTATCATGATCTCTGAGGACAGGTGTCAACCCATATCTGCCAAGTGACCCTATGTAGTGGGAACAGTCCCTATTCTCCTCTGTGTCAGTGTGTATTAGGGGCTCTGAGGACAGGTGTCAATCCATATCTGCCAAGTGACCCTATGTAGGGGGAACCGTCTGTATTCTGCTCTGTGTCAGTGTGGATCATGATCTCTGAGGACAGGTGTCAATCCATATCTGCCAAGTGAACCTATGTAGGGGGAACATTCCCTATTCTGCTCTGTGTCAGTGTGTATCAGGGGCTCTATTCTGCTCTGTGTCAGTGTGTATCATGGTCTCTGTGGACAGGTGTCAATCCAAATCTGCCAAGGGACCCTATGTAGGGGGACAGTCCCTATTCTGCTCTGTGTCAGTGTGTATCAGAGGCTCTGAGGACAAGTGTCAATCCATATCTGCCAAGTGACCCTATGTAGGGGGAACAGTCCCTATTCTGCTCTGTGTCAGTGTGTATCAGGGGCTCTGAGGACAGGTGTCAATCCATATCTGCCAAGTGACCCTATGTAGGGGTAACAGTCTCTATTCTGCTCCGTGTCAGTGTGTATCATGGTCTCTGAGGACAGGTGTCAATCCATATCTGCCAAGTGAACCTATGTAGGGGGAACAGTCCCTATTCTGCTCTGTGTCAGTGTGTATCAGGGGCTCTATTCTGCTCTGTGTCAGTGTGTATCATGGTCTCTGTGGACAGGTGTCAATCCATATCTGCCAAGGGACCCTATGTAGGGGGAACAGTCCCTATTCTGCTCTGTGTCAGTGTGTATCAGGGGCTCTGAGGACAAGTGTCAATCCATATCTGCCAAGTGACCCTATGTAGGGGGAACAGTCTCTATTCTGCTCTGTGTCAGTGTGTATCATGGTCTCTGAGGACAGGTGTCAACCCATATCTGCCAAGTGACCCTATGTAGTGGGAACAGTCTCTATTCTGCTCTGTGTCAGTGTGTATTAGGGGCTCTGAGGACAGGTGTCAATCCATATCTGCCAAGTGACCCTATGTAGGGGGAACCGTCTGTATTCTGCTCTGTGTCAGTGTGGATCATGATCTCTGAGGACAGGTGTCAATCCATATCTGCCAAGTGACCCTATGTAGGGGGAGCAGTCCCTATTCTGCTCTGTGTCAGTGTGTATCAGGGGCTCTATTCTGCTCTGTGTCAGTGTGTATCATGGTCTCTGAGGACAGGTGTCAATCCATATCTGCCAAGTGACCCTATGTAGGGGGAACAGTCCCTATTCTGCTCTGTGTCAGTGTGTATCAGGGGTTCTGAGGACAGGTGTCAATCCATAACTGCCAAGTGACCCTATGTAGGGGGAACAGTCTCTACTCTACTATGTGTCAGTGTGTATCATGGTCTCTGAGGACAGGCGTCAATCCATATATGCCAAGTGACCCTATGTAGGGGCAACCTTATCTATTCTGCTCTGTGTCAGTGCGTATCATGATCTCTGAGGACAGGTGTCAATCCATATCTGCCAAGTGACCCTATGTAGGAGGAGCAGTCTCTATTCTGCTCTGTGTCAGTGTGTATCATGGTCTCTGAGGACAGGTGTCAATCCATATCTGCTAAGTGACCCTATGTAGGGGGAACAGTCTCTATTCTACTCTGTGTCAGTGTGTATCATGGTCTCTGAGGACAGGTGTCAATCCATATATGCCAAGTGACCCTATGTAGGGGCAACAGTCTCTATTCTGCTCTGTGTCAGTGTGTATCAGGGATCCTTAGGATAGATGTCAATCCATATCTGCCAAGTGACACTATGTAGGGGGAACAGTCCCTATTCTGCTCTGTCAGTGTGTATCAGGGATCATTAGGTTAGGTGTCAATCCATATCTGCCAAGTGACCCTATGTAGGGGGAACAGTCCCTATTCTGCTCTGTGTCAGTGTGTATCAGGGTCTCTGAGGACAGGTGTCAATCCATATGACAAGGTGTCAATATGTCATATGTCAGGTGTCAATCCATATCCATTGTGATTTAGGAATGTTAGGTGATTTATGCCCTTTATGGATTAAAACCAGACTCTGCATCAACTGTGTAATTTTCCATGGGAGTTTTGCCATGGACCCCCCTCCGGCATGCCACAGTCCAGGTGTTAGTCCCCTTGAAACAACGTTTCCATCACTTTTGTGGCCAGAAAGAGTCCCTGTGGGTTTTAAAATTCGCCTGCCCATTGAAGTCATTGGCGGTTCGCCCGGTTCGCCGGTTCGCGAACGTTTGCGGAAGTTCGCGTCCGCCGTTTGCGAACCGAAAATTTTGTGTTCGCGACATCACTAATCTTAAAGAACAAATTACACCTCGGGGTTTAAGATTTACCAAATATCCTAAAATTGATCGGGATGATACGGTTTTTTATGGGAAGTTGAGAAAGAGCTTTGGAATCCTTTTTCATGGAGTTGAGAATTATAATTGTTTAGAGATCTTGAAACCTAAAAGAGATTGATAAGATCATCAAGGAGATTCAAGGCAAACTTGAGCCATTTCTAGGCACCAAGGACTGTGAATCACCGACCAAAATTCAGTTAAATTAGATAAGTTGGAAACCACAATTGCTACAGTGAAAAACAAAAAAATATTAGGGACTTATAGATTATGCTACTAACAACATAAGAAAAAAAACTATAACACATAAGGAGATTTCCTTTAAAACAGACTCAAGACCTCAGAAATCCCCCAAAGTCTATTTAAAAAAAAAAAAAAAAAAATAGTTAAAATAAGGATTATTAGAAAGCCTATTAATTTGGAAGAAAATAAACAATCAGAATGGATGGAGGTTAGAAGAAAAAACATTTTAGAAGTTACAGGAAGGAGGACAGACAAAAATTATGGAGGAGTTCAGATAACCAATTAAATAAAACAAGCCGCAACCCCAAAAGGAAAAATTCCTATATTTAATTGGTTTGAACCACTGAATACAATTGGAAAAGTTGAAACACTGTCACTTTTTAAGAAGGGGGTGTAGAGAATTTTTCGCTCAAAAAAACATATTCCACGAAAAGAAGATGCAGAGATCTCAAAGAAGGACATGTATAGCTTGGAGGAAAGACGAGACGGGGGGGATATGATAGAAACATTTAAATACATAAAAGGAATCAACACAGTAAAGAAGGAGACTATATTTAAAAGAAGAAAAACTACCACAACAAGAGGACATAGTCTTAAATTAGAGGAGCAAAGGTTTAAAAATAATATCAGGAAGTATTACTTTACTGAGAGGGTAGTGGATGCATGGAATAGCCTTCCAGCTGAAGTGGTAGAGGTTAACACAGTGAAGGAGTTTAAGCATGCGTGGGATAGGCATAATGCTATCCTAACTATAAGATAAGGCCAGGGACTAATGAAAGTATTTTAAAAAAAATGGGCAGACTAGATGGGCCGCATGGTTCTTATCTGCCGTCACATTCTATGTTTCTATGTTTCTATAAATAGAAATACAGGAAGAAAGAGAATGGAGAGAACAAAAAGGGAAAATAAGGAGGAGATACAAATATTTAATTCAAAAATGCATCCCATATAAGTGATTTAAATAAAGGTTTTAAATGTGCCCTGAGTTTAAGTGATACATTTGAAGCATATACTGATATTAACAGATTTTAAAGAATCTTGTGCCTTAAAAGTATTAAAATATATATATATATATATATATATATATATATATATACGATTGATGATGAAAAAGTAAAAGTAATTGTTAAAGATGATTTAAACACACAGACTTTAAAAAAAATCCTTATCTTTTTTTATCCCATTCATTTAAAGTCTATTAAGATGAAAGTCTTTGAAAAAGCATGCATTCGAGAAATTAGGGAATTAAATATAAAGAAGTAGAAATACAAAGTTAAATAAAGCCATCAGATAAAGGAAGTTGAGTGGTAATAATGAACAAAGATAAGCATTTAAAGGAAATATAGAGAGAATTGGAAGACAACTAAACATATAAAAAATGAAATTATAACTCCTCCTGTGGATATAAAAAAGACATATATGAAAACTTTACACAAAGGTCTTTTAAGAGGAATTTTAGTGCAAAAGGAGTATACATTTTTAAATACTGAATCCCCTAAAATGCCAGTTATTTATATCCTCCCCATACTACACAAGGATATTCAGAACTCCCCTGGAAGGCATATAGTTTTAGGGGTGGATTCCCTTCTTTCCCCTTTATCTAAATATGTGGATACCCAACTACAAAATATCGGAAAAAGAGTGCCCCTATTATTTAACCCCTTAACGATGGAGGCAATTGTACACGTTTTGATCAAAACAAGTGCACCCACACTTTATATATATAATTTTCGTGTTATATCACATGTATATATATATAACACATAATACATGTATATATATATAACACATAACTAAATGTGAATAAAATGTAGCAAGTGTGAGAAATTAAAAATTTTTATTTTTCATGTTCTGCATGCCATTTTAACTGTGAATGTCATAATACTGTTAGATTTTCAGCAATAAAATACACATATTTGTATTCAGCAATGTCTCAGGTGTACAGCAATACCCCTCATGTACAGGTTTTATGGGTTTTGGGAAACTTGAAGGGGTCAAATAAAGGGCTTTCCCCTTTTCCATTTTTGCACATTGAAATTTGCCAGATTGGTTTGCTGGACCTATGTTGCTTTTGAGACCATATGGTAGCCCAGGAATAGAAACTAACCCCATTTTGGCATGCCATTTGTAAAAGTAGACAGCCTAGGGTATTCAAAATGGGGTATGTCCAGTCTTTTTTAGTAGGCACTTAGTCACAAACCCTGGCCAAAGTTAGCGTTTATATTAGTTTATGTATTTTTTTTCTTGTTTTAGTATTTTTTTACAAATAAACTGCCCGTTCACCAATTATATTATCAGTGAAAAACATTTTACTGCTCTTTAGCACTCATATTTGTGAATAGTAATGTCTCACGTGTTCAACGGTACCCCTCATATAAAGGTTTTATGGTAGTTTGGAAAGTTAGAGGGTCAAATATAAGATTTGCCAATTTCTGTTTTTGCAAATTGAAATTTGCCACTTAGTCACAAACACTGGCCAAAGTTAGCGTCATATTTGTTTTTTTGGCATTTTTTTATACAAAAACTTCACTTTTACTGGTGATATCATTGTCATGGTAAGTTTTACTGTTTTGAAACACTCATATGTGTGTTCAGCAAAGTCTCCCAAGTACAACAGTACTTCCCATGTACAGGTTTTATGGTGTTTTGGAAAGTTGCAATATATATGTAACTCCATAATAAGTGTATTTTATATTGATATATATAACTATCAATCTCAAAATAAACTTATTATGGATTATAGGCCCTAAATTGGATTATAGGCTCTAAATTGCCACGGGGGAGGCAGAGGGGGGGGCTGCCTGAACGCCTAGGTGGTAGAGATGATTAGAGGGAGGATGCTGTGGCCATGCCACCGCAACGGCTTTAAAGTCCATTAAAAGCAGGATGGCATGGAATGCCGTAATGGCGTTAATGGGTTAAATGATTTGATGAGCCTCCTGCAGGTTTTAAAAATATTTATATGGACTGACTAGTTTTTACTATTTTTTTTGTGGATGACAATAGCCTATACACTTGTATAGAACACGAGATATGGTGTAAAACCACTAGATTCTTTTTAGAAGACTAATGATTATTCCACATGGACCAAATTGAATTTATTATAGATGGTACAAAATTAATATTAAATAATAACCTTTTTGAATCGAGAGAGACTATTTTTTACAGTGTAGGGGTACAGCAATGGAGATCAGGTTTTTGCCAAGCTAACTTATTTATGGCTTATTGTGGAGAGTCTTTTACATATTTATGTTAATAGCTTAAAACATAAGCTAGCATGTTTAGCATATATCACTAGGGGAGAGTTCCTGCGACTAAGAAGTAACTGTTCAGAAGTTGATAAATATAATGTTCAAGCAGATCTTTAAAAAAAAAAAAAAAAAAAAACAGTAATTAGATAGGGGCTCTTTGATAGAAAATCTTGAAAAAGAGATAGATAATATTCATGAGTATAGAAAGTAAGATCTACTAGTGTACACATTAAAAAAGGACAGTAATAAGATTGAACCAAAACTAAAAGAGATCTTATTAATTAATTTAGATAATCTATAAAGGGTTTCATCAGTTGTGGGAACTGTATGGTATGTAAAACAACAATATTAAATAAAAAAAAAAAAGCAGAGACTATTAGCTCTAGTGTTGCTAGACTTTAAAAAACAAACAAACAAACAAACAAACCTTTATTTTGAGTAGTGCTCGTTTTATACAATACATTATGCGTCAATATGGTATTTAAAAAATGCAAATAACATTTTGGCGTTACATGACTGAGGAACGCACCATTTTTTTTTCTCAACAATTCTATTTCCTTAACTACTGAGTGGAGCTGCAAGCGAGTGTGATATACAGGATAATAATTCGAGTAGTTTCGGGTTTTGTCAGCTATGCGTGGCGTATCACTTTAGGGTGTTGTTCCAGGTAGGTATTACAAAGTGTCATTGCATTTCTTTATGCAGTTGGGGTATGAGAGGTGTCTAGTGCCTGCAAGTGTGGCTGTATGTGACAGGTCTGTTTTGGTGAGTATTACCCCTTAATTGTGGGGCGGCGGGGTGCGGGGGGAGGGGGGGATTATCTCCAATCTGTGACAATGTGAGCTATTAATCTTAAATGGGCTGGGTACCTCAGAGTTTTATTTTATGATACTTAACCATTTCCCGCTACAACATGCAAAACAGCAATATAAACAGTATGAAACACAATGGTAAATTTGAACAAGAGAACCGTACACGTTAGGTCGTGTCTTAGCTGGCCTCTATGACTTTGTGTCAGGTGAGTTCATGGGCTCTGTGTGGGCATGCCCGTGAGTCAAGTCCCTGCTGAGGAGAGGCTCTTGGCACTAGGTACAAAAGGGACAACCGTTGCAGGGTTCCATGACCTAGTTGTGGCACCTCCATGTCACGTTTACATAGATTGATATGGAGCGCAACTGCAGATTTCTTAGGACTTAAATTGATGATTAGGAAAATTAGAGAATAATATAGGAATTGTATTTTTTAATATAGGAAAATACAGGTACTGTATCTTTAATTACTTCGCTGTTGGTTTAATTGGAGTAAGCAGCTTCCTATATCCATGCAATCTAGCACATTGGTGTTTGCAAGTTTTAGGGAAATGTAGAAAGCTATAATTGAAGTTGTAACAAGAGAGATTCGTTTTGGAGTTAGAGATAGCAGGCCAGGGAGCAGCTGGTGCCTGAATGCTTAACGGACTTGAGAGCAGACTATGGAAGGAATGCTCAGCAGGCTTGAGAGAGGGTAAGCTCTTATCACAGATGAAACAATTGACTTAGCTTCCAGAGGGTGAAAAATCAGGTTCCCGGAGTTCTCCTCCGGGGAGGTTCTTTCTGAGACAGGATGAGAGAAGTCCAGATACTAGCCGTGGTCGAGGAGAGGAGAAGGAGGTTAGTTCGAGTTCCGGTCGCATTATGTAGCGTGGCGAGACCGTGTCAGAGAGGGGGTGTGGCTAAACTCCGTCAACCCGGAAGAGACAAGGAATTACCGGTAGTTGGGGCATGACACTCCAGGTGTGACCAGGGTTGGGTGCTGATATTCCCAAAGCAGTGTAGAATTTAGGAGTTTCTGCCATTGATTGGAGTGTGTGGACCGTTCCGTTCTGGGTTACCAGTAAGGTACCCTGAGTTCCCCCAGCAGTAAGCAGAGTCATAATGGGACCCGGAATTCTGCACCACTGTAGTGTTGCCCTAGTCAGATCCTGAAAAAAATTCAATGAAGAGTCCTTAAACTTCAGTGGGGTTTTGCCCCGTACTGAAAGGGCATCGATCAATGTTCGGAAGGTGTCCTGATTTCAGTTTTCAGGGTTGCAAGGCTGGATGGAGTGCCGGATGGGAGATATTGGATATTTTCGGTAGGCCCATGAGGAGCTTCTACTCAGGCATCTACTCAGGTCCCCCCCAAGCTAGACAACATTTTTAAGTCATATCATGACGTAGACAGAGTGACAATTCGGCATTACCTCGTAACCCTGACATCGACAGAGGACTGGTACAAAAGCTAGGAAACAGGTGTGAAGTTCAATATCCAGATCTTAATGCTTTGAAACACAGTAGTATAATGAGTATAATGGACAGATATGCACCCAGAGGAAGACCGTTAAGGTAAAAACGTGTCGTGATTTATCCACTTTTATTCCATTGGTATGGTTTGTGCTATATATTTTTTTGCACTATTTTATTTCTTATTAAAGTTTATTCACTCCAGTCCTGATTGGATCTCGGACAAAAAGACAGGGAGCCTAAAGGATTACTAAAAATACCAAGTGCCATTGTAGCCAGAGCCTGCAATATGTGGCTGTGCAAAGTGCGAGTGGCCAATTATCTCTCTTACTATAAATATTTGCTTTAACTATATTACACTATGAGAGTGTCTCTCGCTGTTTCATTCCCAGATTTGCTGTGATGTACATTACCTCCAATAAAGGGAGGAAAGACAAAAAAGTTTTATTCACTATTTTCACTGTATTTTGAGTGTATAATTGTGCTCCCTGTCACTTTTTCTGTTTGTATTTTTGAATAATTGTAGATATTGGGAAAAGCTGTATATATCCCCTACTAGTGGAAAATACACTCTATACACAATATTTTATTTTGCATGTTATTAAAGTGACTCTTTTTATGCACCTTGTTATCACTAGAGAAAAACTATTTTTATTGTGCATCTTTCTCAATTAGTATTTTTTTAAATAAAGTTAAACATTCACGGTGTGCAGATACTGATGTTGTGTGCTGCATAGGCATATGTACATTAACCTTGTAATACACAGTGAGATGTTTGACAGCTAATCAAGCTTCAGGTGGTTGTGTTCAAGCTCTTGTTAAGCAGTGAAGTTTTATCACAGTGAGAGGTCTGTAAAAAGAAATCACTGAACTCTGTAAACAGCATGTGACAACTGGCAGCATGGGTAGCCTGTATGCCACAGTCTCTCATAATGTAGTTTGATGAAGACCAAAGAGGGATGATAAATTGCTACTCATTCGATCTTGGCAGAAAGTCCACTAGAAATCCTATAGTGTGTTTGGTACATACTTTTTTTCATTGTTGAGTATGATCATGTAGGGCTGGTTCTAGGAATTTTGTCTACACAGGCAGCTGGTGCATTTTGCCTCTTTTCCATCCACAAAAATAAAATGCATATTCACCTGTGTTTCTCTTAACTCCCGTTTTAAATGTCTTACCCCCTTATCTCTTTTTCCTTCCTCTGTGTGTGCCTCTTTGTACCCGATCCCCTCTGTTTGTCTCTTTATCACCCAGCCCCTTTGTGTTTCTCTTTCTCCCCCAGCTACTTTGTGTATATTTCTTCCCCTCAGCATTTCTGTGTGTCTCTTTCTTCCCCCAGACACTCTGTGTCTCTTTCTCCCCTTCCCAGCCCATCTATTTCCCTCTTTTCCTTTTCCCTTGTGTGCCTTTACCCCACATCCCTCTGTGCAACTCTTTCTCTCCCCATCCCTTTTGTGTGTCTCTTTCTCCCCCCAACCTTATGTATGTCTATTTCTTCCCCGCAGCCCATCTGTATGTCTTTTTCTCACTCAGCCTCTCTGTGTGTCTCTTTCTTCAACAACCAGCTCCTCTGTGTGTCTCTTTCACCACAGCCCCTCTGTCTGTCTCTTTCTTTCCTTCCCCAGGTCCTCTGTGTGTTTCTTGTACCCCTTACCCAACCCCTCTGTTGTTTTGTTCCCACCCACCACAGCCCCTTTGTATGTCTCTTTTTCCTCTTCCCCTCTGTGTGTCTCTTTCACCCCCAGGCTCCTTTGTGTGTCTCTTTATCCTCCCAGCCCCTTTTTGTGTTTCTTTCCCCCCAGCCTCTTTTGTGTGTGTCTTCCACTCCTGCCCTCCTTTTGTGGTCTCTAACACTGTGTGTTTCTAACACTTTAGACTTGTCTTGTTTTATTTTAATGTGTATATATTGATTTTCATATATGTATTTTGGTTGTTGTATTATTTTGCATCTTTCTTGTGGGGAACGTTGGGACTGTGGGCTCCCTTGCATTTGGGACCCCCTTGCATGGTAACCTGGGCTGTAGCCCCCTTTTTCCTATCATTCCCCGCTCCGTCTTCCCTTCCCCAGGGTTCCCCTGCTACCTGTCAGGCCCCCCTCTGCTCTGTGGCTACACTCGCCACTTCAGGAGGATTCTCACAACGGTACACACTGCCTTCAGGGGGCGTGAGGCGCCATTGGGACTCTCCTGCCCACCGAGCATATTATCTGCCAAGGGAACTGTTCCAGGTTAGTTGCAACCTTAGGGTAAGTCAGCAGGTCAGGTCTTGGCCTAGTAACCCAGCTTGGGGTGAGCCCCCGCATATTGTGCTGCCAAGTGGAGCTGTACTTGCAGTCTCCTTATTACTGGGTGAGCCCCAGATTTTGCTTCAGTCTGCATTATTGTGCATCACGTATTTGACCACTGTACCCCAGGCAGTCCCTGTCACCAATTTGCCTTTTATTTTATAACAGATTTTAATTTGGGTGAGCCCCAATACTATTTTAATATCCCAACATGGAAGATTCTCAGATTCCCTCTTATCTTCAAGCACAGATTAACATGGTAGTTGCTGCATCAGTAGAGAAGACATTTGCTAAGGAGCTGCCTGCCATGCAGGATACTACGTGGTATACTAAATCACTCCTAAGCACTCTCAAAGGAGAGAAGTATCTGAGACTCAGATTTATTGTCCAAGGACCATGAACGCACGGCAAAACACCACTGAAAGGGCGAAGGGTCCAAGACAAAACTTTCAAAAGGTAAGGCTCCCCTTAAGAAGAGAAGGCAGGCGGACCAGTGATCCCCATGACTCATACTGTATCCTCGGATGAGGAGCACGATATGCCTCCTTTACTTTCTGTCCTTAACGAATGGCCACCTAATGAGTCCCATTCAGATGATGGCACATGGAGCCCCAATTCTTTTATTAATGAAACATATCTGGGTGAGCCCCAGCAGATGAGTGACATGACCGAGAAACGGGTTTCGGAAAAAATGTCTTTGACTCCACGGGCCAATGGCTGTTTGACCCACAAAATATTTACCATCCCCCTCATCTGCTAAAATTCATGCACTTCTGGATGTGCAAGCCACTGGACAAGGAAGTCCGCAAACGCTTAAGGTCTGAATTCTCCAGACCTTCTCTATCAGATAAGATCGCATACACCCCTGAGATGGACCAAATGATGCTGGCATTCATGGCAAGGGGAGGCAGAGACCCAAGAAAGGGAGTCGAAATGTTATGACTTCTGTACTAACCGCGACACCCCCTGCAGGTCGCCTCTCTTTATTTTTTCCTAAAGTGGGTAGAACTTTCGTCAGATTCTTGGGTTCTACAAACCATTCGCAGTTATTGCATTGTGTTTGTGACCACCGTCACAGCACTCGCTCTCAGACGCTGGTAGAACTCATGAAGGAGATCTTCGAGTATTGCCTCCCACGCAATATCACACTAATGGCGAAACACCTGCCAGGAGAAACCAACCTGACAGCGGACTGGTTCTCTCGACACTGGAGAGACAGCAGCGATTGGCAACTGGACTCGCACATATTTGCAACGCTGATCAGGTTGAAGGGACTGCTCAGAATCGATAATTTCACGTCTTGCATCAACCGACAACTACTGATTTTCTACAGTTGGTTGCCAGTCCTGGAGGGTTCAGCGGTATATGCATTCCTGCAGAACTGGCCACCCAAAGGAGCTTATGCATTTCTGCTATTCGCAATGATTGCAAGAGTGATCCATCACATCAGATTACAAGAAGTGACGATCCTCCTGGTGACACCCCGGTGGACGAGTCAACCCTGGTTCCCGGTTCTCCTAGCACTGCCGTGCAAAGATCCTCGCCTACTGCCGGACGATCAGATGCTGCTGACGGATCACACGGGGAATTCTCATCCCATGCTACAAGAAGGACACCTCTCTTTAATAGCTTGGAGCCTTTCAGGGATGCTTGGTGTACCAACGACCTATCGTCAACAGCTAGAGGTATCCTCTGCGATTCCTGGGTCACAGGAACAAGAAAATTTTATCTCTCAGCCAGGAATTCCTGTAACGATTGGTGTGTGGTACGGAATACCGATCCCTTTACAGAATCTCTATCCTCCATATTTCTAGCATCTCTGTTTTCAGAAGGTAAGTCTTACCAGGCTATTAATGTGGTGCGTTCTGCGATAGTGGTGGCTCACATCCCAATCCAAGGGAAACCGATAGGTCAGAATCCCTTGGTTTGTAGAATACTTCAGGGCATTAGGATGCATAGACTCCCGGCCCCAAAGTACTCCTCCCTTTGGGATGTGCCCCAAGTTCTAAGCTTCCTAAAGGAATGGCCTTCCAACGATAAGCTGTCATTACGACAATTAACGGTGAAGTTACACTTCTCGTGTTTATTAACCTTCCGTCGAATTTCGGATGTTCGGGCCTTTGATTTAGACCCTTTTATCGTTTTCTCCACTTCTCTCACTTTTCGGGTATCTCGATGTACCAAGTCAAATTTAACTGCGATTTTCCATCCTTTTTTCCGTCAGAACCCCAACTTTATGTGGTCCAGGCACTACAGGCCTACGTGACTCGAGGCAGGGGCCTCCTTATCAGACATGTTACTAGCGGCAGACTGGTCACAGGAATCCACCTTCTGGACGTATTATTTCTGCCCATCTTCTCATGCCGCCTTCTCAATTATACCTTAGCGTTAAAACTGTAAAATATGAAGCCTCCTGTCATGTAATAAAATTTAAGATTATGTTAGCTTTAGTTTACTAATAATCTTAATTTTAATAATGACAGGAGACAAGTATTCCCCCCCCCCCCCCCCTTATTATCTTTCCCTTCTTCGGAATTGGGTTAGCCTTATACCGGTAAGTCATTGCCAATGTATGTATATGGTGGGGATGGTTTACGTATGACTATACTCACTGGTGTGTACCCTACTTGATACATTAATTGTGCTTGTTCTATGTCCTTGGTCTGTATTAACAATGGCTTATTCATAGTTTCTGAAGTTTCTTATTCCTTATTCTTTTTCCTAATGTTTCTTAATTTTCTTTGTGACTTGTGATGTCGCTACTATCAAGAGGAAGTGCCTCAGTGGGAGGAGCATGTTATACTGCTTGTTTCTGATTGGTTCCCTTTTTCTATGTGTTCTTTGCTGCTATGGAGTAATAAAGGAAGTTTATGCAAAATTCTCGCCTCCTGTCATTATTAGAATTAGGATTATAAATACACTAAAGCTAGCATAATTTTCAATTTTACCACGGGATAGGATGCTTCTTATTTTGCATAACAATTTATTTACTTAACTCCTATTGGGTTAGGAAGATGTAAACCCTTGGCTTAATTTTGATATTTTAGCAATTTAGTACATAGCCCCTTCATTTGATAACCTTATAAATGTCAATCCACCATGAGAACACCAAATTAAGGAACTATCTACTAAACATATTGTAACAAACCACCTCTTTTACAGGTAGGATTTTTTGACAGATCTTACGTTAAACCACAGCATTCTAGGGAAATCAAAGTCCAAGGCACATCCAGCTCTATTTTGCCAATATACTTGGTGCAAAATATACAGGTGCTTCAAAATAAAAATAAACAAAACAAAGCTCCTTGCTCTTGTTTGAGCACTTAATAAACACAGTAATCACTATCTGGAATTGGGTGGCTTTCACACTTTCACACAATTTAAAATAACAAAAATATAGATGCAAAACACACCACTCCTCTGGCTCTTTCTCCCTCACTCTGCAGTAGGCTGATCACTTCTTTTAAAAGCTACAGGTGAAAGTCAATTCACATCTCAGGAACTCCTGAGGTATATAAAAGTCTGATAAACCTCAGGCTGCTGTTTAGTAAAGCAGGCCTAATATATCTTCCCTCAACAACCATTCCCCATTTTCTATCACACAATGAAAGATCATAATTCAGAAAAGCCTTTTTATTTAATTTGAAAACTTTAGAAATGTAATAGTTTAATAGATAGCTCTCTGATTTGGTATTCTATATATTAGGTAATCCAAATCTATGTATATCAAATCTACTAAATTGCTGACTTTTCTGAACTATGATCTTTAAGCCATTTAATTGAAAATTCCCTAATTTTGCATCCTTATGTGGAATTGCCATATATAAGGATACCAAATTACACCCTGTTCCAAATTATTATGCACATTCTATTTAAGTGTCACAAAGATTAAATATTTTGTTTTTCAGTTCAACTCATGGATGGCATTGTATCTCAGGGCTCTTTTGATCACTGAAAACAATCTCGGACACCTGTGATAATTAGATTGCCAGGTGAGCCCAATTTAAGGAAAAACTACTAAAGGAGGGTGTTTGACATAATTAAGCAGAGCACCATTTTCAGGCAATATGAGGAAGAAAATGGATCTCTCTGCTGCCGAAAAGAGTGAAATAGTTAAATGCCTTGGACGAGGTATGAAAACATTAGATATTTCACGAAAACTTAAGCGTGATCATCGCACTATTAAGAGATTTATGGCTGATTCAGAGCCCAGACGGGTTAGTGCAGATAAAGGCACATTGAGGAAGATTTCTGCCAGATCCATGCATCGGATCAAGAGAGTAACTGCTAAAATACCATTACATAGCAGCAAACAGATATTTGAAGCTGCTGGTGCCTCTGGAGTCCCACGAACATCAAGGTGTAGAGTCCTCCAGAGTCTTGCAACTGTGCATAAACCTTCTATTTGGCCACCACTAACCAATGCTCACAAGCAGAAATGGCTGCATTGGGCAGAAAAATACATTAAGACTAATATTCAAACAGTCCTGTTCACTGATGAGTGCCGTGCAACCCTGGATGGTCCAGATGGATGGAGTGGTGGATGGTTGGTGGATGGCCACCCTGTTCCAACAAGGCTGCGAGCAAGGTGGTGGTGGAGTCATGTTTTGTGCCGGAATCATCGGAAGAGAGCTGGTTGGCCCCTTTAGGGTCCCCGAAGGTGTAAATATGACCTCTGCAAAGTATGTGGAGTTTCTGACTGACCACTTTCATCCCTGGTACAGAAGGAAGAACTATGCTTTCCGTAATAAAATCATCTTCATGCATGACAATGCACCATCTCATGCAGCAAAGAATACCTCTGCATCAATGGCTGCTATGGGGATAAAAGGAGAGAAAGTCGTGGTGTGGCCTCCATCCTCCCCTGACCTCAATCCTATTGAGAACCTTTGGAGCATCCTAAAGCAAAAGATCTATGAGGGTGGGAGGCAGTTTACATCCAAACAGCAGCTATGGGAGGCTATTCTGACATCCTGCAAACAAATTCAAGCAGAAACTGTTCAAAAACTCACAAGTTCAATGGATGCAAGACTTGTGAAGCTGCTATCAAATAAGGGGACCTATGTTAAAATGTAACGTGACCTGTTAAAATGTTTAAAAAGTTAAAATGTTGTTATAAGTTTGATTGAAATAGCTTTTGATTTCAGAAAATATGCTGCAAACACAACAAATGACAATTTTCAGTTCTTTACAACCTATAAAGTGTTTTGAAACTTACTGTGCGTAATAATTTGGAACAGTGCATTGTAAGTTTTTTTATGTTTTAAAAAAATACTGTTATCATTAGGAGGTTTGTTCAATAAAATTTGAATTGTACTCTTAATAGTTGATAACATGAGAATTATGTTGACTGTTATTTACTAGACATGTGCAATTCGTTTCGGTCCGAATGTGAATTCGGACGAATTTCGGGCAATTCAGACATTCGGGTACATCTGAATGTCCGAATAGATGAATTGACGAATTGTTGAAGTCCCGAAGTTCCGAAATTGCCGAATTTCTGAAGTGTCGAAGTGCTGAAGTGCCGAAGTTCCGAAGCACATTATTGCTAGAAGAATGAAGAATGTTACACTGTATACAATTTTAAATAAAAAGTATACAAACATAGCCAGGATTCAGCTGTAAGCATTTGCAACACTTACAACAATCAATTAACATACATTCATATAAAATGTAAGTTACTTAGACAGCCAATGTAATGACAGGAATGAATAAGTAGATAACTACCTAATTCCCACTGTATTAGGGAGCTATCTACTAAAAGGCTGAAATACCTAAATTGGTCTTTGAGCCAAATTTACTAATACTGAGTAAAGATTACTTAGTATTAGTAAATTATGCCTCTACTCGCTATACCGCGAGTAGGGGCATGTCTATTAAACACGGTTAAAAAAAAAAGGTCCCCCCTCCTGAGCGGTGGGTGGGGGCCCTAAATACTAATAAGGGGAGGTACCTATTGCCCCCCACCGGCCCCCACCCCTGAGCGGCGGGTGGGGGCCCTAAAGTAAAATAGGCTGCGCATTGTTTTTTGTTTTTTTTTGACAATCTTTATTTTCATATTTAAGTATTCGTACAAGATACTGAGCTTATTGGTTACAGAGCCAATTGGACAAAATGCAATATAAAACGTTGAAACATATAACTTCCCATTTGTATATTTCGAATCATGTTTGGCTAACATTGTTTAAGTACTATGCTATTTACACTATGTGCATCTGGTCATTATCACTGGTATCAGAATGAGCCAATTTCTCTTGTACTGCTGATTTTGAAATATTATTGCCTCTTTGCTCGAGTGTTATAGCCTGTTTTGTGGAATTGCGGTGCAACAGGTTAGTTAGCTAGCTGTTTACCTAAAATTTGTTTGGCCTTGTTGTGTGCACTTTCCATATGGGGTTACCTCCTGTAACTCTGTGTTTCTCGGAGCCAACAGGCATGTATTAGTGCTTCCCCTGTTCTCACTTCTTTTGTCGTAGGATAATTCCAGGTCGTGAGGTAGGGGCGAGTTGTGTCTCGTGGTCGTGGCTGTCTGTTCCTGCCTTCTATGCAACTTCTTTCGCGTTTATGTTCTGTTTGTCTCTTCAAATTCTGTCTTGTCGATTGTGTGGGCTATTGGATCCTTTTTGCCTCCCTTCACCAGCCTATAGGTTTCCCTTGTTGTGTGTGTGTTGTGGGTTGACCTCCAGATTGTTTGTTCCGTGGTTCGGGAGCCCTTGGTCGTTCCCTCGGCCCCCTTTCCTGTGCAGGCCCCGTCCACCCCGGTCATCGTATGTGGGGGGAGAAGGAAGGAAGGGAGGGGGAGGAGGGGATGTAGGAGAAGGGAAAAACAAAAAAGGGGAGGGAGAAGAATTTTGGGGGATGGCGAGCTCCCTCGTCCCTCCGGGCTCGCCGCGCGTCCCCCGTCTCGTGTCATGAACGGCGATCGCGAACTTCCGCAAATGTTCGCGAACCGGCGAACCGCGCGAACCGCCATTGACTTCAATGGGCAGGCGAATTTTAAAACCAACAGGGACTCTTTCTGGCCACAAAAGTGATGGAAAAGTTGTTTCAAGGGGACTAACACCTGGACTGTGGCATGCCGGAGGGGGATCCATGGCAAAACTCCCATGGAAAATTGCACAGTTGATGCAGAGTCTGCTTTTAATCCATAAAGGGCAGAAATCACCTAACATTGACACCTGTCCTCAAAGCCCTGCCCTGATACACACTGACACAGAGCAGAATAGAGACTGTTCCCCGTCCTCAGAGACCATGATACACACTGACACAGAGCAGAATAGAGACTGTTACCCCTACATAGGGTCACTTGGCAGATATGGTGGGGTCGTGGGAGGGGGAGGATGACTTTCACCTCTTCCCCTGTTAGATTCCCGTTGTGCTGTGACATCGCCCTTATACGCTGTGTAAAGCATACTATTTAATTTGATCAGCATGGCCACTTGAGTTTTTATAGTTTTCACGCTGCTTGTAGTTTATATATGGTTTACAAAAATCAAACAAACGATAAAGTAAACATGTAAGGATTCAGAATATTCTTTCAAACCCTTACACATTGTGTGTACGTATTTTTTGTCTTAAGTTTGTGGCTTTAAAGAGGTTCACGTTGTTTCTATGATGTGCATAACATGTTCTTGTAAATGTTTGTTAAATTTTTCCTGGAATTGTAATTTTTGAATCTGAATAAAGATAGTCAAATCCCTGATACACACTGACACAGAGCAGAATAGGGACTGTTCCCCCTACATAGGGTCACTTGGCAGATATGGATTGACACCTGTCCTCAAAACCCCTGATACACACTGACACAGAGCAGAATAGAGACTGTTCCCTGTCCACAGAGACCATGATACACACTGACACAGAGCAGAATAGAGACTGTTCACCGTCCACAGAGACCATGATACACACTGACACAGAGCAGAATAGGGACTGTTCCCCCTACATAGGGTCACTTGGCAGATATGGATTGACACCTGTCCTCAAAACCCCTGATACACACTGACACAAAGCAGAATAGGGACTGTTGAAGGACACTGACTGGCTGCTATTAGCTTACACTAGAAACCTTTTTTCTTTGTAAAAGCACGCTATAGAGACACCAGATATGATTGGCAATGTGCACTGGAACAGTTCTGCAGAGCACACGCTGAAGGAAGGACTGACAGAGCCGCTTGAAGGACACTGACTGGCTGCTATTAGCTTACACTAGAAACCTTTTTTCTTTGTAAAAGCACGCTAAAGAGACACCAGATATGATTGGCAACTGTCAAAGCACGCTGGCACAGGTCTGCAGAGCACACGCTGAAGTAGGCCTGACACCCAGACGCTTGCAGACAACTAACTGCTCTTCTATTACAGTGAAAAAAATATATTTCTTTTAAATGTAAAGCTTAACCTATTGTTAAAACAGATATGAGTGGTGGCACTGACTGTGCAAATGGGCAAGGCATCCAACCTGACACAGAAGCTGGCAGGCAGGCAACTGCTCTTCTATTACAGTGAAATTTTTTTATTTATTTTAAATGTAAAGCTTAACCTATTGTTAAAACAGATATGAGTGGTGGCACTGACTGTGCAAATGGGCAAGGCATCCAACCTGACACAGAAGCTGGCAGGCAGGCAACTGCTCTTCTATTACAGTGAAAAAAAAAATTATTTTAAATGTAAAGCTTAACCTATTGTTAAAACAGATATGAGTGGTGGCACTGACTGTGCAAATGGGCAAGGCATCCAACCTGACACAGAAGCTGGCAGGCAGGCAACTGCTCTTCTATTACAGTGAAAAAAAAAATTATTTTAAATGTAAAGCTTAACCTATTGTTAAAACAGATATGAGTGGTGGCACTGACTGTGCAAATGGGCAAGGCATCCAACCTGACACAGAAGCTGGCAGGCAGGCAACTGCTCTTCTATTACAGTGAAAAAAAAATATTTTAAATGTAAAGCTTAACCTATTGTTAAAACAGATATGAGTGGTGGCACTGACTGTGCAAATGGGCAAGGCATCCAACCTGACACAGAAGCTGGCAGGCAGGAAACTGCTCTTCTATTACAGTGAATTTTTTTTTTTATTTTAAATGTAAAGCTTAACCTATTGTTAAAACAGATATGAGTGGTGGCACTGGGCAAGTAGGCACAGTATCCAATGTGAACCTCACACAGAAGCTGGCAGGCAGGCACCTGCAATTACATTACACAGGAAAAAAAAAAAAAAAGCAGCCTGATGTTATAGCCCTAAAAAGGGCTTTTTGGGGTGCTGTCCTTACAGCAGAGATCAGATGAGTCCTTCAGGATTGTAGTGGACACTGAATACCCTAGCCTAGCTATCAATTTCCCTATCTAATCAGCAGCAGCTAAACTTTCCCTCCTCTCACTAAGCATGCATCTTCCGAATGAATCGAAAATGGATGCTGGGAGGGAGGTTGGAGGGTGTGGAAGGGAGGGAGTGCTGCTGATTGGCTGGAATGTGTCTGCTGACCGAGAGGCACAGGGTCAAAGTTTGCCCAATGATGACGAATAGGGGGCGGATCGAACTGCGCATGTGTCCGCCCGCCGCGGCGAACGCGAACACGCTAAGTTCGCCGGGAACTGTTCGCCGGCGGACAGTTCGGTACATCACTAGTGAGGGTTATTATTAGTAAATTTGCCTGAAAGACCAATTTAGGTCTTTCAGCCTTTTGGTAGATAACTCCCTAATACCGTGGGAATTAGGGAGTTATATACTAAGCGGCTGCAAGAGAAGTTCTGAAGTGCTGAAGTCCCAAAATTCTGAAATGCCGAAATTCCGAAGTTCCGAAGTGCCAAAGTTCTGAAGTGCCGAAGTTCCGAAGTTGCCTAAGTTCCGAAGTGTCGAAGTGCCGAATGGCCGAATTGCCGAAGTCACAAATTTCGGAATGCCGAACCAAACCGAAAAGTTTCCCCATGCACATGCCTATTATTTACATGAATTATTTAGGTAAATGAGAAAAATATAATTTGCATAATAATTTGAAACAGGGTGTAGGACGCTAACTACTAAACATCTGAAATACACTTTTCTTAATTTCGAACCTTCAGTAGTTTAATAGATAGTTTCTTAATTTAGTGCCCTTATACAAGGCAATTCCACATAAGGGTAACAAACTTGGGAGTTATCTACAAAATGACTTTTGAGCAATATATGAAGGATAATTAGGGAATTATTTATTACACAGCTAAAAGATAAACATTGAACAAATACATTTTATTAATTTTAAACTTTGTGTGCGTTTTGATGGCATCAGAATGCAGTGGGGGTGTTGTTTGATAATGTTGGTGTTTTAATGAAGTGTTTGTATGTTGCGTTGCTGTTTGAATGCAGTGTTGTATTTGTGTATAATGTTGGCATTTGAATGCTGAGATATGAACATATGCACATACACTGCTTCACACATACTGATATAGATATACATACATGTTGACACACACATGCTGATACCGATACACATAGACACGAAGACACACACAGATAACATATACTGGCACAGATACACATAGAGCAGCTGGAAAGGGAAGATAGAGTGTGCTGCTGGGCCCCCGTCTGCATTGAACATCGGCTGGCTTACTCCACCATGCCACTGGACCACCAGGGAATGTGATCTCCCCCTTCCTGGAAAGGTAAGAAACAGGGAGGGGGGAATAAAAGATACACAAATAAATGTAACAAAAAAAAAATGCTCCCCCCCTATTTTACACACACAATGCATCCTTGCAAGCACACAGTCTGCATTTACAACACACACTGGATTCACTTTACACACGCCCTGCTGACACACACATACACTAAGACAGTTACATACACACTGACATACTCATATTGACACAGATACACGTACACACTGACACTTACACACTATACACAGATATTGACACATATACACATACACACAAGTCATAATTTGGGAAGGGGCGAGCCGGCCCAAAGGGGATGGGTCCTACTACTAAAGGGGGCATGTTTGCCCAGAGAGATAATGGCAAGGTTGACTGACAGTCTGGCCCCTCCAGCAGACCACACACAGATCACTACATAGATTCTATGCGTGGTCTTAGTGCCCAGTCCCCTTTTGCATTTTGATATCTGCCAGCAGATTTAAAAAGAGGGACAAGTCACTGGGATCTAAATTTGCTGGTACAGTACCCCAAAATGCAGAACTGTTCCAGCATATTTGAGATTGTTGGCACCTATGCGGGATCTGGATGTGAAACACCTGAATTTACATAATATAACTTCAGCTGTTCCACTTCCTGCTGCCTTTTTAAAATATATATACACCTAATTTAATGGGGGGTGAATTTACCCATTATGTGTCTCCCCCCTGTTATTTGATTTCCCGGAGGGTGCATCACTCACACTCCCTCTCCTCCCCAGTTTAAATGTCCAAAACGTATATGCTGTTTTATTTGCAGAATAAGGGCATTCCATATGTGTTTTTTTTCTCTTAAAAGATTAAATGCTTGAACATAATTAGCAATAGCATCATCTTAAAATCTATATATACAGTACACAAGTATATAATTATATGACACATGAGTAAACACCGTTGATAGTAAATGCTGAAACAGAAAACAGGTAGGCACTTAACTAGTATCTGTCATCAACAACAGTTGAGAATGTCAAGATCTATTTAAGATAGACATAGAAAAGAAATCTATGTATTAACCTTGTAACATTAACACCAAATACATTTACATAGTTACATAGTTAGATAGTTACATAGCTGAAAAGAGACTTGCGTCCATCAAGTTCAGCCTTCCTCACATATGTTTTTTGCTGTTGATCCAAAAGAAGGCAAAAAAAAAAAACAGTTTGAAGCACTTCCAATTTTGCAACAAGCTAGGAAAAAAATTCCTTCTTGACCCCAGAATGGCAATCAGATTTATCCTTGGATCAAGCAGTTATTACCCTACATTAAAATATTATATCCTTGAATATTCTGTTTTTGCAAGTATGCATCTAGTAGCTGTTTGAACATCTGCATGGACTCCACCACTTCTTCAGGCAGAGAATTCCACATCCTGATTGTTCTTACAGTAAAATTGGCTTTCTTCTGCATGTACATGATGGCTGCTATAATTTATGCTAACTATTATGTATACATGTTCCCTCCAATTAAATACTAAGTGCAACAATATACAAAATTGCCATACATTGTACTGCACATAAGATTGCAGGTGATATGCATACACATGGTTCAGTGTCACTAGTTGTAAATAAATGCTACAAATGTCAACTGCATTTTATCTATACGTTTGCTACTAATTTGTCTAGCACAATAGATGTGTAGATAAAATGTATGAAGTGGGGCTTTGGGCCGCGGTGGCTTGATTGGCTGGGAGCTGTCTACTTCTCACCCACCGTTCGACTGCGTATTAATGGCCAACTCTCCAGCCCAGTTAGGATAACAAATGGCAAGTGGCAGGGATGCCCCCTGTTCCTCCTATTTATTCTGGTTCTGGAAGCGTTCCTACAGGAACTTAGGAAAAATCAAAAGAGCCATGGATTTAAAATCAAAGGGGAGGAATGCAAAATATCTGCGTTTGCAGCCGATCTCATTTCCACTGTATCTGACCTGTTCCACACTTTCCCACACATCCTGGAAGAAATGGACCTCTATGGAAGGTTATCCAACTTTCGGGCCAATCTCATAAAATGCGAGTTACTTCCCTTGCACACGACCCCAGACATAAACGCACAACTGCAGCAGAATTTTCACTTCACATGGGCCGCCACCTCTATTAAATATTTGGGTATACACCTACCGCTTAGGACTAATCAATTATATGATCTGAATTTTCCCCCACTACTAGCTGCCATATCTAAGGATATGACAACATGGCATAAACCTTGTTATGGCTGGTTTTGCAGACTTAACATCCTAAAAATGAATATGCTGCTATGCATTTTATATGCCCTGCAAACGATTCCCATAGTATTCCCCAAGAAATTCTTTGATATAGTTAGGGCGATGGTCACGTCTTTTATATGGTCACACTCACATTCCCGACTGGCACACTCTCTCCTCACCAAGTGTGGTGACAGGGGAGCTGTTGGACTCCCTGACATAGACACGTACCGCAAAGCCATCCATCTCGCTAGGATCTATGGATGGACCGACACTAGCACGACCCAAAAATGTGTGCACATAGAAGCATCCTTCTTTGACACTCCCATCCTGACAATCCCATGGCACAACTCAGGCCTAATGTTCCTCTTCTCGATGAACTCACCCAAAGGTACACAACACCTCTAATATACACAAATAGCTCACTGCCAGATGGAGATAGGAACCTTACAACCTTCGACCAGCTGGGCACTTCATGCAGCTTAAAATTTAAGATACTCTCCACAATGTACACGATGCTACAAAAACCACACTCACCTGAACTCCCAGGGTTCACCGGGAAATGGGCAGAAGAATTGCATGTAGACATCACACATGACCAGTGGCAGAATATATTTATTAGAGTACACAAGACATCTACAAATCTCATTACACAAGAAAGTAATTACAAAAGGCTCACTCGCTGGCATTACACCCCAGCGAAAATACACAAAATACACAAGGTCTCCATGGATACGTGCTGGAGATGCCAACGACCAGATGCACACCCTGCACACATCTGGTGGCAATGCCCTAAAATCACAAAATACTGGAAACGAATTCCCACACTGATACACACAATCACGGCAACACAGTTTCCATTTTTCCCAGAATACCTCCTATTTCTCCTACCTCCCCCCCAACAGAGAAGACAGGGGACAGCCCTGGCCACCCACTTACTTATGGCAGCAAACCAACTAATTCCAGTCTTTTGTAAATAGATAGAGCCCCCATCCATTAGGGAATGGATCCAAAGGGTAGAGGGTGTAAAACACATAGAAGAGATCACCTATGCAAAATCCAAAAATGACACTACATTCACGAGCATTTGGGAACCATGGAGCACTTTTATACTGGCAGACACCAACTCTCACTGAAAGGCAGTCATTCCCAGACCGCGTGCATTTTCGAGCACACATAGATGATTAATACGTGGGAGCCGACTCTCGAGTATCACATATCTCGGGTACTCAGTCAATGCCACACGCTAGGGTAGAAAATATAGTGATTTGATACAACGTAATCCATAGCGATGACTGTGACACACTCCTGCGAGGACTCGACATTCCTCCTGGTACTGACCTACATGCACACCGAACTGCAAGATGCCGAAAAACACTATGTTGTCTCCACACCTGAACCCCAAAGGTTGAAATGTTAACACGAATATGTACTAGTAAAGTCATAGTATACATATTGCTTATATGAAGGACTTTGTCAAATGTGAACTTTACTACTGTAGAAACACACTGACACCAATTGCGAGACTATGTTATTCAGTGAAATTGTTATTTGATAACTATTATTAAAATGAACAGAATGTTATTCTAAATGATGGCCATGTATTTTTTATGGTTTGAAAACCTAATAAAAATATATTTTTTAAAACTGTATGAAGTGGCCACATCAAATGTTTGATTAACAAGTGCCCTTAAATCTAAAATAAACATACATTCTGCAGCATGATTTAATACAAATGCATTAATTATTACTATATTCACACATTGGATTTCAGGGTACAAATGATTTTGTTAAATATATGGCAAAGTCACGTTTTATAAAAAAAAAAATGTGCAAGTTGACAAACAACAAAACATATAACATTTTCTCTAGAACCTAAACTAAAATAGTTACTTTTTTTACATTCAAATCTGACTGGTTTATTACGTTGGTAATTGTCAGAAATTCAAAATGCATTGAAAGTGGATTTCACATTTTGGGTCAACATAGCAGAACTAAAAACATACCAGATTCCTTTTACCATTTGGTTATTTTCATTTAAAATATGGAATTCACTGTGAATTCCCCATAAATCGTGCACAGTGTGAACCTTTGTCATTTACTTGCTTTGAAAAAAAGGTATATTTTTACTATTGTCTATTTGATTTTACTTAAATGTTCTACATCATTTATTGAAAAACCACCGGGAAGTAAAAATGATAATTATTTTGAGCCTGCGCTCAAAATCTTGTTTTTTTCCTGTACATAACGCTAAATATCTTAGTGATAGTTACCTGGCCCCCATGAAGACACATTCCATTAACATATGTTATGTAACCACACCTCTAAAAATATCAAGTCTGTACAAAACAAGTATTTTCTGTTGATCCTCTCCACCCTGTATAGTCCATTTTAGTTTGTTTGGAATTTACATTCTTCTACCCCTTTATGAAAGTTGTATGTGACTCACATTTTCATTTATCACCCCTTACTGCTTTTAATATTATTTTATAATCTTTTTACTGCATTAATCTATTGATTTATTACATACACGTCTGGTAATTTGTAGCAAATTAATTTCAAATGTAATTATCACCAGCCCACCTGGATTTCTTAAATTGCCAAATATTACAATAAGAGAACTTCACTTCAGTAAGGGAAGACATTGTGACAATTAAGTGTTATATATTTGCTAATCAATAATAATTTAACAAATGTAGCCATATTTTAATAAACTTTTCAACACCACAGAGAACTGATCTCGCTGAATGTGATTGCTGTAAAGTTTATAAGGCATCCTGATACTTCCACATAAAGTCCAGACAAGAGATACACTCAAGAGATTGTAAAGTATCTTCTGAGTGACATTTAAAACCGTATCCATCACTTACCTTGTTTTAGTTGCTTGGTTGGGGAAGATTTTGGTCTTCGACTAGCTTTTCTGTTTGCTGTTTGAACTCATGGCTCTGACTTGTCAGCCATTCCAACTCTTTTTAATTTCTGACTCAAATGGCATGTCTGGGTGTGTCCAGAGTATTCAGGTAAAGAAATTGCTAAGAGAATAATGTATCTTACTACTGCCATCCACTTGTGAATACAATAAAATGTGCAGAGCTGTATTACAAAAGAAAAAAGAAAATAACCTCATGCAAGCATTCATTAAGCCTTCTCTGCAGAAATGGAAAGAATGAGTGTGTGAGAGAGAAAATATAAATAAATGATGCACACCTCCCAATTCGCACTTAGGACGAACCCAATAAGCAAGCAGATCAGTTCGGAGATCTTTAGCAGTGTGAACTGGCTACTTTAATATCGTTAGTCAGTGCTGGGTAGTAAGAGAGTGTCACTTCCTCTCAGCTTACAGACCCCGTGGGCCAAGAGGACGGAGGAAGCACTAAGAGGAGAGAAGAAGTTTGAGGACATTTGATAAGCTTGTGGCTGATCAATCATCTCTGTGTCAGTGTGGGTATCAGCCACAACATTAAAACCACATGCCTAACATCGTGTAAACACCATCATGCTGCCAAAACAGCTCTGATGCATCAATGATTGGACTCCACGAGATCTTTCTCGATGTCCTCTGGTCTGTGGTGGAACGAATGCAGAGTGGACCATGGTGTATGAAATGTTTGTGACCCTTCTAGCACAAAGGTTGCCAAAAGGTAGCTCCCCATCTGTGATGCTAGGCCATCTGGGGATTTACCATTTGCCTATTCCTGCAGGGTTGTATATGTGAGCAGTGTTTGTGCATTTGAATGTAAGCATGTTTTTGTATAGAGTATGTGTGTGCATGTAGGAGTTTTTTGTATATACTCTTGCCATTGATATGCAGTGGTGTACTAGTGTGTAATGCTTTCGTTTGAATGCAGGGGTGTATATAATTAAAAAATTTGAATGCAGGGTGTTTATACATAATGTTTGTGTTTGCTTGTAGGATGTGTTTTCATGTAGTGTTGGTGTTTGATTTCTTGGATGTATGTACAAATAAACATACACTGCAACATGCATTCATACTTACACAGATATACATACACATTAACACACAGATAAACACATATAAACACACTGACACATACACACACTGTCACACAGATACACACACTGACACATACACACATATCCAGATACACACACCTTGACACACAGATAAACAAATTGACATAAACACATCTTGACACATAGATACACTCACTGCTGCACACACAAATCTTGACACTCAAATATACATACACACAGAGATATGACAGATATACGCACACTCAGATACACACACTGACACATACATACACTGACACATACACACACTGACACACAGATACACACACTACCACACAGATACACATATTGACACACACACTGATACACAAATACACACTGACATGCAGATACGCACACTAAAACATAGATACATATACTGACACATACTCAGAGTGACACACATAGATACACATGATATGCCATACTTTATGTATTTATAGCCACCCTCCTGTTAACATACCTTTTGTGTGCAGGAGAGTAGCTTTCCTGGGATCCTGATGATCCCGGCTGATGGGAATGAAGGTCAGGAGCTGGCTCTGGCTCTAAATTTTTGCAAGTTGCTAGGTGAGTTTGTTGCTCCAACACATCCCACAGATGCTCAATGAGATTAAGATAGGGGGAGTTTAAAGGCCATGGCAACACCTTGAACTCTTTGTCATGCTCCTCAAACCATTCCTGAACAATGGAATGGCCTATAGTACATCCTGTTGCAATCTCTTCCCCAGGTAAAGGACTCATACGCACTTGGTCATCCACCTGACCTAAAAGTAAATGTAATTTTTGAGACCAGACAACCTTCTTCTATTGCTCCAATGTCCAGTTCTAACTCTAACGTCCCTAGTGAAGACGCTTTCGACAGTGGACAGGGTTTATCATGGGCATTATTACTGGCCTGCAACTATGCAGTCATATACATACCAAACTGCAAAACACATTTCTATCATGGTATTAAGTCTTTCAGCAATTTGAGCTACAGTAGCTCTTCTGTGTGATCGGACCAGACGGACTAGCCTTTGCTCCCTACATGCATCAATGAGCCTTGGGTGTCCATGACCCTGACGCTTGTTCACTGGTTGTCCTTCCTTGCACCCCTTTTGGTATGTACTTGCCATTTTGGAGATGCTCCGACTCATATCTAGCCAACACTATTTGGCTCTTGTCAAAGTCGATCAGATCAATGTTGTCCATTATGCCTGCTTCCAACACATAAAATTCAAGAAATGACAGTTCACTTGCTGCCTAATATTCCCATCCCTTATGGGATATAGTCAATGTTATCCACTTCACCTTACAGCTGTTTTAATGTTTGGTTGATCAATCTATATCCTGTATATTGTATATGTATTTATGCATGTATAGATATGTATACATGTATGCATATTCCGTTCGGCAGATCTATAGCACAGTGGAAAAGTGTGGGATCTTTTTAAAACTGTGGGAAATGGATGTTGGGTAAAATGCAAGCTATGTGGCAAGGAGATTAGCAGTGGAAAAGTTTGGGGACATTTGATAATCATCTCTGCACACATCACAGGGCTGTTCTTATGGTAGAGGTTTGGAGGGAGTTGAAGGTAGTCAAAAGAGATGGGGGGGGGCAAAAAAAAAAGATAGGCCCACCAGCACACCCTTGAAGAATTGTACATGTCAGGGGCAATAGAAAATACAGTGAGGAAAAAAGTATTTGATCACCTGCTGATTACAAGACCATCGCCAAGCAGCTTGGTGAGAAGGTGACAACAGTTGGTGCAAATTTGCAAATGGAAGAAACACAAAATAACTGTCAGTCTCCCTCGGTCTGGTGCTCCAAGGGCGCGGCACGTCCATAACCCGCGCTGGAGTTACGGCTCTAGGCGGCACTATGATTTTTCTGCCCCTGTCAGTGGCGGGCCAGTGGCTCTCCTCACCGACCCGACACCAGGAAGGGGCCCGGCGGCTTGCCCGGTATGCCGATGGGTGCGAGACAGAGAGCCAGCACAGTCTGCAGCTCAGCCTGTTCAGTGTCTCGCAATCTCTGGCCAATCAGAGTGTTGCCGCAGGTTACCACGACAACGCTTTGACTTCTGGATATCGCGAGACACTGCACCGTCTGCAGCTCACACCCGGTGGCGCTGCAGACTGTGCTGGTTCTCTGCCTCTCAGGGCAGATTGGAGAGACAGACCACCAGGGATCAAAGACACTGGACCACCAGGGAAAAAAATAAAGGTATTTTCTAAATTACAATTCCCTCCCTCACGGTCACCCCACCCCACTTTGTCAGCCCTCCCTCCCTCAGTCACTCTGCCACCTCCTCCCTTACTGTGTCACTCTCTCCCTTACTGTGTTACCCCCTCAGTCACTCTACCACCTGTCAACCCCTTCCACCCTCAGTCACTCTGTCACCCCCTTCCTTACTGTGTCACCCCCTCCCTCAGTCACTCTGCCACCCCCTCCCTTACTGTGTCACACCCTCCCTCAGTCACTCTGCCACCCCCTCCCTTACTGTGTCACCCTTCCCTCTCTCAGTCACTCTACCACCTGTCACCCTCACTCTGCCACCCCCTCCCTCCATCACTCTGCCACCCCCTCCCTCCCTCAGTCACTCTGCCACCTGTCATCAACTCCCTCACTGTGTCACCCCCTCCCTCAGTCACTCTGCCACCTGTCACTCCCTCCCTCACTGTGTCAACCTCTCCCTCAGTCACTCTGCCACTTGTCACCCCCTCCCTCAGTCACTCAACCACCTGTCACCCACTCTGTCACCTGTGTCACCCCATCCCTCCCTCAGTTACTCTCCCACCTGTCACCCACTCTGTCACCCCTCAGTCCTTCTGCCACCTGTCACACCCTCCCAAACTGTGTCACCCCTCCCATAACCCCCTTCCTTCCTTCCTCAGTCACTCTGCCACCTGTCACCCCCTCCCTCACTGTCACTCAACCACCTGTCACCCACTCTGTCACCTGTGTCACCCCGTCCCTCCCTCATTTACTCTGCCATCTGTCACACCCTCCAAACTGTGTCACCCCTCCCATCACCCGCTCCCTCCCTCAGTCACTCTGCCACCTGTCACCCCCTCCCTCACTGTGTCACCCCCTCCCTCCTGCATTCACTATACACACACACAGACTGTATCCACTATACGCACACACTGCATTCGCTATACACGCACACACATTGCATCCACTATACACATACACACTGCATCCTCTGTGCGGGCACACACTTCATCCATTATGCACACACACACTGCATCCACTGTATATACACTCTGCATCCACCATATACACACACACTCTGCATCCGCTATCCACACACTGCATCCATTACAAAATACACACACTGCATCCACTATACAGACACACAATGCATTCACTACACAGTAAAAACAAAGAGAACGTTACCTGCGCTCTGGCAGGCTCTTTAGTTTTATTCCAATGGCCATTTGAATATATAAGCTCACCTGCCATGTCAGGGCAAGCCTCAAAAGGTGAGTCCTAATCTAGCCATTAGATATGCTGATATCAGCCAAGAATCTCCAGTGAGATAGGAAGGGGTATTTAATAAACCCTTTCATATTTAACCCTTTATATGGCTTCTACACATACAATAAACTTTGCTGGTATCAGACAAAGTGTAAACATCTCTAATGAGACATGAAGGGGTGTTTTATAAACCCCTACATACAGTTGCAAGAAAAAGTATGTGAACCCTTTGGAATGATATGGATTTCTGCACAAATTGGTCATAAAATGTGATCTGATCATCATCTAAGTCACAACAATAGACAATCACAGTCTGCTTAAACTAATAACACACAGAGAATGAAATGTTGCCATGTTTTTTATTGAACACACTATGTAAACATTCACAGTGCAGGTGGAAAAAAGTATGTGAACCCCTAGACTAATGACATCTTCAAGAGCTAATTGGAATGAGATGTCAGCCAACTGGACTCCAATCAATGAGATGAGATTGGAGGTGTTGGTTACAGCTCCCCTGCCCTATAAAAAACACACCAGTTCTGGGTTTGCTTTTCACAAGAAGCATTGCCTGATGTGAATGATGCCTCGCACAAAAAAGCTCTCAGAAGACCTACGATTAAGAATTGTTGACTTACATAAAGCTGGAAAGGGTTATAAAAGTATCTCCAAAAGCCTATCATCGAAGGAAAAATTAATTCCCAAGTTTATCAAGACATTTTACAGGAGAACTTAAGGTCATCTCTCTACCAGCTGAAGCTCAACAGAAGATGGGTGCAACAGGACAATGACCCAAAGCATAGAAGTAAATCAACAACAGAATGGCTTAAACAGAAGAAAATACGCCTTCTGAAGTGGCCCAGTCAGAGTCCTGACCTCAACCCGATTGAGATGCTGCGGCATGACCTCAAGAAAACGATTCACACCAGACATTCCAAGAATATTGCTGAACTGAAACAGTTCTGTAAAGAGGAATGGTCAAGTATTACTCCTGACCGTTGTGCACGTCTGATCTGCAACTACAGGAAACGTTTGGTTGAAGTTATTGCTGCCAAAGGAGGTTCAACCAGTTATTAAATGCAAGGGTTCACATACTTTTTCCACCTGCACTGTGAATGTTTACATGGTGTGTTCAAAAACATGGCATCATTTCATTTTTTGTGTGTTATTATTTTAAGCAGACTGTGATTGTCTATTGTTGTGACTTAGATGATGATCAGATCACATTTTATGACCAATTTGTGCAGAAATCCATATCATTCCAAAGGGTTCACATACTTTTTCTTGCCACTGTACTTATTGACCCTAAAGAGGGCTATAACACATACGAATCACCTTGCTGGTATCAGCTAAAAGGCAAATTTCTCTGTTGAGACAGGAAGGGGTGCTGCCCCTACATGCTTATAAAAACTCTTAATAAGACAAACATGGGGTGGCTGGCAGCAATGTAACATAGCTGTGTGATACAAACATCATATACAAACACAAAGATAAAGCACAGCGCTTACAGCAGCAGTAGCTTAGTATCCAACAGCTTTATCTTTGTGTTTGTATATGATGTTTGTATCACACAGCTATGTTACATTGCTGCCAGCCACCTCATGTTTGTCTAACAGATGTTAGAGATGGGATGCAATGGGCAGCCAATATTTTACTTCTGGTGGTGAGAAATGCACTTCCCAATTATACAGAGGATTGCAGACTGTGCTGCCTAAAAAAGAGAGGTTTTGAATGATTGCTGGACACTTCCACTAGTCAAAAGTTGAGGGAGCATCAAGAAGAAACAGGTCTGCTGCAGCATCTTCATTGCCAAGATGTTGTGACATGGAGGAACTCCACTTTGGAATTGATGGAATGTATCCTAGAGCAACAGAGGATGATACATTCCTTTATTGGAGATGAGCATAGTACTGACATGTCCACTGGAGAGAGAGGAATTGGAAGCTATAGGTCGCATTGTGGCAGTGTGGCAGTCTTTGAGTCTTTCAAGTATGTCATAAAAAATTAAATCAAGCCAAGGCAAGTATTGGGCAGGTGGTTCCATTATTCATGTACCTAAAGAACAACATAGAAGCAGTTCTAGAGTGCTGTAAGATTGAACCTGGAGAGAGGCCACATCCAGACATGGCAGGTTTTATTAGGAGGTTGAAGGAGGAATTGAAAAGGTGCATGCATGAAATTATGGATGCCACTCCAGAGGTGGCCACCATTTCTGACCCAAGAATAAAGAACAATCTGGCTGTGAGGAGTTGTATCCTGCCTATGCTGAAAGACAGACTAGTTAATAAAGTGCATGAGATGCAGAAAAAGAGGTGTATGATAATGGAGCAATAGAAGAGGTAGACATTTTCAAGAAACAATAATTCATAAAAGGACTGAAATTCCTTATTGCAGTGGCAGCAACTATGTGCAGCAGAGATCCTTCTCATTAGCTGGTGTCAGTGATTATGGTGCTAAATGCAAAGGCAGATAGAATGTAGTATCAACTGTCTAGGACGAGGTCCTTTCCAGAGCCATGGTGGGTAGAACCAGTGAAGCTACATCATCATCTACTACTATAGATTCTAATATTTAATGGGAACAAAAAAAGTCAAGTGTGGCCAATGATTGGGTTGCAGCCATGCCCACCTGCAACCCCTGGACTAAACATCCTGCTGATGCCATTTTGAGTTAAAATATTTTCCTTTAGGGGTATTAGTTGGGAGTAGGACAGAAGGAAAGCAGTGTGTTTTTTTTACCATTCTTGCAGAGAGCTAATAAAAAAGTAACTCCAGTTTGTGTCATTCTGCCACCTTTGTCTTATGTCCAATAATTGCTGCAGCCACTGTTATGAGTCTGATTGAGCCTACTTTCTGCCAGTCCGCCACCTCTCGATCTGAGCTTACAGCCATAGGCCAGTGCAGTTTTAAGTAAATTATTTAGGGATTATTGGGTGTGAGTAGGATAGGGCTGCTGTGTTTTGTCTTGTAGATCATTGCAGTGCTTTTTACCACTCTTGCAGGGATTTAATAATATAAAAGTGACTTCTGAATGGTCTAAAGGGACTCACTGTGTATCAAATAATGCTCTAGTAAAAAGTCCTGCGAGAAAACAAGAAAACTTTTCTTTTCAGATAGAAACTATAGAATTGTCCACATTAGCAGCATTAGAAGTGAATCTTGTTGTGGAAGAATACATTCTCCCTTCTGCACCAGAAGACAATGACCTGTTGAGGTCCCTGCTCCGTAAATCAGACAATGCTTCTGCCCTTGAAACAAAGCCAGAGTTCGAGCCCCATGGGATTATCCATGTGGTATGTACCTATGACTGCTTCATCTTCTCAAAGATGTACTTAAGTTTCCTGCCATCCATGGCTATGCTGCAATTAGCTAATTGGGTACTCAGACATAACTTAGATCCTTCCCTTGATATTGTGACAGTACACCATATGGTGAGAGAATAAATAGTTGTGGCGTACTCAGACTACAAAAAAATATAAGAAACAAAGAAGACTACTAAAATGCCTAAGTATAAATATGGGGATTTGGTTCACCATATTGCCATATGTTGTTAAGCCCACCACTACTTTCAAAGTACCCCATTAGTGAGTATACTCATTTTTTGCACCAACACATTAACTATTTAGTTTTAACACTGTTTTTTTTTTCAATATGTATTTTATTGAACAGTTTTCAGGAAGAGGGGTACAGAAAGATAAACAAAGGGGGGATAGGTCGGGGGGGACAAATATACTCATATATGCAGGTCTCACATAAGGGGGTACCACAGGCGTGGTAGAGGTAATCATGGTATTGGTTCATTACATTGTGAACATAGGTTTGAGAAAACGATACAGGGTGACGGTACAATAATGCCACAATATAGTACATCATACATTACAGCATAAGTTACCACAATACGTATGTCGGCACCTTCCTACCCACTCGTAATCCGGGGGCATGTGGGGGCAGGTACAAGGTGTTTGCTGGTTCCACTGTAAGGTTCATGTGGTAGCAAGAAATGTTGGGATGTGCTTATTTCCCCTCTAGTTCCTTCCACCTCTGCCAATTGTATCTCGTGATATTAGAGTGTTTCAATGTGGTCACAGAGAGTAATTCGTATTTGAGGAATTGGTTAGTCATGTGCTTTACCATTGCCAGAGGTGGACACCCTTGTTTTTTCCAATTGCACGCAATAACATGCCGAGTCGCCAGAATAGAAAGTACCACTAACTGCCTATCTGCGTGGGGTATATTTCCCGGGAGTATAAGAAATATGCCTGTAGAGGGCGTAGTTGGGTTGACCATTATTCCCAGTTGTTCCCAAATCCCTTGTGTTTCTAACCACAGTGACCTGATTTCTGGGCAACTCCACCATATATGTGTCATTGTTCCACTTTCTTTCTCGCATCTCCAACAGTTAGGAGAGGTATTTGGGAATATCTTGTGGAGTCTGGATGGTGTGTAGTACCACCTGAAGACAAGTTTTTTGTGGGCTTCAATATGAGAGTAACAGGAGGTTATGCCTTTTAGGGCTTGAAGTGAGGCTAGCCATAGGTTACCTGTGGGTGAGTAAATACATTCTTTTTCCCATTGTGTGCGGTACGTAAAAGTCGGAGGTGTCTTTTGGTTTTGTAATATAGTGTAGCAGACCGAAAGAGCTTTGGTCTTGGTCGGTGTTTTGTGATAACGATCATATAGAAGCGAGAAATCTTGGTGTGGTTTGAGTGTGGTTGGTGTAGGGGGTGTGACCACCTTTGAAACCAAACTCTTCAGCTGGAGATACGGGAAGATAAATGACGGGGGTAGTTGAAACCTTGTTTGTAATTCAGGGAAAGGTATAATAGCTCCTGTCCGACAGATGTCTGTGATGTGGGTCACCCCTAGTTCTTTCCATTTGTGCAGTGAGAGCCATGGGGAATTAAGGGCTGTGAGAGGAGCCCAGGTGGAGAATGTTGATTCTGCTGTTCGGGGGCAGTGAAGGTGGTCCCATGCCTTAATTGCATATGTAGTGATGTGGTGGAATCTCGGTAAAAATAAATTTAGTAGGCCGAGATTACCACGTGGCATGTGTACGTGCATATGCTGACGTATCGGTCGGTTGGTTGCACGTGGTAAGATACGATCAGTAGTGTACGGAGCATGTGCGAGAATACAGGATGTAGTATTCCCCTCCTCCATTGTGCTGGACAAGCCATGCGGTCAAGCAGGAAGTTAGTTCTTATTTGTTTTGATTGGTTAAGAGAATGTGTGGGTGGAGCTTAATATGGGAGGAGTTATATGCCTATATAAGGAGCCTGCACTATTGTCCGGGGCTCAGAACTTGTTGTATTTTGGTGACATTAGTCCCTCTGAGTCCCGATCGGTGAACCGAATAAATAATCTCTTCCTTCCTGAAGAAACCTGTGTCGATCTCTCTGTGCTTGGCTTCCGTCAGTTTCTCCTGTATCATTTGGTGCATTGGCCGGGAAGCTCATCGTTCAACGGTAGCTGAGAAGCAGAGGTGTGAGACGGTCTATCTTTGCCCACGTTCTCTACGGCTGCACCCCTGAACTTCTGCGTGGACCTCCCTTCGTCTCGGCGCCACTGGTCTGTTGTCTAGGAGATCATCGGCCTCTACGTAGTAAGTGCTGGGGTGTGCCCGTCGATGAGTGTGAACTCAGGTTCAGGAACGAGGAGGTAAGACGACCGCTGTTTTAGACGGCAGACCCACTAGGGGTATACCGATTGTGCGGTAGGCCCATAAGGGGTTAATCGGTGTTGGAATCTGCCCCCTCTGTCGGAGGGAAGGAGCGAAGGCGCACCGCTCAATCGAACGCTCTTTAGTAAGACCGTTTGATTTGGTTTGGAGTCAGGCAGGGTTCTGTGTAAATAGCCCTAGCCGGACACCGGTGTCTTGTCTAGACTAGCGTTCTAGGGTGTACAATTTGTTCGCTAGGTCGGAGGGACCGGGAGACTAAGCGGCGTCTGTGTAAATTCGGTCCGCTAGCTCTCAACCTATCTTGGCTAAGTGGGAAGGCGTGTAAATTTGGAACCCACTAGACTATTGATAGAGTAGAAAGACTAAAAGGGTTCTGTTGTAAATTCCGCCCTCTAGTTCGCTATATGTGGTGCTTGGGCAGTGTGGCTAACCAAAACGGATGTAGATAGTTTTAGGTAGTCCATCAAGGTACTGGCCAATAGATTAGTTGGGATTGTATATGTGATAAAGATTGTTTAGTAACGTGTATATCTTGTTAGATAGCGTGAGCTCTGCCGTCTAGCGAAAGTGTTAATAGTGTGTTGCTGTATTATAGTGCACGGTACCATAACCCTGTATATTTACTGATACTGTATATAAGTACTAATAATTGTCGTCTATTGCATGTCTAACACCATAACCACTAATAATTGTATTGTGACCTTAAATTGTACTTTGACCTATGCTTACCGTACTGTAACTGCTATTTGTAAAAGACAATGTTACTGGGGTGTGTTATAGACGGGTAATTCATATATAGAGAATTATAGCGTGGGTGACGGTATAGTTTCGCCAAAGGGCATAATATTGATTACTTAGTGACTGGTGTAACAGCTGTGTGTGTACGGGAATTCCCTGAGTGTTTTTATTGTGTTACTGTGTACGTTTCACTTGGTAACTGTACCACGTGGTGCTGTTGCCGGAAGAAACGGGTGTGACTGTTGAATAGAGCGTGTGTATAGCATTCGTTGTCAACGACGCTCCATTGATAAGTATGGGCGCGTCGGAGTCGACGATTTTGGATCCCTTAGGATGTATGGTAAAGAATTTTAAAAAGGGATTCACAGTATGTGATTTTGGGGTTAAAATGTCTTCTGCCCGTTTGATCACTTTGTGCTCTAGGGAATGGCCTACTTTGGTTGCAGCATGGCCGCCACGTGGCAGTTTAGATCCAAATCTGGTACAGCGTGTACACGTGGCTGTATCAGGTAGGCCTGAACTTTACGGACAGTTTCCATACATTGATTGTTGGAGGCAGGCCGTAAACGACTTGCCAAGATGGGTCCGAATATGCCACGAGGAGCAATGTCGCCTCATGGTGGCCAGGACTTGTTTGTCCACTAGGACCACGGTTAAGCCCATTTTGGACACGCCCCCTGAGTCCGAGATCCCTATGCCGCCCCCTTATTTCCCTATAGAGGAAGGTGATACAAGTACAGGAAGTTCCACACCCCCTCACCCATCTACTTCCTCCTCTAGCTCAGAATCCACCCCACGCCGTAATAAACCTCCCCTTCCGACACCAGCCCCTGTTAAGTCCATCTATTCCGATTTGGCGCCATTTCAAGCTTCTGGTCAGGCTTCCTCTAGCCCGGCCCGGAATATTTTATTCACCGGCCTTCCCCATGATGAAGCTTCTCTATCCCCACGTCTTATTACCCCCCGACCGGAACCTCTAACCGATGCCCCTCCACGAAGCCCTATACTAACCCGACAACTGACTGGAACTCAAAAACCTAAACATTACCAGATGCCTCTTCGTTTGAATCCTGGGTCAGCCTATCTTAATGCTTTAGGTCAAATGGTGTATGTTGACCCAGTCTTCGTATATGTCCCGTTCACGACTACCGATCTCTTGAATTGGAAGACCCACAATTCCTCGTATACTGAAAAGCCACAAGCCATGACCGACCTGTTCACCTCGATAGTCCAGACGCATAATCCAACTTGGGCTGATTGCCAGCAATTATTAATGACATTGTTTAATAACGAGGAGAGGACTAGGATAAACTAAGTGGCTATTAAAGCGCTGGAGGAAGAAGCCCGTACTTTAAACCAAGCAAATCCAGCAGCATGGGCCGCAACTCATTATCCTAATACCGATCCCGACTGGAATGTTAATGGCGCAGATATGGTTCGACTAAAAGCCTATAGAGACGCTATAATTGCTGGCATGAAAGCCGGAGGGAAGAAAGCCATAAATATGTCGAAGACAGTTGAGGTGATTCAGAAAAGTGATGAAGCGCCTAGTGTCTTTTATGACCGATTATTGGAGGCATACCGCTTGTATACCCCCTTTAATCCGGAAGACACTGATAATTCCCGAATGGTAAACTCTGCCTTTGTCAGCCAAGCTTATGGAGATATTAAGCGCAAGCTACAGAAGTTAGAAGGGTTTGCAGGAATGTCCATCACCCAACTAATGGAGGTAGCAAATAAGGTGTACATGAATAGGGAATCAGAAAGTAAGAAAGAGGAAGAGTGTAAGATGCGTAAAAAGGCAGATATGCTAGCGGTAGCGATCGCAGGCGTAGATAGACGGGGCCCAGATAGAGGCGATAGTAGGTGGAATAGGGAACCCCTGAGTAGGAATCAGTGCACGTATTGTAGAGAAGAAGGGCATTGGAGAAGCGAGTGTCCAAAAAGAGAGCAATACGAGAGAGACCCACCCAGGGCAGGTTATGGAAACTTTAGAGGCAGAGCGAGAGGTAGAGGAGGTCCCGGAGGGAGTAATAGTGGTAACAGAGGAAGTGTAAGAGAAGATAGATACTATCCCGCAGCGCAAAGGTCCCGTGATAGAGAAGATAGGGACTTTGTAGGATTGGCTGACACGGTCATGGAGAGCTATTGATACCGACCGTGCTCCTTCCCCCTTGGTCGAGCGGAGCCTATGGTCGATGTATCAATAGGGGGAAAAAGGAGTGCATTCATGATCGACACTGGTGCTGAACATTCGGTGGTGACTGATCTGGTTGCTCCTCCATCTGGAAGAACTATTACCGTAATAGGAGCAACTGGAAGGAGTACTGCAAAACCGGTTCTTAAAAGTCGACTCTGTACATTGGGAGGCCACGTAGTAAAGCATCAATTCCTTTATATGCCTGAATGTCCAGTCCAATTGCTGGGATGTGATATGCTATCCAAATTACAAGCGCAGATTACGTTCCTACCAAACGGAACAACATCCTTAAAGTTTAATGGACCTTCAGGTAGTATGACATTATCCGTACCAAAGGAAGAAGAGTGGCGACTTTATACAGCGTTGACTAGCCAAAACCCTAAGAGTGATGAATCCTTATTCAACATACCAGGAGTTTGGGCAGAGAACAACCCACCAGGACTGGCCCGCAATATTCCACCCATTCGAATCGAACTAAAGCTTGGAGTTTATCCAGTGAGCCTACGGCAATATCACATCCCGCAGAAGGCTTAGAAAAATATTCAATCTTATCTGGATAAGTTCATACGGTATGGTATCCTAAAATTCTGTACTTCCCCCTGGAACACCCCATTGCTGCCTGTTCAAAAGCCCGGTACAGATGAGTATCGTCCTGTGCAGGACTTGAGAGCAGTCATTGATGCGGTTGTCAGTATATACCCAGTTGTGCCCAATCCGTATAACCTGCTTGCTTTAATTCCGGGCGGGGCTACCTATTTTACAGTCCTAGACCTCAAAGATGCCTTCTTTTGCCTTCGAATTGCCGCAGAAAGCCAATGTATCTTCACTTTCCAATGGGAAAACGCTGTAACGGGCTCGAAACGCCAGATGACTTGGACAAGACTGCCCCAAGGGTTTAAAAACTCACCGACCCTATTTGGTTCAGCTCTAAGTCAAGATCTACTGGATTTCAAGTCCATCCCAGGAGAGTGTGTATTATTACAGTATGTAGACGACTTGTTAATAGCAGCAGTTACAAGAGAAATATGTCAGCAAGCAACACACGATCTACTACACATTCTCTGGAAGGCAGGATACAAGGTGTCTAGGAAGAAGGCCCAGTTGTGTTTGCCAACTGTCAAATATCTGGGATTCCATATCTCTGAAGGTCAAAGAATAATGGGGCCAGAGAGGAAAGAAGCTGTGTGCCAAATACCAACACCCAAGAATAGAAGACAAGTGCGAGAGTTCTTGGGGGCAGCAGGCTTCTGTAGGATATGGATTCCCAGTTATGCGATATTGGCGAAACCTCTGTATACAGCTATCAAGGGTACAGAACACGACCCCTTCCTATGGACTCAAGAACAGCAAACGGCATTTGAAGATGTGAAGAGGGCTTTGATGAGTGCCCCAGCATTAGGTCTACCTGATCACACACAACCATTCTACTTGTATGTACACGAGCAGAGAAGAATGGCTGTGGGAGTATTGACACAGTACTTGGGATCATGGCAAAGACCTGTTGCCTACATGTCTAAGCAACTGGACGCAGTGGCCAGCGGTCTTCCACCTTGTCTAAGAGCCGTAGCTGCAGCCGCACTGCTGGTAGCTGAAGCCGATAAACTCACTCTAGGTCAAGAACTTTATGTACGAGTTCCACATGCAGTACAGACGTTGTTGATTTACAAAGGAAATCATTGGTTTAGTAACAGCCGTATGACCAAGTATCAAGCAATGTTGATGTAAATACCTTAAATCCAGCTACCCTTCTGCCGCAACCTACTGAAAGTCAACACGATTGTTTGGAAGTAATGGATGAAGTATTTTCAAGTAGACCAGATCTTCGTGATTTTCCCATTCAGAACCCCGATGTCCAATATTATACAGATGGCAGTAGTTATGTGAAAGAAGGGATTCGCTATGCAGGATACGCAGTAACAACAATAGATAAGGTGATAGAAGCTCGGCCACTGTCAAAAGGAACATCAGCACAAAAGGCAGAATTGATAGCACTGACACGAGCGTTACAATTGGCTGAAGGTTTAAGAGTGAACATCTACACGGACTCCAAGTATGCATTTTTAACCACTCATGCCCACGGAGCTTTGTATAAAGAAAGAGGACTATTGAATTCAGAGGGCAAAGAAATCAAGTACGCAGCTGAAATACTACAACTATTGGAAGCAGTATGGGAACCGAAAGAAGTCGGTATTATACATTGTCGAGCGCATCTGAGAGGAGATGGTGATGTAACCAAAGGAAATCGGATGGCAGATAGTGCAGCTAAGCGTGCCGCTGAATCAGGAAGACAGGAATATGTGGAACATATAGCTGCTCTTATTCCAACTCCACTGTCTCAATGGACTCCGGTTTATACAGCTCAAGAAGAGGAGTGGTTAAAGACTGAACCTGGAAAGTATTTGGAGAACAAATGGTATCAGTTAGAAGATGGGAGAATAGTCATTCCAGTATCACTAGCGGTAGAAATCGTCCAAAACTATCATAACGGGACGCATTCTGGAAGAGATAGTACAGAAGAATCTCTCAGAAAACATTTCTACATACCAAGATTGTCCAACTTAACTCAAGCCATTGTACGAAGATGTGTAACGTGTGCTAAAAATAATGCAAGGCAAGGACCAGTAAAGCCACCAGGAGTTCATTATATGGGGGGACTCCCTATGTCCGATCTACAAATTGACTATACAGTAATGCCTAAATCTGGTGGACATCGCTACCTACTAGTAGTTGTGTGCACCTATTCAGGCTGGGTAGAAGCATGTCCTACTCGTACAGAGAAAGCAGGAGAAGTCGTGAGATTCCTGCTACGAGAAATAATACCCCGATATGGACTACCCTGCTCTATAGGATCGGACAATGGTCCAGCTTTTGTTCATCAGTGCCTACAACAATTGACTCATATGCTTGGTATAAAGTGGAGACTTCATGCGGCATATGGACCTCAGAGTTCTGGTAAAGTAGAGAGAATGAATAGAACTATTAAGAACCAGTTGGCAAAAATGTGTCAGGAAACCCAACTTAAGTGGAACGTCCTTTTGCCTATAGCTCTGTTGCGAATTTGCAGTACACCTACCAGAAGGATGGGTCTCTCTCCTTTTGAAATCATGTATGGGCGTCCACCTCCCGTACTTGGTAACTTAAGGGGGGATTTGAGTCAGTTGGGAGAAGGAATTACCCGGCAGCAGGTTGTAGAGTTGGGTAAGACTATGGAGGAGGTACAGAAATGGGTACAAGATAGATTACCTGTGAATATTTATCCCCCAGTTCATAGTTACCACCCAGGAGACCAAGTGTGGATTAAAGAGTGGAATAATGTACCGTTAGGGCCCAAGTGGAGAGGTCCTTATGTTGTTCTTTTGTCTACCCCTACAGCGATAAAAGTGGCTGAAGTGACTCCGTGGATTCATCACTCCAGGGTTAAATCAGCAGCGGTGGATTCTTGGCAAGCTATATTAGATCCAGAGAATCCCTGCAAGATCCGGTTAAAGCGCACGACTCAGTCGGAGTGACGAGGAAACTTGTGGATTACAAATTTTATTGTTTCAGAGATTGGTAAGTGAGTGTTGAGACGGCCATAATAAAGCCTGTCCGCTCACCAACGTGAAATTTAAAAGCCAGGAAAGTCTCGAAGGGACCCCTGTGAAGACGAGCAGAACTCCATTCCCTGCAGCCCTTACATCCTGGAAGCTGAGGTGCCATCGCACGGACGAAGACTGAGGATGCAGTCGACGAAAGATGTATTTGTGATAATGTTTATTTTTATGTATTTTTATATTCAGGAAGGTAGAGGTACCGACACTCCTAGCTGTGAGGTATGCATTAAGACTACAAGAACAGGTAACCATATTTCCCAGACCCTAATTTGGCATTCGCAATATGAGTGTAAAGGTGATGTGTCTAGGTGTAGATACTTAAATGTAGAGTATAGTGTATGCCATTTAGGGATAGGAGAACCTAAGTGCTTCAATCCGGAGTATCAACCCCGTACAATTTGGTTGACTCTCAGGAATGGAGATCCTCAGGGGACCCTAATAAACAAAACGGTGTTAGAATCCGTACATTCTTCGGGTGTTCTGCTATTTGATGCATGTAAAGCAATATCAAGTGGTAGAAAGCCGTGGAATGTATGTGGGGATCTTAGATGGGAGAGAACGTATGGGTCTAATGATAAATATATATGTCCCAGTAGTAAAAATAAGTATGTGAGTCCTAGATGCCCAAATAGGGATTATAATTTTTGCCCATATTGGTCTTGTGTGGCGTGGGCAACTTGGGGACAGACAGCAGACAAGGACATGATTGTGACTAAGTTGCCTACCAATCCATACTGTAAGTCTATGGAATGTAATCCAGTCCATATTCTTATAAACAATCCTGACCAATTCTTAGATAGATATGGTAATTTATTTGGGTTTCAAATATACGGGACGGGTTTAGACCCTGGGACAGTATTGTTTATAGGGATAGAGACCGATACGGTAACCTCCCAAACTCATCAGGTATTCCATTCGTTTTATGAAGAGATGAGTATAGATAATAAGATCCCCCATAACGCTAAAAACCTGTTCATAGATTTAGCTGAGAGTATTGCCGGTAGTCTTAATGTAACCAACTGCTATGTGTGTGGAGGTACTAACATGGGAGACCAATGGCCTTGGGAAGCAAAGGAGGTAATGTCCGGTTCTGAGGCAGTTGAACAATTAATATCTTCACAAGCCGATTATCAGATGAGTGTTAGAGGTAAATCTGAGTGGAGATTAAAGACCTCCATCATAGGTTATGTTTGCATAGCAAGGAAAGGAATGATGTTTAATACTTCTGTAGGAGAATTAACTTGTCTAGGGCAAAAAGCTTATGATGATGATACAAAGAATACAACTTGGTGGTCGGCTTCAAATGTCTCAGAACCATCTAACCCGTTTGCAAGATATGCCAATTTAAAGGACGTATGGTTTGATTTATCTATCACATCTAGTTGGAAAGCCCCAGCAAATTTGTACTGGATCTGTGGTAAGAAGGCCTATTCGGAGTTGCCACAGGACTGGGAAGGGGCATGTGTGTTAGGTATGCTCAAACCATCCTTCTTCTTGTTACCTATTGAAACAGGTGAGACTTTGGGTGTTAAAGTGTATGATGTGAATCATAGAAAGAAAAGAGGACCCATAGAGATAGGTGCCTGGGAAGATGATGAATGGCCTCCCCAGCGTATTATAGATTACTATGGGCCAGCCACGTGGGCAGAGGATGGTACCTTCGGATATAGAACCCCAATTTATATGCTCAACCGCATTATAAGATTACAGGCGGTGGTTGAGATAATTACTAATGAGACCTCACAAGCGCTCAATCTTCTAGCGAAGCATAATACCAGGATGAGGACAGCAGTGTACCAAAATAGATTAGCCTTGGATTACCTATTGGCAGTAGAGGGAGGTGTATGTGGGAAGTTTAACCTGAGCAATTGCTGTCTTCAAATAGATGACGAAGGGCAAGCAATAGCTGAGCTTACTAGCCATATGGTTAAACTAGCGCATGTGCCTACTCAGGTATGGAAAGGGTATAATCCAAGTAGTTGGTTTGGTAATTGGTATGAGCAGTTTGGAGGACTTAAGGCATTGGTAGGTGGAGTCATGCTAATCTTAATGCTGTGTCTTCTCCTACCATGTCTTGTTCCTTTGGTAGTTAGGTCTGTGCAGGGCGTTATAGAAAATATAGCAGAAAGAAAGGCTGCTGCACAGATAATGGCCATATATGGATATGAGGCTCTAAATCAGGGAGAACTAGTGCAGGAAGAAGAATGCTGAGGGATTCACGTCATTAGTCGCAAAGTCTGATCTGGTTCATGGCAACCTGAGGTATATGCAAACTAAGGTTAAGTGATGCCTCAGTAATTGTGAAAATATCAGAGGCATCAAAGGGGGGAAGGTGGTGGAATCTCGGTAAAAATAAATTTAGTAGGCCGAGATTACCACGTGGCATGTGTACGTGCATATACTGGTGTATCGGTCGGTTGGTTGCACGTGGCAAAGATACAATCAGTAGTGTACGGAGCATGTGCGAGAATACAGGATGTAGTATTCCCCTCCTCCATTGTGCTGGACAAGCCATGCGGTCAAGCAGGAAGTTAGTTCTTATTTGTTTTGATTGGTTAAGAGAATGTGCGGGTGGAGCTTAATATGGGAGGAGTTATATGCCTATATAAGGAGCCTGCACAATTGTCCGGGCCTCAGAACTTGTTGTATTTTGGTGACATTAGTCCCTCTGAGTCCCGATCGGTGAACCGAATAAAGAATCCCTTCCTGAAGAAACCTGTGTCCATCTCTCTGTGCTTGGCTTCCGTCAGTTTCTCCGGTATCAGTGAGAGGTAGTGTCTTGTGTGTGCTTCTAAGATGCTTAGGGGTCCACATTAGATCAATTGCCAAGTGTTTGGGGTCGTAGTTATTTTCTATGTCTACCCATTGTATTGCATGTTGAGGTGCGTGCAGTTTTATTGCCCCCTCAAGGAGAGCAGCTTTCTGGTATGCTGCAATGTTGGGGAGTCCCAGTCCTCCCTTCTTTGTAGGGGATTGTAGGAGAGACGTGGGTAATCTCGGTCTATTATACTCTGTATTTGTTTGCACAGTGTGGGCGATATAGGGATCGGCAACATACGAAATATATAGAGCAACTTTGGGAGAATGATAATTTTTACAGCATTAATCCTACCCAACCATGACAGCAACACATCTTTCCATTTGTGAAGAGTCTGCTTGCACATTAACGGTAGGGTAGATAAATTGTGCGTGCTAATACCTCTATATGTAGCTGCAATTTTCCCTCCCAGGTATGTTAGGTGTGTTTGTCTCCAGTCAAAGGAGTGTGTAGATTTGAGCGCTAGGACATCTGTCGTGGGGAGACGGATTGGTAGTGCTTGGGTTTTCGTTTGGTTTAATTTATAGTAGGAGACTGAGCTATATTCGTTTAATGTGGTGATGAGGTGAGGTAAGGAGTGGTCTGGTGTAGTAAGGGAGAGGAGAATATCGTCTGCAAACATATATAACTTATACTCTACGTTGTTGATGATGACACCTTTTATGTCGCTGTGTGTTCTAATCTTGTATGCCAAGGGTTCTAGCGATAGGATAAATAGCAGGGGGGAGAGCGGGCAGCCTTGGCCTGTACCATTCGTGATTGGAAAAGGACTGGAGAGGAATCCTGCGTTGGTTACTCTCGCCGTCGGTTTAGAGTATAGTGCCATTATGCCAGTTATATAGGATTTGGGGAAGCCAGATTTGAGTAATACTTGTTCCATATACGCCCAATTGAGCCTGTTGAAGGCCTTCTCCGCGTCCAGCGCTAGGAGAAGGCCTTCCATTCGGTGTGTTTCCATATGCGCCAGGATGTTCAGGACTTTCCTCGTGTTATCGGAACCTTGTCTGTTTTTAACAAAAACAGATTGGTCGTTGTGTATGATGCGTGGTAGAATGTGTGTGAGGCGATCTGCCAGGATCTTAGCGTATATTTTAGTGTCGCAATTGAGTAGCGAAATCGGCCTAAAATTTTGGCAGACTGTTGGTGGTTTGCCCGGCTTAGGAAGCGTAGAGATGTGTGCCTGAAGCATGTCGGGCGGCATTGTGCCTGTGGTGAAGCAGTGGTTGAGGAGTCGCGTGAGGAATGGGTTCAGTGTGTCCGAAAAGGTCTGGTAATAGAGATTAGTAAAGCCGTGTGGGCCTGGCGATTTGTGTAAGGGAAGTTTCTTAATCGTAAGGTTCACTTCCTCTACTGTGAAGGGTTTAGTAATCGTGTCAATGTCAGATTGGGTTAGCGTTGGCAGCTGTATGGTGTCTAGGAAAAGTCGTATTTGTTCCAGTGACGGTGGAGGTGAGGCGGTGTCGTTTTTGAGATTGTAAAGAGAGCTATAAAATTGTGCGAATGTTTCCACTATGTCTTGCGGGTTCATAACCTTTGTTTTATCTTGTTTAAGGACGTACGCCACTCTGGAATTGGCCATACGCTGTTTAAGCTGGGACGCCAGGATTGCTCCCGCTTTATTCCCTTGGGCAAAGAATTTATGTTTAAATTTTTGTAGGATGTAGTTGGTTCTATCGAGTTCAAGTTCTTTGAGTTTGGAGTGTAGGGTTTTCAATTTTGTGTGGTGGTCTGGCGAGGGGGCAGTTTTGTTACGATGGGTAAGAGTTGTTATCTGTTGGATTATGTCGTCAAACTCGCGCTTTCGCTGTTTATTAGCGTAACTAGCGTGTTTGATGAATAAGCCCCTAATGACAGCTTTATGTGCTTGCCAAAGTGTGGCTATGGAAATATCATCAGATACGTTGTTGTGGAAATACATTTCCAGTTCCTGCTTAATTTGGGTCGTTATTTGGGGTTGTCTGTTGTCTATTCAGTCGCCAGGAACCTCGCCCTGCGTTGGGGAAGCGGGTCGACAATGACAGAGTAATAGGTGCGTGGTCTGACCACTGTATTAGGCCTATTTCCGTGGATTGTACTTTAGAAATTAGGGAAGTGTGTAGGAGGAATCTATCGATTCTTGAGTAAGAGTTGTGTGCCTGTGAGTGGAAGGTGAAATCCCTGTCTGAAGGGTGTAGGGTTCTCCAGACATCTACATATTGAGCCTTGTGTAAGCGTGTCCCAATGGCACAGGCGGAGTGGGTGCGTTTAGTAGCGGTTTTGTGGGAGACTCGCGTGGTGGAGGACGTGTCTAATGCATTATCAAGGATGAAGTTCGTGTCTCCTCCTATTAGTACAGTTCCGAATGTGTGGGTATCCGCAAGTAACAAGATTTTTTCTAGGTAGGGTATTTGGTTGTCATGCGGGCCGTATATGTTTATGAGGGTATATTGTTCGTTATTAATATGACACTGTATGAGAATAAATCTACCTTCCTTGTCCCCTACTTTATTTTGTAAGGAGAAGGCTACGTCTTTGCTGATTAGGACTGAGACCCCTCTCTTCTTTTTGGTGTACCCAGTGTGGAAACCTATTGGGTAATACTTGGACGAAAATTTAGGCATTTTAGGATTCAGAAAGTGAGTTTCTTGAAAGAAGGCTATCATGGCCTTTGCTTTTCTGGCTTCTTCGAGAGCTAGCCTCCTTTTATGGGGGGAGTTCAATCCCTTAGCATTAAGTGAAAAGATATTTAAAGCCATATGGACACATCAAGTGCGCAGAGTGTTTTGTAATTATCTGTGGGCCCCTTGTATGACATTCCATGGAATAATGCACCATATAAAAGCAAGTACCGATTAAGTGCAAAGCAGGTTTCTGCTTCTGTCTGTGGTTTAAGACCATATTGTACACAGAGTATATTCGTAGGAGGATGGAGGGGCAAAGAAGGGGTGGGGTACTTAACGTGGTACCGAACATGAACTATATACAAAAGAGAAGTCAGACAAGGGATATCTGACTTAGAAAACGAGTTTAGCGGCCCTATGGAGCCTAAGTGGAGGGGAGGGCAATCTGTGGGTTATAACTGCCCGAAAGATTGTGCAGACAATAATAGTGATCTGTATGAAACCATCAGTGTGTGGCATGTGTACATGATACAGGATGTGTCAGTTACACATATGGAATTCAGCTCTCTACGTTGCTAGGTATTCAGAAAACCCTATAACATACAGGTATAAATGATAGTATCAAAAAATAGAGCATATGAACAAAACAACACACAGGCAACATGCTTACATATCCTCAGAGTACGGTGCCATAATCAGGTCCATACAGTTCGCTATGCAATATCAGTCCATATCATTTGTGTTTTGTCCCAGTGGACCATTCGTTAGTGATTTTTAGAGGTGATGATCGGAGACCTTGAGATGAGATTTTGGGGTCCTGTAGGATCACCGGTATGTTCCAATTTTGGAGTATTCTTGCTCCCTCTTATGCCGTGGTGACATGGTGGTCTGTGCCGTTTCGTTTGATTATGAGACGAGTAGGATATCTCCACTTATATGGGATCTCTGCCTCTCTGAGCGCTTTCGTGACGGGGGTCAATTCCTTGCGTTTTGCCACCTTCAGTGAGTCCTGGGCATAAGGCCTTAAAAAGGTCAGTAGCGTAGTCCCTTAGTTCTGAAGGTTTAATTTCCTCCGGTACACCTCGTAGGCGAGTATTGTTACGCCGATCGCGATCTTCGTGATCAGCAATCTTAGCTTCTAGGTATGCCATTCGAGTATCTATCGTTTCGTGCGATGCAGCCAGATCATTGTGGGCGCTTATTACCACCTCCATTTTGTCTTCAATGGCACTTGTGCGTTCACTGATCTCTTTAATATCAGCTCTGACGTCGCGAGCTAGTTTAGCAAACTCCATCTGCAGGTTTTGCTGTAAGTCCTGCAGCATCTTGTGCAGGGTGTGTTCTGATGCAGGAGCAGAAGTCCCCATAGAGATGGAGGTGCTGTCGCTGTTTTCGGATGCTGCTGTCGGCGATTCCGGGCCTCCGGCGCCATCTTGGATCTTGGTGCGCGGCGGTGTGAAGGAGGAGACCCGGGTCACAACCGGTCGGATTTTTGATTTTCTGGGTGCTTTCTGAGACATGGTGGTGCAGGCTGTCTGATGCTCGTTGACCGACCTGTGATGGGGCAGATATCGCTCGTATATTCGCTGGTTAGTAGGAGCCCTCACGGGAGCTGACAGATCACACGTCCATTACCGCGCGCTGCCTCTTTAACACTGTTTTTAATTGCTTTCGTCACTTATGTTTGTATACGCACTATGCTCTTACTAGTATTTAATTTAACACTTTTATTTTTAACACTATTACTATTTATTTGTCCCCCACATTTTAGTGTAGGACCCACCAATAATGGGGTACTTTGAAAGTAGTGGTGGGCTTAACAAAATATGGCCATATAGTGGAACCAAATCCCCATATTTATACTTAGTTAGGCATTTTAGTAGCCTTCTTTGTTTCTTATATTTTTTTGTAGTCTGAGTGTGCCGCAACAATTTATTCTCTCATTCATGAAGTTTTGGTCACAGCGGCAGCACCTTTCATACAAAATTCAGGTCTCGGGAGTGCCCCCTATCCTTTCTCAGTACACCATATGGTGTCCCGTGCTGAGATGACACCATGAACACTCATGAGTGTATCACCTTTACTGATGCATGAAATTGCTGTTGATCCAGTGACCAGGAAAATAGCTTATAATGCTGCAAACATACATCTTACGGGAGATATTGTAATGTCTATTCTTGCATTGCTGTGATTTGATTATCTCGTACTTATCATATCAAAGGTATTACCCGAGTCTAAAACTAAAATGGGTACACGTGCTAGTTCTGAGATTATATATGTCCCTTCTAGTCATAAATCCTCACCTGTTCATGAAAATGCTGCACTTCCTATTCTTGCTTTCCTAATTCTGTTGTGATTTGAAGAATTTCTAATTATTCTGCCAAAAGCAATATCTTAGACTGCAACCAAAGTGGGTAGGTATGCCTTTCCTTTACAAATAACTACCACTAAGGTTGTGCCTGTTCCAGAAGAGACATCCCTGTAAGTGTATGTCAATGCTGAAACATTTATATCTGATTACCCTCTAATGACAATTCTAACTGTAATATTCCTAGTTTGTCACTTACATGTGCAGATTATGGTATTGTCTTTGAAGAAAATATGATCTCTACTACAGTGATACCTCTGACAAATAAATGACTATTTCTGCTCTTCTCAGTATTCTGTAATGCAATCCCATGTGAACCCATATCTCAGCTAATGTTTAAAGCAGGGTTGGGGAACGTCCAGCCTGCGGGTCGTATAAGGCCCATAAATCATTTGGCCCCAGTCAAGACAACCACAGGCAGGACTAAAAAAATGCAATAACCCTAATGACATGAGTGTGAGTCCAAAGGAAATAAGAAGGTAGGTGCTAGGGGCTGATGTTATGGCTGCCGGAGGGAGCATTGTAGAGAGGGAGCTTTCTCTCCTGCTCTACCCTTCACTCAAGCTCTGTCCCTGCATTCAAGATCCACCCCCACAGACTCAAGCAGCTGACCTCGCTGACAAGAAGAGGCTGGAAAGTGGAAACTTTACCTCCCAGTGCTCCCACAGCATTCAGTGCCAGGTAGGCTTATGTGTGGCTTGCAAATTCTGTTAGAAATATCCAAATGGTCTTTAGTAGAAAAAAAGGCTTCCAACCCCTGGTTTAACCCCTTAAGGACACATGACATGTCATGATTCCCTTTTATTCCTGAAGTTTGGTCCTTAAGGGGTTAAAGGATCACACATGCCTGGTCTGCCAACTCAGTTTTCTTTGGCACTACCCTTTATGTGATCTGTACTATAGCTACTCTAAAACGGAAACATCTTCTCTCTGACAATCTCTTGGTACTCTGGTTTATTCCTTGGGCTAGACCACTTTCTGTTACTCTCTGTACACTGACCTGTGGCTCCATAAATGAGGATTCCAATTGTCAGTTCACATACCTGTTCAATAAAACATCTGCAAAACCTAATGGATCCCCATATGTTTACTGCACTGCATGTAAACACGTAATCATTTCACTTCGGGTCATACCATTTGCAAAGGGAATCCTACCTGAGATGAGCTAAATACCAGCATAACAAAAACGATATTTTAAGTTGGATTTTCTTATAAATATGTTTAGGTGCCAGAATACTTGGTGTCATAGATCTCATGTATTGAAATGGTAAATAAACAAATTCACTCTCTCATAGATGCTCTAGATCGAAGGTTCCCAAGCTGTGGGCCGATCGTGCTGCGGTTACCATGGCAATGTTCCGAAACTCACGAGAGTAAACTTTTGCCTCAGGAACTGCAAGAGAGTTCACACTTACCCCTTAGACCACTAGGACTCCTCCACCGAACCACCAGGGTTTAGTATTGTCCACCCTCCAAGGCAAAGGTAAGAAGGGAGTGGAAAAGGAAAATATTTTTTGAAATAAAAAAATGTATATATTTATTAATTTGCCCTCCTACCCCACAGACCCACAATGACTTCCTACACACTGTTCTCCAATACACACACACTGTACTCCTCATGCACACTCCCCCCCACACTGTACCCCTCACGCACACACTGCTCCACACACACTGCCCCCAATACACACACACTACACCACTAACACACTATGCACCACACACACACACACACAACATCCTTCACAAACACAATGCACCCCTTTCTCACACACACACACACACACACACTGCACCCCTCACACACACACATACACTGCACTCCTCACACACACTACTGCCTCTATCCCCTACTACAGACCCTATCCGGGCAGATGCCAGGTAAGTTTTCAAACTGTTCTTAAACAGTTTGACTACTTACTCTGGGAGGGCACCATGGCATTTCTGACACCATAACTTCTACAGAGTGCTGTAGTGGTTATTGTGCCTCAATTGTTTCTTTAAATAATCTACCAGTGCCCCTCCCAAGATTAGGCTCTGGATCCAACCCTGACCAGGAAACATTTCTGCTGAACAGGGGCTCAGAATATGCCGCAGCGCTGTACATATATACAACCTAGAAATTTGTTTTGACTTGTGGTGCCTTGGAAAAATATTGAAATACTAAGGGCACTTTGAAACTAAAAAGTTTGGGAACCACTGCTCTAGATCATGGGTGTTCAACCTTTTGACTTTCCTGGACCATACTGACTGCAGAGGCATTGTCTTGGGTCACACATTAAATACATCACATTGATACACTCAGGAGGAACAATAGGGGACGTCTCTTGTTCTAGACCTGATATCAAATTGCCTAGATAAGGCATCGGCTTTAATGTTTTTGGGACCAGGTCTGTAAGTGATAATAAAGTTAAAGCGAGATAAGAACAAACCCCGTTATACTATGTAACTTTTTCTCTTTTTCCTTCTATATTCGAACACCATCCAACATATACATTGTATGTAAGTGGAAAATATCTGTTACAAAAATCACTGAAGCGCTGCACTATAATATATGCCCTGAGAGAGGTGTTTATCCAATTTAAGGCATACATTATTTCTCACAATCTAGCCTGTCTGGAAGACAGTTGTTTAGCATCACCTATATATGCCACATTTTTGTGATCTGTTAGGATCAGAAGGGGATCCTTGGAACCATCTACAAGATGTCGCCATTCTTTAAGTGCTAGTATAATGGCCAACAATTCTCTTTTACCAATATCATAGTTACGCTCTGCTAGAGACAACTTTCTAGAAAAGTACCCGCAAGGATGTAAAGGAGTATCCTGACTCTCCCTCTGAGAAAGAACAGCCCTTACCCCTGTTTCGGAGGCATCAACCTCCAGTATAAAGGATTTGCTAGTGTCAGGATGTACCAATATGTCAGCAGATGCAAACAATTTTTTGAGAAGCTCAAAAGCCTCTCTAGCTTCCTTAGACCATATAGTACAACTAGCCCCCTTACTGGTGATGGGGGCTATCACAGAAGAGAACCCTTTGATGAATCTCCTGTAGTAATTAGCAAAAACCAATAAACCTTTGGATGGCTTTTAACACATTAGGTAATGCTAGTGTAGAACAGCCTCTAGTTTACGAGGAACCATTTGAAAACCAGAGGCTGGAATATCATACCCCAAAAACTGTACCTCTGTCTGGTCAAAGATACATTTTTCAAGATTGCAATAAAGCCCATTTTCAAGTAAAGTATGCAGTACTTGTTTGACATGTTTATGATCAGTCTGGAGGCCGGGGGAATATATAAGGATATTATCCAGGTATGCTAGAACTAAAGAATAAATATAGTCTCTGAGTACATCATTAATAAAGTCCTGAAATTCGGCTGGAGCATTGAATAACCCGAATGGCATGACAAGGTACTCATAGTGCCCACTTCTAGTGTTAAATGCTGTTTTCCACTCATGAACCTCCTTGATTCTTACCAAATTGTACGCACTCCTAAGGTCATGTTTAGTAAATATCTTAGCACCCTAGAGTCTTTCATACAATTTGGAGATAAGGGGAATAGCATATGCATTTTTTTTATGGTGATCTTGTTTAATGCCCTGTAATCGATGCATGGGTGTAATTCTCCATCTTTTTTGGATACAAAAAAGAACCCTGCTCCAGCAGGCGAGGATGACTTACGTATGTGGCCTTTAATTAAATAATCTTTGATGTACTCTTCCATGATTCTACTCTCCTATGGGATAAGGCATATACGGCCCCCCAAAGGGGCATAGCACCGGGTAGCAGATCTATGGAGCAATCATACGAGCTGTGAGGAGGTAGAATATTAGTCTGATGCTTACTGAACACCTCTTTAACCTCCCAGTACTGTATGGGAATTTCGGAAGTCTGAGTAGTAGGCAAAGTGACGATGCCCACTCTTTTAGTAATGGGTGCATCTCTCAATACAGTCTTTACCCCATTCCAGTATTTCCCCCCTTAGCCCAGTCAATATGAGGGTTGTGCTTGAAGAACCATGGAATCCTAATATGTTGGGACAAGAAGGGGAAGCAATTATCTGAAATGTTATGTTTTCCTTATGTAAGACTTCTATATTAATGCTAATAGGCCTGGTTTTATGGGTAATCATAGGTTGAGAGGGAGGTCTCCCGTCAATAGCCTCAACGGCAAGAGGTGATGATCTCTCCTTGATAGATATGAAGTGTTTTTTTAACAAAATGCATGTCAATAGTTTCCCGCCGCACGAGTCCATCAGGGCTTTGCATTAAAAGCTTTTCTTGTTGCAAAGGGCGGTGATGTCACGGAGGAATCTACTTTGGTTATTACCAGAGGACATATCCATCACACCTAAGACCTGTCTCCTTAAGGTTCTTAGGTGTGGAAGGTTTCCAGACATACGGGACAAGCATCTCTCATACGTCCTTTTTTGCCACAGTATAAACAAAGACCCTCTTTTCTCTGCCTCTGATAGTCTAATAACCCCTAACTCCATAGGTTCGGGTTCAGATTGTACAGAGAGGCAAAGGACAACAGGTTTGGAGAAACGAGGTGCCAGTGACATAGCCATTTATAAAAAACAAAGAAATGCACCTTATACACACACTTGTATACAAGGATACTTATCAGTGGTAGGTAAATACAGCCTCCCTCAGATCGCTCCCAGCTAGCAATCAACTTGAACACAAGAATATACAAAACACAACAAGGGAACTGGCTGGTTGTCTAAATAAAGATAAATAAAAAGAGATATAGTGTAATACATACTCACAGAATCTTGGACAGTTCAGGAATATATGGTGCCACCCCTGATGATATGGGGGGCTGGGGGAATCCCCTGGACACTTCCACTCAAAATGCAGGACTCCGGGTAAAGGTATGAAAAAAGCGGCTTTATTGGATAAAAATATATAAAATGAATACAAATAGAGGTCCTACGCGTTTCGTCCCTTCTGTAGAGTATGGGACTTCCTCAGGGACCACAATATTAAAATAGCAATCAATGCAATACAATCAAAAAAGCAGCCTAACATCCCTCCACCCCCAAGTCCTTTAAATAGGGCTAATCCCTAAATGTAATTGATCACATGTGCCTCTCTGTCCTTCCTCATTGGTCCTGTGTAGATGAATTTCATCAGTTGGAGATCACATTCCCAAGTGTTCACAGTTGATCTGCATTATTTCAGTGATTCTCCGGTTATTTTCGGCACTTCCGTGCGTTCCGGAAACCGGAAGTGCTCTGCGTTCCAACTGTACTCGCAAACCCGGAAGTTTTGTATATCCGGAAATGGCATGCGTTCCACCTTCGTTTTTCTGCGTTCCACCTGTATGCTGCAATATCTAGCCATAAGAATACATATAAAGGGTCCTACAACTTAACCACAAATCCATTTGTAGTGTATTTCCCCTATAATATATACATATATTTACTTTACACCATCTACACAATACTTAGCACATCACTGAATTCCTTCCATATTATATATACTCATAATCCAGTGATATGGATCATATATTAACTAATCTTTCATCTCCTAATTTTTTTTTATGTAATTTCTTTTTATTTGGTTTTACATATAGAATAAACAGTTACACATTTCAGAATTAGTATACATAGTAAGGGTTTAGCAGTGTACATTCAAGATTCTTAGATGTGACAATAATACAAAAGGTTTTGCAATGTAACATACTGGTGTTGTGATACAATTCCCAACAGTTGTTTTATAAACACACAGAATACAACTGTCATCAACATAACAAGACATTTCCTATCAACATGTGTATATGTGTGAGTTCTGGGAGGAGAGCGCAGTTGAGCTTTTCTTGAGCAGGTAGAGCCCACTAGTGTGCCAATTTACACTACTTGCTGCCATCTGAAATTGGATTATTTTACATGAAGTTAAGTGTAATTAACTGGGGTTCCTTAGATAGGAGTTCCATGGGTCCCATATTGTGTAATAAGTGAGGTATTTGTCTAGTGCTGACAATCTCAATTCTTCCATTTTATGAATGTGTTCGATTTTTCGATACCACTCTCGTCTCGAGGGTCTAACATCAGTTTTCCATAGCCCTGCTATTACCAGTTTGGCCGCGGTTAAAAGATAGAGTATTATCGAGTTTTTGAATTGTTTCAAGGATAGTGGGATGTGGAAGAAAAGGAGTGCCTCTGGGGTGAGTGGTAGTGAGACTTTGCTTACTAGATCTGTGATTCTCTGTACTTCTTTCCAGAAACCCTTTACTCTGCCACAGTCCCACCATAAGTGGCGGTAAGTGCCTAGCGCCTTCATGCATCTCCAGCAGGTTGTTGGTGCATTGGCATCGTATTTGTTGACGTCTATTGGAGTGGTGTACCATTGGGATAAAAATGTATAATTTATTTCTTGGATGGTTACGCTAGAGTGGGCTTTTAACATTTTCATAAAGATCACCCTCCAGGTCTTTTCCTCCACTGGGGAGGGAAACCATGAATTGTTTCTGATTGTGTACCAAGGGAGTGCGCCATTTGTGTTGTCTTGTAGTAACTTGTAACATATGGAAATAGTTTTAGTTTTTGGTGGGCGTGTGAACAGTTTCTCAAATCTAGTGGCCTCTCTGGGTTGCCAGTGTAGCAAGCCTTCCTTGGATAGAAAGTGAGTAAGTTGGTGATATTGGAACGCTTGTGATAGCGTAGGCTGGTGTACTCCAGTAATGTCAGTTAGTGGTAGGAGTCCTTCTGTTGTGACTATATCTTTTAACATAACTTCCCTGTTTGCAGGTCTTATTTGAAGTTTGTTTAATAGTGTATTATTTCTGCCTGGGGGGAATCTGTGATTGTGGGATATTGGAAAGAAGGGTGAAGGTGTCGGGACAAAGTCTTCGTTCGTGCAAATGTTTTTCCAGACTTGAAGGGTGGTTGTGATGGTTGGTAGGTCTTTTGTTGAGGTCTCTTTGTCTATGGGTAGAGACCAGGGGAGTGATCGTAGTGGAGTTTGCACTTGTGCTTGTTCAATGTGCACCCAAGCCTTCCTAGCTTTCCCCTCTCGTGACCACTCTAAAACCCTTCCCAGGTGTATTGCTTTGTGGTATCTATGTATATTGGGGCATCCCAGCCCGCCGCCCTCTTTAGGTTTGGTCAGTAGGTTGAATGCAATTCTCGGCCGTTTATGGGCCCATATGAATTTGGTGAGCAGCGATTGTACATTCCTGAAGAAGATCCCTGGGATGTGTATGGGGATGGTGTTCAGGAGGTATAGGATGCGTGGGAGGACATTCATCGAAATAATGCCAATCCGGCCCATCCATCTGTAGTGTGGTTTGTCCCATCTTTGTAAATCTTTTTGGATTGCAGCTAATAGGTCTGGGAAATTCGCTTTATATAGGGTTTTATGGGTATTGGTGACTTTGATCCCTAGGTATTTGATGGAGTGGTTGGCCCATTGGAAGGGGAATCTTTGTTTTAGTTTCTTTGTTTGATCTAGAGGTGTGGTGATATTGAGGATTTCACATTTGTCTGTGTTGATTTTGAAATTTGAGTGTGTACTGTAGTCTTCTATAATTTGGATTAATTTGGGAAGGCTGCTGACGGGGTGTTCAATGGTGAAGAGTAAATCATCTGCAAACGCAGATACTTTATATTCAGTTTGTTGAACTGTGATACCTTTAATGTCGGGGTGGTTTCTTACCGCTTGTAGAAGAGGTTCTAATGTCAGGATGAAGAGTAATGGGGATAACGGGCACCCCTGGCGTGTGCCATTGCTTATCATGAATGGTCTGGAAAGTTGTCCATTCACCTTTAGTCTGGCTGTTGGGACGGAATAAATTGCCTTAATCCATTTCATCCATCTTTGCCCAAATCCCAGCATTTCTAGAGTATTGAACATGAAGGACCAATCAACTCGATCGAATGCTTTTTCAGCATCGATTGCTAGGAGTAGGGTTGGATTTTTGGCGTATTTCGTGTTATGTATTAAGTTTATGATTTTTGATGTATTATCTTTTGCTTCTCTAGTTGGGACGAAGCCTGCTTGGTCTGGGTGAATGAGGTTTTGTAGGAATGGTTTGAGTCTAGTCGCTAACATTTTGGTGAAAATTTTTATGTCCACGTTGATTAGGGATATTGGTCTATAGCTGGTGCATTTCTCAATGTCTTTCCCTGGTTTGGGTATGAGGGTTATTGTTGCCTCTAAGGCCTGTCTTGGAATATGTTCTTTTTGTGGGATAGAGTTGATTGCTTCTAGTAGGTGTGGGGTTAGTTCCGTTTGGAACAGTTTATAATAAGAGGCTGAGAACCCATCTGGGCCTGGACTTTTATTGTGTGGGGTCTGTTTTATAGCTATGTTTATTTCGTCTATAGTGAATGGTTCTTCTAAGGACCTCGTGGCAGCTGTTGGGAGGATAAAGTCGAATTTGGTTTCTAGGTATGATTTAATTTCTTCTGCATTGCCTTCCTTGTCTTTTAGGTTATAAAGAGATGTATAATAGCTATGAAAAGTGTCAGCTATGTCTTCTGTGGTGTGTGCGTAGGTCTCATCTGAGCGTTTGATTTTGGGGATGTATGTGAGCATCTGTTTTTGTTTTAAGGCTTGTGCTAGAAATTTTCCACTTCTGTCTCCTTGAGCGTAGTGGAGCTGTTTTGTCCACAGAATCGCTTTTTTCGCTTTGTCTTGGAGGAGTGATTTTAGGTCGGCCCTAAGGGCTAGAAGTTTGCAATAGGCTTTGTCTGTCATGTATAGTTTGTGCTCTTCCTCTAGTTGTGAGATTTCTTTATGTAGATCATTGATTTTTTTGTTTTTTTCCCTTTTGAGTTGGGCGCCCCACTTGATCAGTTCCCCTCTAATTACTGCTTTGTGGGCTTCCCATTGTGTAAAGGCGGAGGTGTCTGGGGTTTTATTTTCGTGGAAGTAATGTTTTATCGATTTTTCTATTGAGTCCTTCACTTTTGGTGTCTGTAATAAGAAGGGGTTTAATTTCCACGTTCCTTTAGGACGTGGGAGTGAGGGGATGGATATTGTAAGATATATTGGCGAGTGGTCAGACCATGTCATTGGGCCTATCGAAGTGTCTGATATCAGACCTAAGTCTCTGTGTTCTATGAGGAAAAAATCTATTCTGGAATATGATTTGTTTGGGATGGAGTAGTGAGTATAATCTTTTGTCGTCGGGTGGAATACTCTCCAGCAGTCTGCTAGTTGGTGGGTTTTGATGATGTGTTGCATTTGGATTCTGGTGGCGTTAAGGTGAGTACTATGTGTTGAAGTGCTGTCTCTAGTGGCGTCTAGTGATACATTAAAATCTCCTCCTATTATGAGAATGCCTTTAGTATTTTGCTTTATTTTTGCCATTATCTTCCTCATTGCCCCGCATTGATGTTTATTGGGTAAGTATATTGCTACTAGGGTAATAGGTTCCGACCCCACTGTGCCCTGTAGGATAATGAATCTGCCTGATTCGTCAGTGAGATGTGTCGAATACGTGAATGGGACTTGTTTCCCTATTAATATTGCTACGCCTCGTGACTTGCTCTGATTATAGTTATTGTAATATACATGGGGGAATTGATGATGTTTGAGTTTTGGGGCTTCTGCACCTTTCAGATGTGTTTCTTCCAGAAATACTATGTCTGCTTTGTTTTTTGCTAAGTCCGTTAGAACCATCTTCCTCTTCTCTGGTGTGTTCAGCCCCCTTACATTGATGGAACATATTTTCAGTGAGCCCATTACGGAGTGTATTATTATTTATATTTTATCTGTTTGATAGGTGGGGTGATTTTTTAGGAGTTTAGTACTATGTAAGTACGTTGGGTATGATCGGGAGGTGGATTAATGGTTTGTGGATGCTTGTGTGGGAATGTAACACTGCTAGTATATAGGCATACAAATCAAGTACATAAACAATTAAACAATATAACATTAACTATTTACAGGTATCTTTCGATAAAGTTGTAGGTAAGGAGTATCACGAAGGGGGGGTTCTGGACGAACTTTGGACCCTTCGTGTGGGTATAGAAATCTACCTTTCGGTGGGTTGCGTGATAGTGTGAGGAATGATTATGAGTAGATCTCTAGATAGGAGACGGTACTCTCCTCTGGGTTCGTCTAGCGCTAGGGGCTAGCCCAGATGATGCAAAGGTTTGCGTTGGAGGGATGAAGTAGGTGTTTGTACCGCTCTTGGCCGTTAAGGCCGTGGGTTGTGTCCTAAGTGAACTGGAGCACTATATTACTGTGTATAGTGCTTCTAATTCTGTGCCTCCGTAGCTGAGTAAACTCTCCGGTAGGCGGCCATGTGAAGCTTGTCGTCTTTAACTGGCTATGAACATTTTTAGATTGGGTGGGCATCTTAAATAGGTATGCCTGTGACAAGTATTAAAAGTGGTATGGTGTTTTGAACCTTCTGTTTGATAGCATTAAACAATTCTTCAACGTAATAACATCATGTCTATTGTATGCGTTTTAGTCTGTGTACTTGTGAGTCATCAGCTATCTATTTGATCATAATGTCGTTACATACATAATCATGTGTGACAGGTAGGTATAGTTATTACATACTTTGATTTATCACAATACTATTCGGCATTTACAGAGTATAGTTACCCTTCCCTTAGTCGGTGATTAGGCGGGTGAGTAAGTTCAATATTACTTTAGTCAATGATATGTCTCTTTAAGTGTTAGAAGTTGTTTCTTCTTCGCTTCTTGGACACGTTTCAGTTTATTTTCCTAGGAGTCATTTGATTTTTCCTTGATCTTAAGAATGGTGAGGCTGGCGGGGTCTTCCATGACGTTCTTTTTCGCGTGTCCATCGCTTGTCCCGTCTGTCTCGTGGTTTGTGGTTTGGTCTTTTCAGGTTCTGAGATGTCGTACCAGTCCGGTATCTCTATGTTAGGGATGCCTAGGCGTTGGGTGAAAGCTTCTACTTCGTCTGCTGAAGTTAAGGTGGCTTGTATTCCTTGGTGGGAGGCCGTGAGAGCAAAGGGGAATCCCCATCTATATTTTATATTGGCTTGTTGCAGGGCTAATGTTAATGGTCTCAGCGCCCGTCTGCCCCTCAGGGTCAGCCATGCCAGGTCAGGGAGGATCAGTATTTTCGCATTGTTAAACAGTATGTCTGAAGAGTCTCTGGCGGTTCTCATAATGTCCTCTTTTACGGTATAATAATGAACTCTGCATATAATGTCCCTGGGGGAGTCTTGTGGGAGGCCTTTGGGTCTTAAAGCCCTGTGTGCTCTATCTAGTAGAATTGGGGTGTCTTCTGGTCTCTGTAGAATCTTGTTAAACAAAGACTGTATTATATTATGGAGGTTTTCAGGATTTTCCTGTGATTCTGGGATCCCTCTTATCCTAATGTTATTTCTTCTGCCTCTATTGTCGAGGTCTTCAGTGTTTCTCATAATGTAGTGGGTTCTGGTGTCTCTGTTTTTTTGTCGATGTTCTAGGGTGAGGAGTCTGTCTAATATTTGGTCTCTGTCTTCTTCCAGGTCTCCCACCCTCGTGTTTACTTGCCTGATGTCTGCAGAAATGGCGGAGACTTGATCTTGCACTGAGGATTCTAGCTTCGCTATCATGCTAGCCAGCTCGTCCCTGGAAGGTAAATGTGCGAGGGTTTCCCTTATGTTTGCTAGCCCATCTGCAATGCTGGTAGTTTGGGAGATCTCTTCTCCTGTCGTGCTGGGGTCGGGCGTTTTGCGCGGGCAAGATGGCGTCGCCATGTTGTCAGTTAGGCCTCCACCGAGCACTTTCACTGTATCTCGGAAATACTTATCGAGACCGTTCGAGTTTCTTGGCGTGCCTGATTCTTGGGTGTGTGAGGGCTGAGTCTGTTTCCTTTTGTTGCCCATTAAGTAGATATTTTCAGTTGTTTATGCCAGTTTTATTGCCGCCGACCGGGAGCTCACAGCACTTGCGACCGCTCACATCGGATGTCAGGACACGCCCACACCTTCATCTCCTAATTTTGTGATATATTGTTTAAATATCTAATGTTAACTCTAATTTATAATAAACATATTAATTTCATTGTATGTGTTATCCTTCCTTTTTTTATTATATTATTATATTATTAATTAACCTAATTCATCCTGTGAAATTCAGTGCTTAATTGTTAATAACATTCTAAGAAATTCCAAATCATTTATAATAACTGTTACAAATAGTGATATACATTTATAGGAAACACACTAGGTCCACATCCACATTTAATCCTCCAGGCTCCAGTGTCTGTAGCCTGTGGATCCAGTAGGTCTCTCTTTGTGATAACTTTTTAACCCTATCTCCCCCTCTCCAATCAACCAATACCCTTTCGATACCAATACATTTAAAACCAGTGAAGGAGAATAGTGGACAATGGTTGCAGTGTACCGGAATAGAATGAGTGGCCAAGTTCTTTTTGATATTATTTATATGCTCCAGAAATCGTACTTTCAGGAGCCTCTTAGTCCTGCCTACATATTGCTTGCCGACACTGCAGTAAATAGACTACATAGTCCGTACGGCAACCAATTTCAGACTTTATCTGGAATACCTCACCTGTAGTGAAACTAGAAAATGTATCTGTTCTTTCAAGATTAACAGTGTGGCAAGCTTTGCAAGAGTTACAACCTCTAAAGAAACCATTATCAACAGGTTTTCGACTACCCTCATGATTTTTTTATGGCATAACTAGGTGCCAAAGTGTTCTTAAAATTCTGATTTTTTCTAAAAATAAGTTTGGGCTGATCCGGTAAAATAGAATTAAGTACAGGATCCTGTTGGAGAATCGACCAGTGTTTTTGTAAACTCCTCCTAATTTTGGTATGGTCTGTACAATACTGAGTTCTAAAAGCAGTTATATTATCCTGGTAGGATTTGGCACGGGGCTTGTCCATCAGATAATTCCCCCTGTCGGTCTGTAGAGCTATACGAATTTTCCTGTCAAGTGTGTTTTTCTTATAACCTCTTTCTACCAATTTATTCTTTATATGATTGGATTGTGTTATAAAATCCTGAACTTGCGAGCAATTTCTTCTCACCCTGGCAAATTGTGCCTTAGCTATCCCTCTAAGCCAGGGACGATGATGGCAACTTTGCCGAGGAACATATCCATTGCCATCACTTGGTTTAAAGAAGCACTTTGTTCTAATCTGATTGTTCTCACATATCAGAGACAAATCCAAAAAAATAATTTCTTTTTGATTCCAAAGAAATACATTTTTTGGAATTGTCTCTGAAATGTGAGAACAATCACATTAGAACAACGTGCTACTTTAAACCAAGTGATGGCAATGGATATGTTCATCGGCAAAGTTGCACGCTATTGTGACACCAGATATGAGTGGCACTGTGCACTGGCAGAGGTTGGCAGAGTACACGCTGTAGGCCTGACACACACACTTGAAGACAACTAACTGCTATTCAATCTATAACAGTGAAAACTGTTTTTTGGTTTTAAATGTACGCTATTGTGACACCAGATATGAGTTGCAATGTGCACTGGCAGAGGTTGGCAGAGTACACGCTGTAGGCCTGACACCCGCTTGAAGACAACTAACTGCTATTCAATCTATAACAGTGAAACATTTTTTTTTGTTTTTAAATGCACGCTATTGTGACACCAGATATGAGTGGCACTGTGCACTGGCAGAGGTTGGCAGAGTACACGCTGTTGGCCTGACACACAGACGCTTGCAGACAACTAACTGCTATTCAATCTATAACAGTGAAAAAACATTTTTTGTTTTAAAATGCACGCTATTGTGACACCAGATATGAGTGGCACTGTGCACTGGCAGAGGTTGGCAGAGTACACGCTGTAGGCCTGACACACACACTTGAAGACAAATAACTGCTATTCCATCTATAACAGTAAAAAAAGTTTTTTGGTTTTAAATGTACGCTATTGTGACACCAGATATGAGTGGCAATGTGCACTGGCAGAGGTTGGCAGAGTACATGCTGTAGGCCTGACACACCTGCTTGAAGACAACTAACTGCTATTCAATCTATAACAGTGAAAAAAGTTTCTGGGTTTTTAAATGCTCGCTATTGTGACACCAGATATGAGTGGCACTGTGCACTGGCAGAGGTTGGCAGAGTACACGCTGTGGGCCTGACACACACACTTGAAGACAACTAACTGCTATTCAATCTATAACAGTGTAAAAAAATGTTTTGGTTTTAAATGCACGCTATTGTGACACCAGATATGAGTGGCAATGTGCACTGGCAGAGGTTGGCAAAGTACACGCTGTAGGCCTGACACCCACTTGAAGACAACTAACTGCTATTCAATCTATAACAGTGAAAAAAGTATTTGGGTTTTTAAATGCACTCTATTGTGACACCAGACCAGATATGAGTGGAACTGTGCACTGGCAGAGGTTGGCAGAGTACATGCTGTAGGCCTGACACCCGCTTGTAGTGATGTACCGAACTGTTCGCTGGCGAATAGTTCCTGGCGAACATAGCGTGTTCGCGTTCGCCACGGAGGGCAAACACATGCGCGGTTCGATCCGCCCCCTATTCGTCATCATTGAGCAAACTTTGACAATGTGCCTCACGGTCAGCAGACACATTCCAGCAAATTAGCAGCAGACCCTCCCTTCCAGACCCTCCCACCTCCTGTACAGCTCCATTTTAGATTAATTCTGAAGCTGCATTCTTAGATAGAGGAGGGAAAGTGTAGCTGCTGCTCATTAGATAGGGAAATTGATAGCTAGGCTAGGGTATTCAGTGTCCACTACAGTCCTGAAGGACTCATCTGATCTCTGCTGTAAGAACAGCACCCCAAAAAGCCCTTTTTAGGGCTAGAACATCAGTCTGCTTTTTTTTTCCTGTGTAATCTAATTGCAGTTGCCTGCCTGCCTGCCAGCTTCTGTGTCAGGCTCACAGTGGATACTGTGCCCACTTGCCCAGTGCCACCACTCACATCTGGTGTCACAATAGCTTAAGCTTGACATTTAAAAAGAAAAAAAATGTTTTCACTGTAATAGATTGAATAGCAGTTAGTTGTCTGCCAGCTTCTGTGTCAGGCTCACAGTGGATACTGTGCCCACTTGCCCAGTGCCACCACTCATATCTGGTGTCACAATAGCTTAAGCATGACATTTAAAAACCAAAAAATGTTTTCACTGTAATAGATTGAATAGCAGTTAGTTGTCTGCCAGCTTCTGTGTCAGGCTCACAGTGGATACTGTGCCCACTTGCCCAGTGCCACCACTCATATCTGGTGTCACAATAGCTTAAGCTTGACATTTAAAAACCAAAAAATGTTTTCACTGTTATAGATTGAATAGCAGTTAGATGTCTTCAACCGGGAGTCAGGCCTGTACTTTGCCAACCTCTGCAAGTGCACTTTGCCACTCATATCTGGTGTGACTATAGCGTGCCTTTAAAAACAAACTTTTTTCACTGTAAGCTAATAGCAGTCAGTGTCCTTAAAGCGGGTGTCAGACCTTCAGCGTGTACTCTGCCAACCTCTGCCAGTCAACTTTGCCACTCATATCAGGTGTGACAATAGCGTGCTTTTAAAAAGAAAAACGTTTTTCCACTGTAATAGATTGAATAGCAGTTAGTTGTCTGCCAGCTTCTGTGTCAGGCTCACAGTGGATACTGTTCCCACTTGCCCAGTGCCACCACTCATATCTGGTGTGTCAAGAGCTTAAGCTTGACATTTAAAAACAATTTTTTTTTTTCACTGTTATAGATTGAATAGCAGTTAGGTGTCTTCAAGCGGGTGTCAGGCCTTCATCGTGTACTCTGTCAACCTCTGCAAGTGCACTTTGCCACTCATATCTGGTGTGACTATAGCGTGCCTTTAAAAACAAAAAACTTTTTTCACTGTAAGCTAATAGCAGTCAGTGTCCTTAAAGCCTTCAGCGTGTACTCTGCAAACCTCAGCCAGTCCACTTTGCCACTCATATCAGGTGTGACAATAGCGTGCTTTTAAAAAGAAAAAAAGTTTTTCCACTGTAATAGATTGAATAGCAGTTAGTTGTCTGCCAGCTTCTGTGTCAGGCTCACAGTGGATACTGTGCCCACTTGCCCAGTGCCATCACTCATTGTAACGGATCACCTGGCACCCCGACTTGGTACCTCCGTTAAAGGATGCTCCTAGCGCTCCTGAGGACTCCAAGCACTCTGGCAGACACCACAATCACCGAATCAGAGAAGCATATGAATCCTCTCAAGCCTCTGAATGCTGTAGACAGTTGAATAGGAACCATACGAATAGGCTTGCACTCCTAGCAGTCAACTGGAACAGCATGCAATAAATCCTCCCCCCCAATAATGAGACGACACATCACTTTGAGGGTAAAACAGGAACTCTGGACTGGCTCATCCAGCCTGGCTTTTATTTCCATCTCACACATACAGGCCACACCCAGGGGGAGGCATAACATAACCAATCCGAGATATGGTACAACCCACACATCCCCTCCCCTTAGCCTGAGAGATAATCCACTTATTATACAGTTTAAAACATAACTTTTACACAATAACTGTAACTTCAAAACCATACATCACATTCACATACAAATCACATATTCAGACTCAGCATACTTTAAACATAAACACTTCCAAAATTCAGGCAAATCCCTCCAGTGGATCAAAAGTTACACGGAAGTCCTTTTATGACCGACCGCAAGCACATTTTCTTGCCCAAAACAGTTCCATAGATTTGGGCTGTGCGGTCGGTCAATTCCTGGCATAAAAACGGCTAAGTCCCATTCGAAGTGTGCCTGTACTTAGACTTTGGTCGAAGTGTCGAAGTGGAGTTGATGTTAAGGGTCGGCGGTGTTCGAAGTTAAAATGGCAGCCGCCACGTGGTCCTTTGTCCAATACCGGCCACTTCGACGACTTCGACAACTTCGACAACTTCGGTAACTTCGACAGCTTCGACAGCTTCGACTGTGTCTGAAGTGCCATATACAAAAGTACCAATCTGTCCCCAAAGTATTTAAAGGGCTAGGGACAGTATTATACAATCCACATGCCCAAAAGTAGTTCTTAAAGGGTCAGTACATTATGGTAGCAGTCCATAAGCCCCAATTCAGTCCCTTAAAGGGCAATATCTCCCAGGGACCATAATCACTGGGCAGGAGGCTAGCAACCAGGCTTCTCCAGTTCTCAGTGGCGAGGTTGGTTCCGCCACACTCATATCTGGTGTCACAATAGCTTAAGCTTGACATTTAAAAACAAAAAAAAAATGTTTTCACTGTAATAGATTGAATAGCAGTTAGTTGTCTGCCAGCTTCTGTGTCAGGCTCACAGTGGATACTGTGCCCACTTGCCCATTGCCACCACTCATATCTGGTGTCACAATAGCTTAAGCTTGCATTTAAAAACAAAACATTTTTTTTCACTGTAATAGATTGAATAAAAGTTAGTTGTCTGCAAGCGTCAGGGTGTCAGGCCTTCAGCGTGTACTCTGCCAACCTCTGCCAGTCCACTTTGCCACTCATATCTGGTGTCACAATAGCGTGCATTTAAAAAAAAAAACTTTTTGTTCACTGTTATAGATTGAATAGCAGTTAGTTGTCTTCAAGCGGATGTGTCAGGCCAACAGCGTGTACTCTGCCAACCTCTGCCACTGCACAGTGCCACTCATATCTGATCTATGTCTGAGGCAGGCAGCATTACACACATGGACGTACGGTGTGATGATGATGATTTTGTACCCGCTGCTGCTTCCTTTGCTGAGTTGTCAGATACAAGTGAAGCGGTTGATGATGACGATGCGTCCATGGATGTCACGTGGGTGCCCGCTCGGCAAGAAGAAGAACAGGGCGAAAGTTCAGATGGGGAGACAGAGAGGAGGAGGAGGAGACAAGTTGGAAGCAGGGGGAGGTCGTCGCAAGGAGCTAGTGGCACGGTCAGACAGCATGCATCGGCAACCGGGGTCAGCCCGACAGCACACCAATCAGCGCATGCTGTGTCCACCACCAGAATGCCGTCATTGCAGAGCTCAGCAGTGTGGCATTTGTTTTGTGTGTCTGCCTCTGACAACAGCGATGCAATTTGCAACCTGTGCCAAAAGAAACGAGTCGTGGGAAGTACAACACCCACCTAGGTACAACTGCTTTGCATAGGCACATGATCGCACATCACAAACTCCTATGGGATCAACACATGAGTACAAGCAGCACACAAACTCAAAGCCGCCATCCTCCTTCTGGTCCAGCATCTTCAGCCACGTCAACCACTGCTGTCCTCCTTGCCCCCTCTCAACCATCCGCCACTCCATCTCTCGCCTTGAGCAGTTCCCGCTCATCTGCCCACAGTCAGGTGTCTGTCAAGGACATGTTTGAGCGTAAGAAGCCAATGTCAAAAAGTCACCCCTTTGCCCAGCGTCTGACAGCTGGCTTGTCCGAACTATTAGCCCGCCAGCATTTTTCGTTGATATGCATTTTTATTTCTTCTTAGATAACAAAAAAAATCTGAGACGACATTGGCAGGGCTATTCACTTGTGTGATCTTTCATGAATTGTAATTTGAATGTTAAATTGAACTGTGGGGCACAAGAACTTGAATAGAAAACATCTTTAAGCCAACTATGTTTTCACTAAGCTTAGTGAATAACTAACATTAACGAGTCGGATTAAACGCACTCTGCACTCGAGGTATGATCTTTTTAAATGACCCCACTCTGGGCCCTAAATGGTAAAACGTTTCACATGGGCATACGAAAGGTACACATGGCAATTAAAATCAGAAAATATGTAAAACATTTTTAGATATACTGGAAATTAATACACCAATACGATTAAGCACGTTGATTAATAAAATAAAGAAATGTTAATCTATCAAAGCGGCTTGAGAAAATATATGTTTAAAAAGATACAAAAATATCAAAATCTGCTTATAAAAAAGAAATACTGCCTTAAAATTCAAAATGCAAATATGAATATTAGCACACACAAGCTATCTACCAAATGTGAAAACTATAATTTAGCTTTTCTGGCAACTAAAAGTAACATACTACAGAGTTTACTATATTCAGTGTAATATCTAAAGGAAGTACTGGCTAAAAAATTCAATGCAAAACTAGCAAAGTTGTCAAAAACTGTATTAAGTCGGTTGTTTTCTTTTTATCTGGTGAATAAAATGTTTCTACATTATATCACACAGCTATTTGTCGTCTTCAAAAAATTCTTCTTGTGGTTTTGTCTTTCTGTACTTTCAGGATTCAAGTTTGCACGTTTTTTTCTGAATTTGCCAGGAATCTATTTTTGAAGTTGTTCCCCTCCTCTTGACACGATCAATGACCTGTGAGTCTCCGTAAGCAGGGTTGACCTGTTGGTCCCGTTTTCCATTCCAGTTGCACATGATGTCCCGGCTAGGGTTCTAGGGACAAATGTTGGAGCCTCGGCGTTGCCCCAATATGGAGGGAGCGTGGAGTTTGTTGGAGGCTTCGATGTGAGTAGCGAGTCCGTGGGGGAGACCCAGTTGCCCCAGGATTCCCTCTGCCTCCTGCATGTTGTGTACAGTATGCCTGGCGTCAGGGCCGTTTGAAAGAATTTGGGGGCCCCAAGCAAAACGGACATGGAGGCCCCCCCAAATTCCAACCCCCCCCACCCCCCATATGCACGCTCAAGGTCTGGGCCCCCCGGCGCCTGCACCCGGGTCCTTCCCCCGAGTCCGCCCACAGGGATGCAGTGTCTGCAGGGCCGGTGCAAGGATTTTTGCCGTCCTAGGCAAAAGTAAAGTTTGCCGCCCCCCATGTGACATCACAGTGCCCCACCCATATGATCTGCCATGTTAACTAACACAGTGCTTCAGTGCCGCCGTGTTTACAATAAAAGGCCTGCAGGGACAGGCTATAGACACCAGAACCACTACATTAAGCTGCAGTGGTTCTGGGGACTATAGTGTCCCTTTAATGTGAGGTAAATTAGAGATTAGTGCCACGAATAATATACTAGATTGCCTACTTACAACCAGATGAGGATGATGATGGGCTTCAGCTGCCGTCTGGCTCCACTGGTCTGGTGTAGAACAGGCTCTCTGGAGGCGGTTTGTAACTGTGGTCACAAAAATCAATGTTCTGGGAGAACGGGAAGCAGCTCAATTTTTTGAGGGCCATTTACACAGCTCAAGGTCGAGGGCCCAGGGTCCACCTTCATGTTCCGCCAATGAGTTTGTTCACAGGGGTGTGTGTGTGTGTGTGTGGGGGGGGGGGGGGGTATGATGTGTGTAAGGAATGCATTGTGTGAATCTGTGTTTGTATGTGTAAGGGCTGCAAGGTGAGTTTGTGTATGTATGGGATGCAGTGTGTGTGTCTGTAAGGCAGTGTTTCCCAACCCAGTCCTCAAGGCACACCTACCAGCCCAGGATTTAAGGATTACCCAGTTTTGTCTAAGGTGTTTTTAGAAAAAAAAGAAAAAACACCTTAGACACAACTGGGTCACCCCTAAATCCTGGATTGGTAGGTGTGCCTTGAGGACTGGGTTGGGAAACACTGCTGTAAGGGATGCACTGAGTGTGTGGAAGGGGTGCATTGTGTGTTGCTGTGTGTAAGGGATGCATTGCTTGTGTATGTGTGTCTGTGTGTAATGCATTGTGTGTTTTTCTGTGTGCAAGGGGTGCATTGTGTGTGTGTGTGATGGATGTCAATATCTCCCCCTACCCCCGTCAATTTCCTTCTTCTCCCCCCCCTCCAATTTCCTTCTTCTCCCCCTCCCTCTCATTTCCTTCTTCTCCCCCTCCCTCTCATTTCCTTCTTCTCCCCCTCCCTCTCATTTCCTTCTTCTCCCCCTCCCTCTCATTTCCTTCCTTCTCCCCCCTCCAATTTCCTTCCTCCCCCTCCAATTTCCTTCCTCTCCCCCCTCCAATTTCCTTCCTCCCTCCCGCCTCAAGTTTCCTTACTCCCTCCTCCCTCAAATTTCCTTCCTCTCCCCCTCCCTAAAATGTCCTTCCTCTCCCCCTCCCTCAAATTGTTTTCCTCCCCCCCTCAAATTTCCTCCCTTCCTCTCCCCCCCCAAATTTCCTCCCTCCCTCTCCCCCCCACTCCCTCAAATTTCCTCCCTCTCCCCCCCACTCCCTCAAATTTCCTCCCTCCCTCTCCCCCACTCCCTCAAATTTCCTCCCTCCCTCTCCCCCCCACCCCCCAAATTTCCTCCCCCCCTCCCCCCTCAAATTTCCTCCCTCCCCCCTCAAATTTCCTCCCTCCCCCTCAACTTTCCTCCCTCCCCCCTCCCCCCTCAAATTTCCTCCCTCCCCCCTCAAATTTCCTCCCTCCCCCCTCCCCCCTCAAATTTCCTCGCTCCCCCCTCAAATTTCCTCCCTCCCCCCCTCCCCCCTCCTTCCCCCCTCCCCTCTCAAATTTCCTCCCTCCCCCTCCCCCCTCAAATTTCCTCCCTCCCTCTCCCCCACCCCCACTCACTGAAATGTCCTCCCTGTCCCTGACACTCGGTGGGCGCGTGAGGGAGCACTCTCCCTGGCTGAGTGCTTCCTCTTCAGCTCCCTTGCGCGCCGCGTACTGATGCCGGAGCCGGAAGATGACGTCATCTTCCGGCTCCGGCATCAGTACAGTGCACGAGGGAGCTGAAGAGGAAGCACTCAGCCAGGGAGAGTGCTCCCTCGCGCGCCCGCCGGGTGTCAGCAGGCCCAGCCTCTGGGGGGCCCTGAGGTGACCGGCTACTGGGCCCCCCAGGACAAGAGGCTGACCCAGTGGGTACATACCGGGGTCGCAGGGCCCCCTGCGACCCGATATGTACCCACTGAATGTGGGGCCCGGACGACCCGGCTGTGCTTGGGGCCCCGGGCCAGCTCGGCGCCCCAAGCAGTTGCTTGGTTTGCCTGTCCGGTAGCGACGGGCCTGCCTGGCGTACGCATGGCAACTTCTCGCTTCAGTAGTTAGGACACGCCCCCCTAGCCCGCCAGCTTTTACCATACAAGCTGGTGGAGTCTGAGGCGTTCAAAAATTTTTTAGCTATTGGGACACCGCAGTGGAAGGTTCCCAGACAAAATTTCTTTTCACAAAAGGCAAACCCCAACCTGTACTCGATTGTGCAAAAGGAAGTAATGGCATTGATACCGGAGAAACTGACGGAAGCCAAGCACAGAGAGATGGACACAGGTTTCTTCAGGAAGGAAGAGATTCTTTATTCGGTTCACCGATCAGGACTCAGAGGGACTAATGTCACTAAAATACAACAAGTTCTGAGCCCCGGACAATAGTGTAGGCTCCTTATATATGCATGTAACTCCACCCATAAGTAGCTCCACCCACACATTCTCTTACCCAATCAAACAAACAAGAACTAACTTCCTGTTTGACCGCATGGCTTACCCAGCACAATGGAGGAGGGGAATCCTACATCCGGTATTCTCGCACATGCTCCGTACACTACTGATTGTATCTTTGCCACGTGCAACCAACCGACCGATACACCAGTATATGCACGTACACATGCCACGTGGTAATCTCGGCCTACTAAATTTATTTTTACCGAGATTCCACCACCTTCCCCCCTTTGATGCCTCTGATATTTTCACAATTACTGAGGCATCACTTAACCTTAGTTTGCATATACCTCAGGTTGCCATGAACCAGATCAGACTTTGCGACTAATGACGTGAATCCCTCAGCATTCTTCTTCCTGCACTAGTTCTCCCTGATTTAGAGCCTCATATCTATATATGGCCATTATCTGTGCAGCAGCCTTTCTTTCTGCTATATTTTCTATAACGCCCTGCACAGACCTAACTACCAAAGGAACAAGACATGGTAGGAGAAGACACAGCATTAAGATTAGCATGACTCCACCTACCAATGCCTTAAGTCCTCCAAACTGCTCATACCAATTACCAAACCAACTACTTGGATTATACCCTTTCCATACCTGAGTAGGCACATGCGCTAGTTTAACCATATGGCTAGTAAGCTCAGCTATTGCTTGCCCTTCATCATCTATTTGAAGACAGCAATTGCTTAGGTTAAACTTCCCACATACACCTCCCTCTACTGCCAATAGATAATCCAAAGCTAATCTATTTTGGTAAACGGCTGTCCTCATCCTAGTATTATGCTTCGCTAGGAGATTGAGCGCTTGTGATGTCTCATTGGTAATTATCTCAACCACCGCCTGTAACCTTATAATGCGGTTGAGCATATATATTGGGGTTCTATATCCGAAAGTACCATCTTCTGCCCAAGTGGCTGGCCCATAATAATCTATAATACGCTGGGGAGGCCATTCATTATCTTCCCAGGTACCTATCTCTAGGGGTCCCCTTTTCTTCCTATGATTCACATTATATACTTTAACTCCCAAAGTCTCTCCTGTTTCAATAGGCAACAAGAAGAAGGATGGTTTGAGCATACCTAACACACATGCCCCTTCCCAGGTAACTCCGAATAGGCCTTCTTACCACAGATCCAGTACAAATTTGCTGGGGCTTTCCAACTAGATGTGATAGATAGATCAAACCACACGTCCTTTAAATTGGCATAATTTGCAAACGGGTTAGGTGGTTCTGAGACATTTGAAGCCGACCACCAGGTTGTATTCTTTGTATTATCATCATAAGCTTTTTCCCCTAGACTAGTTAGTTCTCCTACAGATGTGTTAAACATTATTCCTTTTCTTGCTATGCAAACATAATCTATGATGGAGGTCTTTAATCGCCACTCAGATTTACCTCTAACACTCATTTGATAATCGGCTTGTGAAGATATTATTTGTTCAACTGTCTCAGAACCGGACATTACCTCATTTGCTTCCCAGGGCCATTGGTCTCCCATGTTAGTACCTCCACATACATAGCAGTTGGTCACATTAAGACTACCAGCAATACTTTCAGCTAAATCTATAAACAGGTTTTTAGCATTATGGGGGATCTTATTTTCTACACTCATCTCTTCATAAAAAGAATGGAAAACCTGATGAGTTTGGGATGCTACGGTATCGGTCTCTATCCCTATAAATAATATTGTCCCAGGATCTAAACCCGTCCCATATATCTGGAACCCAAATAAGTTACCAAACCTATCCAAGAATTGTTCAGGATTATTAATAAGTATATGGACTGGGTTACACTCCATAGACTTACAATACGGTTTGGTAGGCAACTTAGTAACAATCATATCCTTATCTACTGTCTGTCCCCAAGTTGCCCACCCACACAAGACCAATATGGGCAATAATTATAATCCCTATCTGGGCATTTTGGACTTACGTACTTATTTTTACTACTGGGACAAATATACTTATCGTTAGACCCATACGTTCTCTCCCATTTAAGATCCCCACATACATTCCACGGCTTTCTACCACTTGATATCGCCTTACATGCATCAAATAGCAGAACACCCGAAGAATGTACGGTTTCTAATACTGTTTTATTTATTAGGGTCCCCTGTGGATCTCCATTCCGGAGGGTCAACCAAATCGTACGGGGTTGATACTCTGGATTGAAGCACTTAGGGTCTCCTACTCCTAAATGGCATACACTATATTCTATACCTAATTATCTACACCTAGACACATATCCTTTACACTCATATTGTGAATGCCAAATTAGGGACTGGGAAATATGATTACCTGTTATAGTAGTCTTAATGCAAACCTCACAGCTAGGTTCAGGTCCCAGCTTCAGTATTTAACCACTCTTCTTCTTGAGCTGTATAAACTGGAGTCCATTGAGACAGTGGAGTCGGTATGAGTGCAGCTATATGTTCCACATATTCCTGTCTTCCCGATTCAGCGGCACGCTTAGCTGCATTATCTGCCATCCGATTTCCTTTGGTTACATCACCATCTCCTTTCAGATGCGCCCGACAATGTATAATACCAACTTCTTTTGGTTCCCACACGGCTTCCAGTAGTTGTAATATTTCAGCTGCGTACTTAATTTCTTTACCCTCTGAATTCAATAGTCCTCTTTCTTTATACAAAGCTCCGTGGGCATGAGTGGTTAAAAACGCATACTTGGAGTCCGTGTAGATGTTCACTCTTAAACCTTCAGCCAATTATAACGCTCGTGTTAGTGCAATTAGTTCTGCCTTCTGTGCCGATGTTCCTTTTGACAATGGCCGAGCTTCTATCACCTTGTCTATGGTTGTTACTGCATATCCTGCATAGCGAATCCCTTCTTTCACATAACTACTGCCGTCCGTATAGTACTGGACATCAGGGTTCTGGATGGGAAAGTCACGAAGATCTGGTCTACTTGAAAATACTTCATCCATCACCTCCAGGCAATCATGTTGACTTCAGTAGGTTGTGGCAAAAGGGTAGCTGGATTTAAGGTGTTAACAGTCTCTAAATGCACTCTTGGGTTTTCACACAACATAGCTTGATACTTAGTCATGCGGCTGTTACTAAACCAATGATTGCCTTTATAGTCTAGCAACATCTGTACTGCGTGCGGGACTCGCACATAGAGTTCTTGACCCAGAGTGAGTTTATCGGCTTCAGCTACCAGCAGGGCGGCGGCAGCTACGGCTCTTAGACAAGGTGGAAGACCACTGGCCACTGCATCCAGTTGTTTTGACATATATGCAACAGGTCTTTGCCATGATCCCAAGTACTGTGTCAATACTCCCACAGCCATTCTTCTTTGCTCGTGTACTTATAAGTAGAATGGGCGTGTATGATCAGGTAGATCATGCTGGGGCACTCATCAAAGCCTTCTTCACATCTTCAAATGCCTTTTGTTGTTCAGGTGTCCACAGGAAGGGATCATGTTCTGTACCTTTTATAGCTGCATAAAGAGGTTTCGACAATATCGCATAACTGGGAATCCATATCCTACAGAAGCCTGCTGCCCCCAAGAATTCCCGCACTTGTCTTCTATTCTTGGGTATTGGTATTTGGCATACAGCTTCTTTTCTCTCTGGCCCCATTATTCTTTGACCTTCAGAGATATGGAATCCCAGATACTTGACAGTTGGCTGACACAACTGAGCTTTCTTCCTGGACACCTTGTATCCTGCCTTCCAGAGAATGTGTAGTAGATCATGTGTTGCTTGCTGACATATTTCTCTTGTAACTGCTGCTATTAACAAGTCGTCTACATACTGTAATAGTACACACTCTCCTGGGATGGACTTGAAATCCAGTAAGTCTTGACTTAAAGCTGATCCAAACAGGGTAGGTGAATTTTTAAACCCTTGGGGCAGTCTTGTCCAAGTCATCTGGCGTTTCGCGCCCGTTACAGCATTTTCCCACTGGAATGCGAAGATACACTGGCTTTCCGCAGCAATTCGAAGGCAAAAGAAGGCATCTTTGAGATCTAAGACAGTGAAATAGGTAGCCCCGCACGGAATTAAAGCAAGCAGGTTATATGGATTGGGCACAACTGGGTGTATACTTACGACCGCATCATTGACTGCTCTCAAGTCCTGCACAGGGCGATACTCATCTGTACCGGGCTTTTGAACAGGCAGCAATGGGGTGTTCCAGGGGGAAGTACAGAATTTTAGGATACCATACCTTATGAACTTATCCAAATATGATTGTATATTCTTCTTGGCCTTTTGTGGGATATGATATTGCCTTAAGCTCACTGGATAGACCCCAAGTTTCAGTTCGATTCGAATTGGTGGGATATTGCGAGCAAGTCCTGGTGGGTTGTTCTCTGCCCACACTCCTGGTATATTAAACAAAGATTCATCACTCTTATGGTTTTGGCTAGTCAACGCTGTATAAAGTCGCCACTCTTCTTCCTTTGGTACAGATATTGTCATTATACCTGAAGGTCCATTGAACTTTAAAGATGTTGTTCCATTTGGTAGAAACGTTATCTGCGCTTGTAGTTTTGACAACAAGTCACGTCCTAGCAATTGGACTGGACATTCAGGCATATAAAGAAATTGATGTTTTACTATGTGGCCTCCCAATGTACAGAGTCGACTTTTAAGAACCGGTTTAGCAGCACTCCTTCCAGTTGCTCCTATTACAGTGATAGTTCTTCCAGATGGAGGAGCAACTAGGTCAGTCACCACCGAATGTTCAGCACCAGTATCGATCATGAACGCACTCCTTTTTCCCCCTATTGATACATCGACCATAGGCTCCTCTCGGCCAAGGGGGATAGAGCCCGGTCGGTATCAATAGTCCTCCATGACCGTGTCAGCCAATCCTACAAAGTCCCTATCTTCTCTATCGCGGGATCTCTGCGCTGCTGGATAATACTTGTCTTCTCTAACACTTCCTCTATTGCTACCATTATTCCCTCCAGGACCTCCTCTACCTCTCGCTCTGCCTCTATAATTACCATATCCTGCCCTAGGTCTGTCTCTCTCATACTGTTCCCTTTGTGGACACTCACTTCTCCAATGCCCTTCTTCCCTACAGTACGTGCACTGATTCCTACTCAGGGGTTCCCTATTCCACTTACTATCGCCTTTATCTGCTCCCCTATACACCTCTTTCTCCCTTCTATCTACGCCTGCGATCGCTACCGCTAGCATATCTGCCTTCCTACGCATCTTGCGCTCTTCCTCTTTCTTCGTCTCTGTTTCCCTGTTCATATACACCTTATTCGCTACCTCCATTAGTTGGGTTATGGACATCCCTACGAACCCTTCTAACTTTTGTAGCTTGTGCTTTATATCCCCGTAGGCTTGGCTGACAAAGGCAGAGTTAACCATCCGGGAATTCTCAGGGGCCTCCGGATTAAAGGGGGTATACAAGCGGTATGCCTCCAATAATCGGTCATAAAAGACACTGGGCGATTCATCACATTTCTGCAATACCTCAGCCGTCTTAGACATGTTAATCACCTTCTTTCCTCCAGCTTTCATGCCAGCAATAATAGCGTCCCTATAAGCTTTTAAATGAACCAAGTCTGCGACATTGACATTCCCATTTGGATTGGCATTTGGATAATGTGCTGTGGCCCATGCTGCTGGGTTGGCCTAATTTTGTGTACGGGCCTCTTCTTCCAGCGCTTTAATTGCCGCTTGATTTATCCTAGTCCTTTCCTCGTTATTAAACAATGTCATTAATAATTGCTGGCAATCAGCCCAAGTAGGATTGTGTGTCTGGACTATTGAAGTAAACAGATCCGTCATGGCTTGAGGCTTTTCGGTGTAAGATGAGTTATGGGTCTTCCAATTAAAGAGATCGGTGGTCGTGAAAGGGACATAGACGTAGACTGGATCAGCATATTGTATCTGGCCATCATCGTTAATGTGTGTCGGGCCAGGAGTCAATCGAAGTGGCATTTGATAGTGTCGGGGTTGGAGAGTACCGGTCAGTTGTTGGGTTAATATGGGGCTTCGTAGGGATGCGTCAGTTAGGGGTAGTAAGACAAGGGGATGGGGAAGCTTTACTATGGGGAAGGTTGGTGAGTAGAATATTCCGGGCCGGGCGAGGGGGAGCCTGACCGGAAGCTAGATATGGCGCCAAATCTGGGTATGTGGAGTTAACGGAAGCAGGTATCGGAAGGGGAGGTTTTGAAACAAGAGGGCTGGGCTCTGAGCTAGAGGAGGAAGTAGGTGGGGACAACGGGGAAAGGGGAGGAGCGTTTCCAGAAGCACCTCCTCTTCCTGTGGAGGAGGAGTAAGGGGGCGGCATAGGGATCTCAGACTCAGGGGGCGTGTCCAAAATGGGCGGTATCACGGCCTTAGTGGACAAGCGAGTCCTGGCCACCATGAGGCAACATTGTTCCTCGTGGCATACTCTGATCCATTTTGGCGAGTCATTTACGGCCTGCCTCCAACAATCAATATAGGGAAACTGGCCGTAAAGTTCAGGCCTACCTGATACAGCCACGTGTACACGCTGTACCAGATTAGGATCCAAACTGCCACGTGGTGGCCATGCGGCAACCAAAGTAGGCCATTCCCTACTACACAAAGTAATCAGGCGTGCTGGAGACATCTTTACCCCAAAATCACATGCTTTATATCCCTTTTTAAAATTCTTTATCATACATCCTAAGGGATCCAAAATCGTCGAATCCGACGCGCCCATACTTAACAATGGAGCGTCGTTTCCAACAGAAACTATACAAACACTCTACCAACGGTCACACCCGTTCCCTCAGCAACAGCACCACGTGGTACAGTTACTAAGTGAAATGCACACAACAAAACACTCAGGGAATTCCCGTACACACACAGCTGTTACACCAGTCACTAAGTAACTAATACTGTGCCCTTTGGCGAAACTATACGTTCACCCACGCTATAATTGAATTACCCATCTATAACATACCCCAGTAACATTGTCTTTACAAACAGTAGTTACAGTACGGTTAGCATAGGTTAAAGTACAATTTAAAGTCACAGTACAATTAGTAGTGGTTATGGTGTTAAAACATGCAACATAGACGACAATTATTAGTACTTATTTACAGTGTCAGTAATTATACATGGTTATGGCACCGTGCGCTATAATACAATTACACACTATTCACACTCTCGCTAGACGGCAGAGCTCACGCTATCTAACAAGATATACACGCTACTAAACAATCTTTAACACATATACAATTCCCAACTAATCTATTGGCCAGTACCTTGATGGACTACCTAAAACTATCTACATACATTTTGGTTAGCCACACTGCCCAAGCACCACATATAGCGAACTAGAGGGCGGAATTTACAACAGTACCCTTTTAGTCTTTCTACTCTATCAATAATCTAGTGGGTTCCAAATTTACACGCCTTCCCACTTAGCCAAGATAGGTTGAGATCTAGCGAACCGAATTTACACAGGCGCCGCTTAGTCTCCTGGTCCCTCCGACCTAGCGAACAAAATATACACCCTAGAACGCTAGTCTAGACAAGACACCAGTGTCCGGCTAGGGCTATTTACACCAGAACCCCGCCTGACTCCAAACCAAAATTAAACAGGCTTACTAAAGGGCGTTTAATTGAGCGGTGCGCCTTGCTCCTTCCCTCCACTGGAGGGGGCAGATTCCAAATAACCCCTTATGGGCCTACCGCACAATCGGTATCCAATACCCCTAGTGGGTCCGCCGTCTAAAACAGCGGTCGTCTTACCTCCTCGTTCCTGAACCTGAGTTCACACTCATCGACGGGGACACCCCAGCACTTACTACGTAGAGGCCGATGATCTCCTGGACAACAAACCAGTGGCGCCGAGACGAAGGGAGGTCCACGCAGAAGTTCAGGGGTGCAGCCGTAGAGAACGTGGGCAAAGATAGACCGTCTCACGCCTCTGCTTCTCAGCTACCGTTGAACTATGAGCTTCCCGGCCAATGCACCAAATGATACCGGAGAAACTAACGGAAGCCAAGCACAGAGAGATGGACACAGGTTTCTTCAGGAAGGAAGAGATTCTTTATTCGGTTCACCGATCAGGACTCAGAGGGACTAATGTCACCAAAATACAACAAGTTCTGAGCCCCGGACAATAGTGTAGGCTCCTTATATAAGCATGTAACTCCACCCATAAGTAGCTCCACCCACACATTCTCTTACCCAATCAAACAAACAAGAACTAACTTCCTGTTTGACCGCATGGCTTACCCAGCACAATGGAGGAGGGGAATCCTACATCCGGTATTCTCGCACATGCTCCGTACACTACTGATTGTATCTTTGCCATGTGCAACCAACCGACCGATACACCAGTATATGCACGTACACATGCCACGTGGTAATCTTGGCCTACTAAATTTATTTTTACCGAGATTCCGCCACAGCATGTCTGGCACACAGTGTTGGGGCAAGGGTCCATCTAACCACTGATACCTGGTCTGCAAAGCATGGTCAGGGCAGGTATATCACCTACACTTCACATTGGGTTAACCTGCTGACGGCTGCCAAGCATGGAATGCGTGGCTCTGCAGAGGAGTTGGCTTTCACCGCCACGACTTGCAGGCAGGTCTGCTGCCACCTCCTCTACTCCTCCTACTCCATCCTCTTCCATAACCTCCTCGGCTGAGTCCTCTTCTGCTGCTGTGTCTTGCTCCACATCAACGGCACCACCCCAGCTCCCCAGGTACTATTCCACATCCCTATTCTGCTCTGTGTCAGTGTGTATCAGGGGCTATGAGGACAAGTGTCAATCCATATCTGCCAAGTGACCCTATGTAGGGGGAACAGTCTCTATTCTGCTCTGTTTCAGTGTGTATCCGGGATCCTTAGGATAGGTGTCAATCGATATCTGCCAAGTGACCCTATGTAGGAGGAACAGTCCCTATTCTGCTCTGTGTCAGTGTATATCAGGGTCCCTGAGGACCGTTGTCAATCCATATCTGCCAAGTGACCCTATGTAGGGGGAACAGTCCCTACTCTGCTCTGTGTGAGGAGGAGGAACAGGAAATGAGTAGCTTGGCATCCAACCTTGTGCAAATGGGGTCTTTCATGCTGTCGTGCCTGTTGAGGGACCCTCGTATAAAAAGGCTGAAGAAGAACGACATGTACTGAGTGTCCACGCTACTAGACCCCCGGTATAAGCAGACAGTGGCGGAAATGTTACCGAATTACAAGTCGGAAAGGATGCAGCATTTGCAAAATAAATTAAAAAGTATGCTTTACACAGCGTATAAGAGTGATGTCACAACACAACGGGAATCTAACAGGGGAAGAGGTGAAAGTCATCCTCCTCCTCCCACGACCACGCCATTTCTGCCAAGTGACCCTTTGTAGGGGGAACAGTCTCTATTCTGCTCTGTGTCAGTGTGTATCAGGGATCCTTAGGATAGGTGTCAATCCATATCTGCCAAGTGACCCTAAGTAGGGTGAACAGTCTCTATTCTGCTCTGTGTCAGTGTGTATCAGGAATCCTTAGGATAGGTGTCAATCCATATCTGCCAAGTGACCCTATGTAGGGGGAACAGCCCCTATTCTGCTCTGTGTCAGTGTGTATCAGGGTCCCTAAGGACAGGTGTCAATCCATATATGCCAAGTGACCCTATGTAGGGGGAACAGTCCCTATTCTGCTCTGTGTCAGTGTGTATCAGGGATCCTTAGTGTAAAGAAATCCCTGTTTAGCCAACCTCAGAAACAGCATTTCGTTTGATCATACATATTATGCTCAATTCGTATAATACTAAGAAATTAATTAAACTACCGACTCCAGGTAGCTACAGTTATGGAACTCTCTTCGGATGGAATTGCTCGAACAACTGGTGAACTTAAACTTTACTCAACGTTATTGAGAACTGTGTTCGTGGGATCTGAGCGCTATTCGCCTATAATATGCGCTCAGATCCAAGCTATCTGGGGGTGTGTGGAACATGGGGACTTTGTTCAGCGAAACATGAGTTATTGATTTTAATACAGTTTGTTAAAAGGTAAAAAGCACATGTTTCTCTCTGCCCGGAGATAATTAGGTTCTCTGCAACCACTTAAGTTAATTATCTCCAGGATAGAGAGGAGGGGTAAGTTAATTATCTCCAGGATACAGAGGAGGGGTTACACTCTTCCTGTGGGGACTCAGCCTGGTAGGACCTAACCCTACACCAGAGATCGTGGTACAGATCTTGGAACAAGCTACAGAGGAGCTCCCGGGAAGCCCGAGAAGCCAGAGACAGATCCACGCCTGTGGATATATTGTCGCTATCTGGATCTACAATGGGGCGACAGCGCAAAATCAACTACGCTGCATTTAAAAGCTTCGTGGAAGGTGAGATGGATATTGATAACTATTTGCAGGACTTTGAGAGACAATGTGTGCTAGAAGATTTGGAATGGGCTAATTGGGCTGCAGTACTAAGAAGCAAAGTATCAGGCAGAGCAGCGGAAGCATTGAGAGCTGTGCCAGATGGGGATATACAGAACTATGAAAAAATCTAAGAGATTTTGTTAGCAAGGTATGCTGTTACTCCCGAAGCCCACAGAAGGAAATTTCGGGCTCTCAGGAGACAAGGCAGAGATTCCTACACAGAGTGGGCATTTCGTATGCAACGCGCTGCCAGTAACTGGATGCAGGGGAGTCAAGAGACCACCCTAGAGGATGCTGTACAGTTAATACTACTGGAGCAGTTATTTGACTACACTCCGGCAGAGGTTCGAGACTGGGTCAGAGACAGGAAGCCACAGACTGTGGAAGAAGCAGCAAGATTGGCGGACAAATTTCACGAGACCAGACGGCTGGATGGAAATCGAGGGTTCACGGGGTCGCGCCCCTCACCTGGTCCTACAACTACCCCGCAGAGGGTAACGCCAATGGTGAGCAACCCCACAACCCCAGGGTATCAAAAGACCGCTCCCATGTGCTATGGGTGCAAGCAAGTGGGACACATCAAACCCAATTGTCCACAACGTGCTACAGAACGCTGGGGGCGAACACCAGCCCCACCGACAAAAGCAGCAGCACACTGTGTACAAGAGGATTATAATCCCCCGGCACCAGCCTCACCTAGTAACAATACTGAAAATTGGTCCAGGTTACATGAAGTGAACCCCATACAAGCTGCTGGAGATAATCGGTCGCACCACAGACAGTCCGTGAAGTTAAATGGACAGGAAGCTAGAGGACTGAGAGACAGCGGGGCTACTATTACCCTGGTACAACCTCACCGAGTTAACCCTTCCCAACACACAGGTCGCACCGTTGCTGTGAGGGTAGCCGGAGGAGCAATACACAAGCTCCCAACGGCTCGAGTACATATTGATTGGGGTACTGGGGCCAAGGACGTAGAAGTGGCCATCATGCCGGATTTACCAGCAGAAGTATTGTTGGGAAATGACTTGGGGTGTTTGACGTCCCAATTGGCGGCACCCAGCCCAGAAGGAGCGTTACCTGTCACAACCCGGCAACAGTCCAGAGCTATGGAAGCCTCCCCCTCACCCGATGACCAGGTAAGCGATACTTCCCCGACACTTAACCCTGCCCATACACTTTACTGGGGTACCCCACAAGACTTTGGGCAAGCCCAGCGGGAGGATCCCACCCTAAGAGGGTATCGGAGGGAGGCAGACCAACCTCAGGGAGACGTAGATCAGGCCAGATTTACCTGGGAAAAAAATCTATTATACCGGGTGACAGGGGGGACAGAGAAAGGGGCAGGCCAGGTAGCAAAAAGGCAATTAATAGTACCCCGTAAGTATCGGACAGAATTATTACGGATCAGCCACGACATTCCCCTAGCAGGCCACTTAGGAATAAAAAAAGATTAGAGACCGGCTCACACAGTTGTTCTTCTGACCGGGAGTCACTAGGGAATTGCAGGATTACTGTAGAACCTGCGAGGTATGCCAAAAGGTAGGAAAGAGAGGGGATCACCCCCGAGCCAAACTCCGGCCCCTACCCATAATCGAGGAACCGTTTTTCCGGGTGGCTGTCGACTTAGTCGGATCACTCAGCAAGCCCAGTCCCTCCGGTAAGAAATACATTCTTACTGTAGTGGACTATGCTACCCGTTATCCGGAAGCAATAGCTCTGTCCAACATACACGCAGAGACAGTGGCGGACGCCTTAGTGCAGGTATTCACCAGGGTAGGATTCCCTAGGGAAATAGTATCCGATCAGGGAACCCAATTCACAGCGGTGGTTACCCAACAACTCTGGCAGAGCTGTGGGGTAAAACCCATACTAAGTTCACCCTATCATCCCCAGACGAACGGCCTCTGTGAACGTTTCAATGGCACGCTGAAACAAATGTTGATCACGTTCACAGAGAACTGTCGGAATTGGGAAAAATTTCTCCCCCATCTGCTCTTTGCATACCGGGAAGTACCCCCAGGAGTCTACCGGATTCTCCCCGTTTGAATTGCTATACGGGAGACGAGTTCGGGGACCCCTGGACATGGTACAAGAGCATTGGGAGGGAGATATGGGGGACTCGGGTACCCCTATAGTAGCATTTGTACTGGAACTCCGGGACCGCCTACAGACGCTGACCGAAATGGTTTGAGAAAACCTGCGGGCGGCCCAACAGCGACAGAAGCGTTGATATGATAGGGGGGCTAGAGACCGTATATTGGAGATAGGACAAAACGTCCTGGTACTAAAGCCCACTAAGACTGACAAGTTACAAGCCTCCTGGCAGGGCCCCTACACGGTGATAGACCGGATCAGTGATACCACTTACCTTGTGACCGACTGTTCCGATGAAAGGATCCGCCGATCCTTTCATGTGAATATGCTTAAGCCATATCAAGTGAGACCAGAGGTTGTCTATGCGCCCCGGCGTATGAGGATAGCGAAGGTATTTCCTTACCTGACCTGCTTCCCCAAAAACCTTCAGGGGTAGAACAGGTCCAGTTAGGCCCCGAATTGAGTACAGAGGAGCAGAGACAAGCTTCCCAACTGTTAGAGGGATTTGGGGGCATGTTTTCGGCAGTCCCAGGCTATACGACCCTGGCAGTCCACAGAGTGGAGACCCCAGGCCAGTTACCCCGGCAGCAGCAGCCATACCGAATCCCAGAAGCATTACGGAAAAGCATGCTAAAAGAGCTCCAAGATATGTTAGAGCTGGGAGTAATAGAAGCATCTCAAAGCCCATGGGCTTCCCCAGTGGTCCTAGTCCCTAAAAATTATTAACGATAAGACGGTCACAGACGCATACCCCATGCCCAGAGTAGATGAGTTACTGGACAGTATGGCTGGGGGGAATTATTTGACCACTATTGATTTGTGCAAGGGATATTGGCAAATCCCCTTGGAGCCTGAGGCCATTCCGAAATCGGCATTCGTCACCCAATTTGGCCTATACCATTTTAAGGTAATGCCATTTGGGATGAAGAATGCCCCCGCTACTTTTCAACGGATGGCAGACCGGCTCCTAGAGGGATTCCAGGGATTCGCTTGTGCTTACTAGATGATATAGCTATCTTCAGTGGCACCTGGTTGGCCCACCTGGACCACATATTAGTAGTGCTCAAACGGATTCAGAATGCAGGACTTACCTTAAAACCTGAAAAGTGCCATGTAGGCATGGCGGAGATCCAGTATTTAGGACACTGGGTAGGGTCAGGGAAACAGAGACCAGAACCAGCAAAAATTGAGGCCATCACCCAATGGCCCCAACCCCGGACTAAAACCCAAGTTATGGCTTTCTTAGGCACGGCCGGTTATTATAGAAAATTTGTAGCCGAATATAGTGCCCTAACAAAACCTCTGACTGACCTCACTAAAAAGTCACTACCCCGACAAATAGCCTGGTCCCCTGAGTGCGAGGAGGCATTCCAGAAACTCAAAGCTGCGTTAAGTGCATCCCCTGTGTTGGCAGCACCTGATCATACTAAAAGGTTTCTCGTCCACACACATGCCTCCATGTTTGGACTGGGAGCAGTTTTAAGCCAGGTTGGGGACGATGGCATGGACCACCCGGTGGCATATATGAGCAGGAAACTATTACCACGCGAAGTCAGCTATGCCACCGTTGAAAAAGAGTGTCTGGCACTAGTCTGGGCACTTAAGAAATTACAACCATATGTGTATGGACGTTCTTTCACTGTGATGACCGACCACAACCCGTTAATTTGGCTTAACAGAGTGGCCGGAGATAACCCTAGACTACTCAGATGGAGCTTGCCACTACAGCCTTATAATTTCACTATACAATATCGTCCTGGAAAGCAGAATGCCAACGCAGATGGCCTATCCCGTCAGACAGAATTGGACAAATAATTGTGTTATCCGGTCATCCCTTAGCCGATCCGTCGGGATCTAAGCTCGTATGCCGTTCCATGGGACTAAAGGGGAGCTGTGTAACGAAATCCCTGTTTAACCAACCTCAGAAACAGCATTTCGTTTGATCATACGTATTATGCTCAATTCGTATAATACTAAGAAATGAATTAAACTACCGACCCCAGGTAGCTACAGTTATGGAACTCTCTTCGGATGGAATTGCACGAACAACTGGTGAACTTAAACTTTACTCGACGTTATTGAGAACTGTGTTCGTGGGATCTGAGCGCTATTCGCCTATAATATGCGCTCAGATCCAAGCTATCTGAGGGTGTGTGGAACATGGGGACTTCGTTCAGCGAAACATGAGTTATTGATTTTAATACAGTTTGTTAAAAGGTAAAAAGCACATGTTTCTCTCTGCCCGGAGATAATTAGGTTCTCTGCAACCACTTAAGTTAATTATCTCCAGGATAGAGAGGAGGGGTTACACTCTTCCTGTGGGTGTGTGTAAGAATTGTACTGTATACTGATTGGTTCTGCATATTTTGTTACAGTCTTCCACAAGGTCCCATGTGGGAGTTCCCTTGCTGGGAGGCCTGACACCCGCTTGAAGACAACTAACTGCTATTCAATCTATAACAGTTGAAAAAGTTTATTGGTTTTTAAATGCACGCTATTGTGACACCAGATATGAGTGGCACTGTGCACTGGCAGAGGTTGGCAGAGTAGACGTTGTAGGGGTGACTAGGGGTTCCAAGCCCCTAGTCACCCCCCTCCCCACCCAAATCAAACTATCCCCTACCTACACCCCTCACCGTAAAAATAGTGAGGGGGGAATAAAATAACCAACCTGTAAAAAAAAAAAAAAAAAAACTTACCATTTGACGTCTTCATTTTTCAGTCCCAAAAAAGGCCAAATAAAAAGCCATCATACCCTTCGAACTTAAAATAAAATAAAAAACCCGAGCGAAAAAAAAAAAACCTGACGAAAAAGAAAAAACCCAAGCGCAAAAAAATAATCCATCTTCACCCATGGAGGGCTCCGCGCAGACTGAGCTACGCAGGGTGGGGGAAGGCTTATAAAGCCTTGCCCCGCCCTGCAATTAGGCTAAGAACACTCTGATTGGTGGGTTTAAGCCAATCAGAGTGCTCTTTGTCATTTTACACAGCGTGGGGAAATTCCAAAGAACTTTCCCACGCTGTGTAAAATGACACAGAGCACTGTGATTGGATGGCTTGAAATCCATCCAATCACAGTGCTCTGTGTCATTTTACACAGTGTGGGGAAATTCCAAAGAACTTTCCCACGCTGTGTAAAATGACACAGAGCACTGTGATTGGATGGTTTTCAAGCCATACAATCACAGTGCTCTGTCATTTTACACAGCGTGGGAAAATTCCAAAGAACTTTCCCACGCTGTGTAAAATGACAAAGAGCACTCTGATTGGCTTAAACCCACCAATTACATCTGGTCAGGTTTTTTTTTTGCGCTCGGGTTTTTTATTTTATTTTAAGTTCGTCGAGTATGATGGCTTTTTATTTGGCCTTTTTTGGGGCTTAAAAATGAAGATTTTAGAAAAAAGAAGACGTCAAATGGTAAGTTTAATTTTTTTTTACAGGTTAGTTATTCCTCCCTCACTATTTTTAGGGTGAGGTGGGTAGGTAGGGGATAGGGACCCCTAGTCACCTTGATTGGGGGTGGGGGGGATTTTCATTTAGGGCCCCCACCCGCCACTCAGGGATGGGGGCCGGGGGGAGGATGGTAGGTCCCCCCCCACTATTCATATCTGGGGCCCCCACACACGGCTCAGGGGTGGGGGCCGGGGGGGAGGACAGTAGGTCCCCCCCTATCTTTACTTAGGGCCCCCACCCACCGCTCAGGGGTGGGGGCCGGGGGGGAGGACGGTAGGGTCCCCCCCACTATTCTTATCTAGGGCCCCCACCCACCGCTCAGAGGTGGGGGCCGGGGGGGAGGACAGTAGGCCCCCCCTATCTTTATTTAGGGCCCCCACCCACCGCTCAGGGGTGGGGGCCGGGGGAGAGGACAGTAGGTTCCCCCCCCCCTATCTTTATCTTTATCTTTAACATTTATGAATGTTAGGTGACTTATGCCCTTTATGGATTAAAACCAAACTCTGAATCAACTATGTAATTTTCCATGGGAGTTTTGCCATGTATCCCCCTCCGGCATGCCACAGTCCAGGTGTTAGTCCCCTTGAAACAACTTTTCGCGAACCGAAAATTTTATGTTCGCGACATCACTAGTAGTAACCAATTATAGGGTGCCCAAAACGTAGATCCCCAGATATTGTATAACTACAACTCCCATGAAGCTTTGCATGCTTTTTCGGTGTCTTAAAAATTACAAAACATCATGGAAGCTGTAGTTTTTAAACATCTGGTAATTTACCTATTGGGCACCCCTGGTTTAAACACTACTAAGAGCATCATCCTGGTATTCTGGAGAGAGTTCCCACCTTACTACTTTCAAAGAATGTTTGAGAAAATGGAAAAGCATTGCACGATCAATTGAATTTCAGTGAAAGATGGTTTACATTGTGACAGATTTTATTTCTCCTCTATAATTCACATAGGTAGTCCTTTTTACCCCCAATGGAATTCCACTTGTTTTATATTGAACCTATTCTTAATTCTATCACATACGTCTTTTTACCATGTAATTTTGGATACACACTTTGGTGACTTGAATTGTATTTAATTGCAGCAAGACCTGCAAGTCCTTTACCAACTTTATTATGTTCCCCATTTTGTCTGAAATTATCTGTGTAACCCCTCCTGTGTTCCTTTGTGTACCCTTTACCTATTTAATTAAATTAGAAAAAATATATAATGACAAAATTTCAGTATAAAAAATGCAATTCGGGTATAACTCGTTAAAAGTCATGTATAATACGATTAATTTAACACAACACAAGCAAACACTGCAGTAAGGTTTTTTTCTTTCTCAAGAGATATTAAAGAAATCATTGTTAAGTAACAAATCAGGTGTGGTTAAAAAAATAAAATGTAATCACACCCTGTAACAGGCTGCCCAAGAACAATGTTTGCTTAAGAAAACAGTACTCAAATACAAATATTTCAATAGATTTATCTGCTTAATAGATTGCTAACAAAAGTTATGCCTTTGTATTTGCTACACTGCTATCTTATAGCTATATATTCCTTTACCATTAACATATACATCTACTAGATAAATAAAGATTAGCAATGACACAACTGTATTAAAGGAATGGATTTGAAGTTAGAGTATATAACAGATTAAGGACAGATTATTCTAAATAAAACATGACATATGCATAGTCGCATTTCCGGCATATGTGATATAAAAAATACCCACAAAATCGAAGGATACTCAGACACCTTATGTTTGGGAAAATTATCACAGCTTTATTAATAAATAAAACATACATTATTAAAGGTCATTGTCAACATATTTAACATAACATCTCAGCCCCAACTCTTTTAAGAATTCGACCCTGACAATGACCCCCATAAAGAAACAATATTAACATATATTAACATAAATAACATCTAACCACTTAAACCATTGCCACCAGGGGCATGATTTACCATGTTCCAACCTGTAGGGGTATAGCAAGATACACCCTACACACACCAGGTTCAGAGCTACCAACGAGCTAGAACCAACCAAAATCTATCTAAACCGTTTTCAGCGAGCTAAACTATGTTACATCTGGACAAACAACCTACACCCCAACTTGATTATCCATCCCTCGCCACAGCTCAGAGCACGACACCTCGAACTACCTGAGCGCCCCCACCAAAAACAACGCCCGCCGCAATCCCTCCTGAAACTCCAACAACAGAAAGTCAACACCTACATCAGAGAGGTGCACTCCATCTTGCCTATAATACTCTGCAAGCTGCTCCTTCAACTCCCTATGCCGGACCACAACGCCCCCAAACTGTCTAACATAAGCTGCCATCAGCTTATTCACCTTCCTCCTACTCTTAACCACTGCCCAGGATCCCTGGCGTGCCTCCACAGAAACTGCGGCACCATCTCAGACCAAACGACAACCACGTCAGGGATCAACTGCCTTAGCCTCTCCAAATCCCTTTTCATTCCGCTAATTAAGTCTCTCTGAGAAACTAACCCCAAATCATTCCCTCCTGCATGAATTAAAATAACATGCAGCATCTGACCTTCGCCAACTAATCTGAATAGCTGAGAACAGACCCCCTGCCAACCAGCCCCCCTTAAACCAAACCACTTAAGATGCACCATCGAGCGCGAAAAGCCCAGCTGTGTGCTGTGACTATGAACTGCGGCCCTCCGGTATGCCCAATACACGTAGGAGTGTCCCAGCAACCAAGCAGTCCAACCTAGGGGAGAAAAACATGTTAACAGGGAACAAACAACAACCACCCCCCAACCAACATTTAAACTAAATGGCTGGGCCTCACATAAGACCTGAATCATACTGATTCCCATCTCCCGATCTTCTTGACCACATCATCACCAAAACCCAGCCGAGAAGTCTCTGTCGCAGCACCAATTCGGAAATAGTGTGTACCGAACTGCACTAGAATAAGCCCCAGGCGCCCCAATGCCAACCCAGAGAAAGAACCGGAGGAACTGAAACGTTGACAGCGAAGAGCCTTCCGCATATAACAACAAGGAACCGCCGACCATGGCACATACTGTCTTAAAGTCCTGCCTTAAAATAGTGTAACTGATGAACCTTTTCCAAAAAAGTCAGTCTTGGACTGTCGTAAATGAATCACCACCCGACTTTTCCAAAGTTCCACATCCGACCGTTGGAGACCCCCGTCACCAGAACGGTTGCTGCTGACCAACTCACTAATTCTGAATGCCCGGAAGAAAGACCAGCTAAATGCCACTGAGACCAACAAAACCTCATATTCTGAGAGAAAAAAAACGCACAAGAGTGTACGCCCACCCGCTGCCCAGAGACTGTTGACCCACCAGGATGGGGGACGACTCACTGAGCATGAGACCAGCTGCCGCTCCTCCGTGACCAACCGCACTCCCAGAGCCTTTTCCGTCTGCTGCAGAGCCTGCCATGCCAGTGGAACTCCTGTGCACCTGAAATGTTCTGCATACACATCCCAACTGGACAGCCGCATGCGCTAACCTGGACCCGCATCTGTATGATCCTGTCTTTGCGGCCCGAACGGCCCCTCCATGCCCGGCAGATTTTCATCATTGTAACTGTGTGTGCCCATCCCATTCACTGGAACAGTCATTTACCTGTTCGCTGCCCGATTGTTCTACACTTTCCTCACTCGTTCGCACTTCCAGCCGTCACCTGTTCGCGACCCGAACATCCTCTCGCCAACCAACGTGCCATTCACGGTCCAAACATTTGCAAGCTCCCGAACATTCACCAACTTTCCCAGGCTCCTTTTCATCACTGTCCGCCTATGCCTGTTTGTGGCCCAAATGTCCTGGTCCTTCGCGGCCCTAACGTGACGACACAACTGTGATCCCAGAGGTCCTCACATTGTGGGCGATGCCGACTGCGAGCTTCTGAACTTCCAGGCTTCACACTTGCCTCCACAGCCTCCGCCCCAGCTGGCAGAGATGGGCTTGCCCTCCTACTCCCAGCGGATCTTTATCCAGGGTTTAGACATTGCGGCTGTCAGGTCCTCCGTGCTGATCGTCTAGGCCTCGTCTCAGCCATTGCGGTGGACCCCGGAGCAGACCCAGATGGGACCAGGGCCTTTCCTAACTGTTCCTGGAGCCAGGCGACCCCTCTCTGCTGGACCGCAGCACGCACACCAACCAGCCTATCTTCCATTCTTCAAGACAGAAGCATCTTAAAAACAGAAAAAACAGACATAACACAGACCTGCCACAAAACAGGTAAGTGGGGATTAATTAAGATGGCCCTTGATCCAAAATGTCCGCTATATATACTCCCATAATCCAAAACCTCACCCTCACTTTCTATAACCAAACCCCCACATTAACACCTCCTATGCCTGTCTCCTAGCCATGTCAAGTCCCATCCCACTTAGCTGTGCTGCTGCATGGGCTACAAACTGTAGACCATGTCAAATTTTGTTAAAGGGAAACTATAGCGCCAGGAAAACAAACTAGAGGTGGAGTTAACCCATAAAGGTAATTATTGTAGTTTATTTAAAAACTGCAATATATACTTTTGTGGGGTTAAGGGCTTTAAAGTGGTCATGGTGCTAGTGGTCTGGATGTGCAGCTTGAAACACTGCATATCCAGAGATATTGTAATTTGTCTGCTAGGGGCTATTTGCACCCCCAGCTCATGTGACTTAGGCAGCCCAGAATATGCTAATTCTGCTCATATTTTACATCTGTTGCCAGATGTATAAATCTTCTCCTTGCAGGCAGAGTGAGATTGCAAAACAGCTCTCTCCTCTCCCACCCTGTGGGCACTCTCACCTATCTACCTCTGTTAACCAAATAGTTTCTTTTTAATGAGAATACCCCTTCCACCTTCTCTCTCCTTGACACTCACTCTAAAGTGGCAACAGATCCAATTGCAAGCTTCTCTATGAGAAGTCTGTAATTGGACCATGCAAGGCCCCTGTGATCTTAGACGGAGTTTGGAAAATCCGTGCCAGGAGCTTTGCGTGGCGCTGAATTGCAAGGGAGTAAAACATAATTTTACGGGTTTATGCAGGGGAACGTAAGAGTAATGCACTGTATGGAATAGTAAATTAAAAAAAATGTTAAGGCAATTGGGTTGGAGTAACAATTTAACTAAACATGGTTACTTTAAATTACGCTACTACACAATACAAAAGGACATAGTGTGATGAGGGGTCAAAGTGCTCCATGCTTTGTGTCTTCAATAAAATGTGTGGCACCCAGGATTCAAAGCATCGGGCCTCTGGCCAGATGATCTGCTCTTTCTGCATGGAATGCTACATGAGTACTGCACTCAGTGGCGTAGCTAGAGCTTTTGAGCCCGGGGCTGTCTGAGCTTGCTGCCCCTATCTTGACCCAAGTACAGAATCTTTTCCATCACAGAAGAGTTTTTCATGGAGTACGTTCTAATACAATTGTCAGTTTCACCAATAAAGTGGCAATGTAGAATTATTAATGAAACTAACAATTGTATTGGCACTTATTGAAGAGGGGATCTGTGAGTGCATGGAGGGAAGGGGACTGTGCAGGGGAGGGAGGGGGACTGTGCAGGGGAGGGAAGGGGACAGTGAGGGTGCAGGGACAAAAAACGGCCTGTGAGGGTGCAGGGAGAAAGGGGGTCTGTGAGGGTGCAGGGAGAAAGGGGGTCTGTGAAGGAAGAAAGGGGGTCTGTGCAGGGGGAGAGGGGATCTGTGCAGGGGGTCTGTCAGGATGCTGGGAGGGGGGTGTCTGTGGGTGCATGGAGAGAGTGGGTCTGTGCAGGAGAGCAAGGGGGAGGGGACTGTAAGGGTGCAGGGAGAGAGGGGGAATCTGTGCAGGGAGAGAAGGGGGAATCTGTGCAGGGAGGGAGTTGATCTGTGAAGAGAGGGTGCCTGTGCAGGGAGGGAGAGGGTCTGTAAAGGGCTGGAGGGGGGGCTGTGCAGGGAGGGAGGGAAGGGAGACTGTGCAGGGAGGGAGATGGGATCTGTGAAGGTAGGGGGGCTGTGCAGGGAGGGGGATGCGATCTGTGAAGGTAGGGGGGCTGTGAAGGGAGGGAGAGGGTCTGCATAGGGACGGGGGCTGGGCAGGGAGGAAGATGGTCTGTGCAGGGAGGGGGCTGAGCAGGGAGGGAGAGGGTCTGTGCAGGGAGGGGGCTGAGCAGGGAGGGAGAGGGTCTGTGAAGGGAGGAGGCTGAGCAGGGAGGGAGAGGGTCTGTGAAGGGAGGAGGATTAAGCAGGGAGGAAGAGGGTCCGTGAAGGGAGGGGGCTGTTAGAAGGGAGGGAGCTCTGTAACCGGGGAGGGAGGGGAGCTGTCAGAAGGGAGGAAGGGGGGCTGTCAGAAGGGAGGAAGTGGGGGGGCTGAACAGGGAGGGAGAGGGCTGTGAAGGGAGGGGGGCTGAGCTGGGAGGAAGGGGGTCTGTGAAGGGAGGGGGGCAGGGGGTCACCTGGAGACATTACCCAGGGCCGACGCTTGTGTCCCCTTGTGACAGACACCGGGGATATAATTCTTCTAGCAGGAGTTCTCAGGAACAGGACGATAGAGGTCACAATTCCCGTGGGCATGGAATAAGGGGTCAGGACTCTGGACGCAAGACCGCCTGCCACCCCGACTGGGTGCTTCCGTCAATTGATGCTCTTAGTGCTCACCGAGGGCTCCAAGCACTCCACCAGACACCGTAAGCACTGTAGACCACACGAACTGCCGCAGCTTGGTTGGGGTCTTGTCGTCCTCAACCCACCCTGGACCCAAGACCAGGATCGAGCTTCCAGTTGGTGAACCTCTCCTCCAAGAGAGTATAGCTGTGAAGCTCTTACAAGAACTAGTGGTTATAACTTGTATAGCAGGTCCCTACAAACATGAGGCGAGACTCTATGTTGAGGGTGAAGTAAGACTGAATTTTAATGGTGCCACGCTGGCCTTTTATGACAATCCCCATGCGAGTGGTACGCCCACATGGACCTTGTTGGGGACTCCAACACAAGGACACAGACGAATAAGAACACTGATTAAATGCATGACACCCCCATAACAAACATACAATCCCTCCTCTCTGCCTGGGAGGTAATTGAGTCAGATACTGTATTAACCAAATTATCTCCAGGCAGAAAAACCACATATTTCACAAAACCCCAAAAGTACCCCAAAAACACATATCCCCACAAATGTTACATCCCCTGATAGCCCTGATCAGTTCAGGGGTTCAGGAATTTCCTGGAAGTCACATTCTGACAGGCTGCACGCATGGTTCCATGCCCAAAACAGAGAATCAGGCTGTGTGGTGGGTCTCCTTGAAGGATTCTAAATACCATTCTGTTACAAAAACCTTATTTTACTGTGTGCCTTTAAGTGCTATTTGCACCTTTTTCTCTTCATTGCAGCCGTTCGTATGGTTCAGCACGAATCCTTTGTGTAAACGTATAGATGGCCGCCATTTCGGGATTTTGCACGTGTTCGCGGCCATCTTACGTACGAACCAGCAATCGTATGGAACTGAAAACGGAGACGCGAACAGGCGAACACCGCTGAGACCTCCCGGATATCATAACTATGTGTTGGACCTACCGAACGGCCCACCGTCGGTAAAGACGATTACTCCTCGCATGGGGAGTACAGCGACCCCCGGGGGAACTATGGATGGCAAGGGGTTCGTGGAGTTTTACAGTACGAACAGAGACCGACCGCAGAAGATTACATTACAGGCGCTACAATCGTTGATTTGCCGTTTGATAGATAATTGCATTAAAGACCGGCAAGCTACTTATCTCCCAGGAACAGAGAGCCTAACACAAAATATAAAAACATAAATCCAAATCCATGCAGTGTAGAGGAAATGCCACAGTGTTAAATTTTGGACCAGCCGCACACGTGGTCCTATGCCCAAAATAGTTCCAGGGCATTTGGTGCTTTTGCCGGATAACTTTTGGGAGCACCTGTGTCCGAAATATGGGGTGCTCTGCCCGGCTCTCCTGTAGCGTTTGTTCCCCTTAGTCTCAGGCACCTTCTCTCCGAAAAGCGCTCTCATGGCCAGTTGCAAAGTGGTTCAAAACCCCAGACCAAGTTGTCTGGTCACCAAAACAGTTCCATAACATTCGCAGAAACCAAAAATGACTTGGGGCTGGCCCTGAAGCGTGAATTGATTACACAGATTAAGAGGGATGTAGATGCTTTTATGCAGCTTTTCCTAGATGTGATGGTAGTCTGGTCGGAGATGGTTCCCAGTTTGCAGTGCCGTTATGCTTGGGATATTGGGGCATTGGAAAAGAGCAGGGGTAAGGTAAATAAGCTAATGGCTAACTATGTTTGGCATGTAGGGGGGGGTGTTGATAAGACATAGGGATTTGTAAGCCAAGCTTCTGGGATACTACCGGCGGGATGGTGTTCATCTCTAGGATGTCGGTACGGATTTTTTGTTACTAGGTTTTCAGGACAGTTTGCAGAAGGCATTGTTTTTGTTGGTGGGGGCTTAGGTAGTGAGATAGACCACCTGGCACCACGACTGGGTGCCTCCACCAATCACTGCTTCCTAGTAGCCTTGAGTACTATAAACACCGCACTGGACACCATAAGAATCGTAGCCCCTAAGCCGCTGCAGCTTGGCTGGGGTCTCGCTGTCCTCCACCAACCCTGGACCTTATACAAGGATCCAGCTTCTAGTGGGTGGACCTCTCCTCCTCCAGAGAGTATAGCAGGTATAGCTAGCTCTTACAAGAGCTGGTGATTATAGCCAGTATAGTAATCTGAAGCAGGTATAGCTGGTATAGTTGTTCCCTACAATCATGAAACAAGGCTCTGTGTTGAGGGTGAAGTGAACTGATGTTAATGGGACCACACTTGGCCTTTTATGACAATCCCCATGCAAGGGGTACTCCCACCTGGACCTGATGGAAAACTGCAGTACAAAGTTACAGACCAATGACAACGTTTGTTCAAGTACAGGACACTCCCATACATAATCATACAATCCCTCTGCCTGGGAGGTAATTTAGTCAGGAACTGTACTAACTCAATTATTTCCAGGCACAAAAACACACATTTTTATAAAAACCCCAAATTACCTTTAAAACATACAAACCCGACACAAAAGTTACATCCTTTGATAGGCCCGATCTAGGTGAACAAAATATAAAAAAATCACCCAGATCGGTTTAGGGGTTCCGGAATGTCCTGGAAGTCATAGTTTTGGCCGACCACACGCATGGTCCAATGCCCAAAACAGTTCCATGGAATCGCGGCTAAGTGCCGCTAGGGACCGACCGGGAACCGCAAAGTCTTCCTGCCGAAAACAGTTCCATAGAATTGCAGAAAATAGTTCCAGGGCATTCACCAAGTATATTCGCTTTTTTGGTCCATGCGAACGACTGCCAGTGAGCTAGCGTTTGGTTCTATGGAAAGTGGCCCATAGTCTTTTGGCAGGAGGCTGGCAAGCATGCCCCTTTCAAAAGCCTGTGGCGAGGTTCTGTTCGCCACATATCTTCCCCCCCCCAAGGGAAGACTAACCAGGTTCCTGACCTGCTGCCGGTCGGTACCTGCTGGGCAACCCACCCAAAAATGATTAGTTGGTCGGGTAGTCGGGTAGTCTCCAGCGCCAGGCTCTGTCCTGTCTGTTCCAGGTTGCTGTGTGGGGGTACGTAGCCCTTGGTCGCTCCTTTGCTCCCAGCCTTGGTGCAGCTTGGGCTTAGAGGGCAGAGGCTAACGGCGCTCTGCCCTGTAGCCAGCGCTTCTACTAGGGTGGCCTGTGGCTATTCAGGCCCTGGACAAAAGGGAAAGGGTGTCACGGCTCCCGGTGATTCTGTTGGCATGGTTGCACATAAAGTAAGCAATCACGCTGACAGAAACAAATATTACTTACCTTGTTCGTGGCAGATCACTGCCCGACCTCCCTCTGGTCCGGTCCCCAGCGGGTGTGACGCTCTTAGGAGCACCGACCGCTGTGGTTTGGATTTTTGTAAAATACTTACCTTCGCCCACAACAAAGATGGTGCTAACGTGCATGCGACATCACATCATAGACGCACACGCACCTTTTGGGATCAGAGGTCAGAGGCAGCCAATTAGAGGCAAAGGAGGGTTATTAAAGCCCAAATTATCTTTGGTTTAGTGCCCTGTCGTAGTTTCCCTTAGTTGGTTATCCAAGAGTGTGTTCCTGTTCGTTTAAATTCTGTTTTTTTACTTTGGCTTCGTTTTGACTTCCCTGAAGTCTGGTATCCTGGACTTTTGGCTTTCCCTCATCGTTCTGTCTCCTTCTGTCTCCCTCACCTCGGCTTATATTCTGACTATTCTCTGGTATGTTAAGTCCGGCCATTCTAAGGTCCAGTAAGACATTACCTTTAGTCCTAGGTGTCATAATTCTGCGTGCTGGATCAACTAGTAATCCTGACAAAGGGGAGGGCAGAGGCCAACTGCTCTCTGCCTGGGTGCCAGTTTTTCTGCTGGGATGGGGTCAATGGATGCGGTCATCTCATCCACTACCCCCATGACCCAGTTGGGGGTTCGCTGCTGCGGGAAGGGAACCTCCTTCCCCTGGTATTACTGGTGGGGCTGTTGGGGATCTATTGGGGCTGAATTGAGCTGAGCAGGTTTTGGTAATCCTGCTCCAGCTCCCATTCCAGAGTGGCCAGATTGATCAGGTCTGGCCCTATGTCGCCAGCTCTAGGGAGATCCAGAATGGCTTCCCTATAGTCCCAAAAGCGCGACTCTCTAGCACTCCTGAACTCCGGTTCGGCAAAGGTCCCCCATAACAGGTCAGGACAATTGTACTACTTGGCCTCGGGCCTGTCGTGCTTAGCCATCCAGGGAACATGCTGAATTGCGTACCAACATAGTGCCTGGTACGTGTTGTCGAGCCACGTTATCTTCTCTACCAATCCCTCAAGCTTTGTCACCCACTCATCCAGGGTCTGCTCTCCCAGGAGAGGCATCCACAGCGACAATCGTACCTGTAGCCACTGCTCCTCACTGGGGAGACTCTCGCTGTACACCCTCCAGGGCTTTGTCCCAAAGCTCTTTTCTAACGACCTTGCAGTATGTGCAACTCTGACACAGGTCCATCGTGTAGGGCCAAATAGCACTGCAATCTCCAGCGAAACTCCTCCTCATATGTGAACGCTGTCTGAGGATTAGCTGGTTCCATACCGCTGTAGGCATAGGCGCTGTACAAATACTAGCGTTGCATCAATAATAAATCCATAATAACATTGGTTTCTCCAGGATGCTTCTCCTCGCACTAGGAAGTCATCCCACCAGTGCCATTAGATGTGACGGACCACCTGGCAACCCAACTGGGTGCCCCTGCCAATCACTGCTTCCTAGTAGCCTTGAGTACCATAAGCACCGCACCAGACACCATAAGCACCATAGCCCCTTAGCTGCAGTAGCTTGGCTGAGGTCTCGCTATCCTCCACCCACCCTCAACCCAAGCCCAGGATCCAACTTCCAGTGGGCGGACCTCTCCTACTCCAGAGAGTCTAGCAGGTATAGCTCTTACAAGAGCTAGTGATTATAGCCAGTATAGCAATCCGAAGCAGTTATAACTGTTCTCTACAATCACTAGACGAGGCTGCGTGTTGATGGTGAAGTGAACTGACTTTAATGGGACCACAGTTGGCCTTTTATAACAGTCCCATGCAAGGAGCACTCCCGCCTGGACCTGAGCGTAAACCACAGTAGAAACAAATACACAATCACATTGGCTCTCAGATACAGGACACTCCCATACAAACTAGGTCAATCCCTCCTCTGTACCTGGGAGATAATTGAGTCAAGTACCTATTAACTCAATTATCTCCAGGCACAAAAACACACATTTTTATAAGACCCCAAAAATATATTTGAAACATACAAAGCTCCCACAGTTACATCCCCTGATAGCCCCTATCTGGGTGAACAACATATCCAAAAATCACCCAGATCGGCTCAGGGATTTAGGAATTTCCTGGAAGTCATAGTTTTGGCCTACCACACGCATGGTCCCATGCCCAAATCAGTTCCATGGAATCGTGGCTAAGTGCCACTGGGGACCGAACGGGAACCACAAAGTCTTCCTGCGGAAAACAGTTCCATAGAATCACGGCTAAGTGCCGCTGGGGGACCGGCCGGGAACCGCAAAGTTTTCATGCCGCAAAAAGTTCCAGGGCATTTGCAGCTAAGTCCCCCTGAAGTCTATTCAGGGTTTTGGTCCATGCGAACAGCTGCCAGTGAGCTAGTGTTCAGTTCTATGGAAAGTGACGAACCAGGGGAGCCAGGGGAAATAAAATATGGGTCTTTACAGTTGCTGACCTGGCCCATAATCTTTTGATAGGAGGCTGGTAAGCAGACCCCTCCAAAAGTCATGTGGCTATGTTCTGTTGCCACACTCTGCACTCCAAAAATAATTGGTTTCATTTTAAATCAGATGTTTACTTACTTTAGATTTGTTTCATCTCCTACTATGTAACCTGAGCTTTAATCATACACAGGAGGTTTATGCAAGGTCTAGCCAGCCAGTGCAGGAAATAAGCAATTTTAAATGGAACAGACTATGCAATAAAGAAAGTGTAAACATTATATCTCACTTTACAGGAAGTGTTTAGGAAGGCTGTGCAAATTACATGCACTAATGTGTGACAAGCATTGCATAAACAAAGTGATTTAACTCCTAAATGGCATAGAATTGAACAGTCAGACTGCATACATGATCTATACACCCAAACTGTTTCATTAAAGGGAATCTCCAGTGCCAGGAAAACGATCAGTTTTCCTGGCACTGGAGGGTCCCTCTCCCTCCCACCCCCCAATCCCCGGTTACTGAAGGGGTGAAAACCCCTTCAGTCACTTACCTGAGGCAGCGGCGATGTCCCTCGCCCCTGTCTCCTCCTCCGCGACGCTCCTCCTGTCCATTGTGTCGGCCGGTGGGCGAGACTGATCCCGCCCACCGGCTGAGGAGACCTAATGCCGCGCATGCGCATTACGTCTCCCCATAGGAAAGCATTGAAAAATCATTTCAATGCTTTCCTATGGGGTTTTGAGTGACGCTGGAGGTCCTCACACAGCGTGAGGACGTCCAGAGACGCTCTAGCACAGGTTTCCTGTGCTATGGACCAGGAAGTGACCTCTAGTGGCTGTCTAGTAGACAGCCACTAGAGGTGGAGTTAACCCTGCAAGGTAATTATTGCAGTTTATGAAAAACTGCAATAATTACACTTGCAGGGTTAAGAGTAGTGGGAGTTGGCACCCAGACCACTCCAATGAGCAGAAGTGGTCTGTGTGCCTGGATTGTCCCTTTAAGTTAAAGTTGTATTGGTGACTATATTGTCCCTTAATCTGTCTCAGAAAATTACCTTGAAACGTGGCAGAACTCTGTACTACCTACAGAACAAAGTGCAGCATTGTTTAGATATCTAAACAATTTTTTCACCTGCAACTCACTGATTAAATATAAATTCATGTTATTATCTTTGTTTGCATTACTTTTACGTGTTACCCCTGATAACTTTTTTGCTACTAATGAGTAAACCATTATTATTATTATAAACCATTGAGTGACAATCTGTGCAAGACAAGATATTGATGGAATATTAATCAAACACAACTACAAAATAATTATGTATGTATTGCTAAATTAAAAAAAATAAACAATACATGTATTATGAAAAAAGAATCTCGCAGAGTAAACTGCAGCAAAGGCGTAACATTAATAAACAGCCTTGGAACAAATCTAAAGGTGGGAGCACAAACTGCTACCTGTCACGATTTAAAAACCCATTCTTGATACTGTTGCACAAGCATGGGTTATTTCTCTATTGGGGAATCCTTTGGCTCAATTGTGTAGCATTCACGTGATATAATCCCTCTATTTTCACAACACACTAGTAAATGCTACCCAGATTGAGCTTGATGGATCTCTACTATTTTCAAATAAATCTCATTAGTGTACAGACTTTAATTTGGAAAATGCTCAAATTGCAGCAGTTTTATTGCTAAAAACAAAAAAAAGTAAGAGCATGATTTAGGTAACATTATAGGGTTAAAACTCCTTATCACATATATTGTGCAAAAATGTGCATGTGGTAGAGAAACACAGTACACTCACTCCAAAATATGCTGGTCATATCCATGCATCTCAAAACACATGAAAAAGAAAGAAACAGAATACAAATAGTGTAAATCCATAAACCAAAATATAATGGATATAGTATAAACTCTCTCAAAAATAGAGCAGAAAAGCCTGCTCTAACTGCGGAAGCTACAAATGACATTCCCTTCTCAGGCAGAAAGTGACAGAGGCAGTCGATCCACTTTTCAAATTTATTGCACAGATACCATACAGCAGCTCCGTCCAAAACCATCCCTTTAGAAAGCAGTATAACAGTTCAGATAACTAGTGCAAAGCCGGCTTCTTTTTCTAAAGTAACCTGGTATACTGAGATGAAAACTTTGGAGGCAGAGTTACGATCCTGCAGGCGTGTGATGTGTATGTACGTTTGTACGTACGTTCGGGCGTGGTTGAGCGTGATTAGGCGTTTTGCCGTATTCACGGTGTGACAAACTTCCATTTGCCACTGGACATTGGAGAGGACTGATTGCTAGCCTCCTGCCCTGCGACTATGGCCCTGGGATGTATTGCCCTTTAAGAACTGTGTTTGGGCATAATGGATTATTTTAATGCTGTTCCTGGCCCTTTAATTACTTTGGAGCAGTGTTGCAACTGGCACTTCGGATGCAGTTGAAGTGGTCGAAGTGCCGAAGTGGCCGCCCTTCGACAAACGAACATGTGGCTGCAGCCATTTTAAGTTATTCGAATGTGGTCAGCGGTGTGTGCAGCCAAATCTATGGAACTGTTTTCGGCTACCCAATTGCACGAACACCGCTGGCCCGTACCTTCTACGCTACTTCGACACCGCGGCTGGAGACTAAGTCCCATTCAAAGATTCGAACGCTGGTTCGAATGGGACTTAGTCATTTTCTCTGTGTAAAATAGACCGACCGCACAGCCCAAATCCATGGAACTGTTTTGGGCATTAAAATGTGCTTGCGGTCGGTCAAAAGTGACTTATACCTATCTCCTGAACGGCTGAACGGATTTGAATGATTTTTGGGTATGTTTGTATTTGGAATGTGCGGATTAATAATATGTAACTTTATTAATATTGGATGTATAGTTTTAGAGTTATGAAAGTTGGGTAAAAAGTATGTTTTAAACTGTACGGATAATTGGGTTACCTCTCAGGCTAAGGGGGAGGAGATGTGGGGGATATAACCATTGTGTGATTGGGTAATGTATAATTGTTTGTGGGCATCTCCCTTGCAGGGGAGAATTGCATAAAAGCAGAGTTCTTCTTGATCCCTCAAAACATAGCCTTGTCTCGTTATTGGAGGGAGCTGCTATAATCACACTGGGGATTGCTATGCTCTGCATACTGTCAGGGTGGCGGTCCGGTGCCCGGGACCCAGACACAGTGTCCAGGCGGCGGCGCGTGGACCGGGACCCAATATGCCTGATGTTAAGTGGGAGTCGTTAGCGTGGAGGTGGATTAGCAGGGTAACCGCACGCCCCCTGGTGTTGAGCACCAGCGTTTGTGCAGCCACATACCAAGACCCTGAATCAGCTTCAGCGGATACCAGGAACTAGGAGCTTGGAAATTAAGCAGACCTCCCAGGAGCTGAATAGGGAGGCTCTGCAGCAAGATTGTATCCAGTACTAGAAACAATGCTAGACTAGAGATAGGCACCAAACGTGAAAACAAGACAGAACTAGTAGAACCCAGAACCAGAGAAGGATAGTAAGCTAAACCCAGAACATATACACACGACATGAGGAAAACATGAACATAACATGGGCATGACTAGACAGGACTGTACATGGGATGGGTACACAAACTAAAACAAGACAAGATAACAAAGGCAAAACAAGAAGAGAAATAACGAAGTACTACATATGAAAATCATGGGGATTTAGTCACACTATATCATCATACATTGCATAAGCCTGCCAACAACGCCAATGTACCCCATATCTGGCAGGTCCTACACTGCCTAATGTATGCTAAAACATCCTAAGTAGACATATATAGCACTTACCTTCAAGAAAGGGCAGAAGCTTTGAGCAGCTGCCTGCAGGACTCTGAAACAGAAAGGAATGATGGAAAACAAACGGGTGTGGCAACATAAAACAAACATTTAAAGGAAACATGGAGACTGGGAAATCCTGGGACGAACTATAGGATTGAACCCAGAAATCCCAGCATAAAGAAAACCAGACATAGACTAGAAAACCAAAAAAACAAGGAAAACTAAGCAAGAATAGCAAAAAGAGTACTGGATACCAGAAGCCAAGTCCAGACATCAGAACAGAGCAGAGCAGATCATGACACATACTCCCCTGAGCTGGAATCACTTAGCTCTTTTAAGAGCTTGTTCCTGATGCGCTCTCCTTGGAGGAGAGGTCTTCCCCACACAGTCCTGGATGCTGGAGGTTCATACAGGGTGGAAGGAAGAGGTCTTTCCCACACGGTCCTGGAGGACAGAACCTGATCCAGGGTGGAAGGAAGATGGCGAGACTCCAGTCAAGCTACAGCGGTTGCGGAGTCTGCGGTGGTTGTGGTGTCCGGTGCGGTGCTTGTGGTCCTCAGCGCAAGCTAGGAAGCATCCATCAACGGAGGGTACTCGGTCGGAGTATGGGGAGCTCCATTACACACGGCTTCTTCAGATCTGCACACTCTTGCCTGTCCTAGTCCTTTATACACGCCTGTGTGGGCGTGTTTACCCATCAGTCAAATAGTCTCGTAATTGCATATATAGGGAGAAAGTCCATATGGAATTGAATTAAAACCTTGCCAAAACAAGTGAATCTATGCAAATTACAATGTAACCCTTTTGAATCTTAAAAATACAAAAAATATTGCACATAAAAACTTTTATTTCATTAAAAACTAGCATACCGTATATACTCGAGTATAAGCCGAGTTTTTCAGCCCATTTTTTGGGCTGAAAAACCCCAACTCGGCTTATACTCGAGTCAGAGTCTGTATTATGGCAATTTGCATTGCCATAATACAGACTGGGGGGAGAGGGGGGCTGGCAGAGCTGTACTCACCTTTCCTGCAGCTCCTGTCAGCTCTCTCCTCCTCCGCGCCGTCCGTTCAGCACCTCGGTCAGCTCCCAGTGTAAGTCTCGCGAGAGCCGCGGCTCTCGCGAGACTTACACCGGGAGCTGACAGAGGGAGCTGCACAGACCGCGCGGAGGAGGAGAGAGCTGACAGGAGCTGCAGGAAAGGTAAGTACAGCTCTGCCAGCCCCCCTCTCCCCCCCACTGAACTACCAATGCTGGACCACCAGGGAAGGAGAGCCCCCCTCCCTGCCATATATCAAGCAGGGAGGGGGGACGAAAAAAAAAATATAAAAAAAAAATAATAATAATAAAAAAAAGGGGTATAAGGACCACTATGGGAGGGGGGTATAATGACCACTATGGGAGGGAGGGGGTGGGTTAAGGACCACTATGGGAGGGACGGGGGTATAAGGACCGCTATGGGAGGGAGGGGGGATATAAGGACCACTATGGGAGGGAGGGGGGGGTAAGGACCACTATGGGAGGGGGGGGGTAAGGACCACTATGGGAGGGAGGGGGGGGATAAGGACCACTATGGGAGGGAGGGGGGGGGATAAGGACCACTATGGGAGGGAGGGGGGTATAAGGACCACTATGGGAGGGAGGGGGGGATAAGGACCACTATGGGAGGGAGGGGGGGTATAAGGACCACTATGGGAGGGGGTGGGATAAGGACCACTATGGGAGGGAGGGGGGTATAAGGACCATTATGGGAGGGAGGGGGGGGTATATGGACCACTATGGGAGGGATGGGGGGGATAAGGAACACTATGGGAGGGAGAAGGGGATAAGGACCACTATGAGAGGGAGGGGGTGGGATAAGGACCACTATGGGAGGGGAGGGGGAAGTAAGGACCACTAGGGGAGGGGAGGGTGAAGTAAGGACCACTAGGGGAGGGGAGGGTAAGGACCACTAGGGGAGGGGTGAGTCAGGACCACTGGGGGGGGAGTGAAGGAACACGGGGGTGGGGAGGTAAGGACCACTGAGGGAGGAGGAGGGGAAGTCAGGACATATGGGGGGGGGAGGGGGCGGCAAAAAATGTTTTGCCTACGGCGGCAAATATCCTTGCACCGGCCCTGCACACACTGCATTCACACACTGCATTCATGCACACACACACTGCATTCATGCACACACACACTGCATTCATGCACACACACACTGCACTCATACACACACTGCACTCATACACACACGCTGCACTCATACACACACACATACGCACACACTGCATTCATTATACACACACTGTAAATAAATATTCAATTAATATATTTTTTTTAGGATCTAATTTTATTTAGAAATTTACCAGTAGCTGCTGCATTTCCCACCCTAGTCTTATACTCGAGTCAATAAGTTTTCCCAGTTTTTTGGGATAAAATTAGGGGCCTCGGCTTATATTCGGGTCGGCTTATACTCGAGTATATACGGTAATTTTTAATAAGAGATATACATTTTATAAAATATATAAATTTTATAAAAAATCTATAGAAAACAACTACTATAGGGAGAGAAAGAGAGAACTGTAAATGCACAGCATTCATAAAAGTGCTAATACCAATAAATGTGTTTGTTAAAAAAATACCTAAATTACTTTTTTTTTAAATTACAAAAAATGTAATAAATCAAATTCAATATTTAATCCCTTTGGTTCTAGAGTTTACAACCTGTAAACCCACTTAATTTCTTCCTTACCAATATCTATGATATGGTTACCCCCACGCCATGATTTTTTTTCAATTCCTAAGAATGTAAGACCTCTTGGATCTTTATTATGATATTTTGTAAAATGTGCAGAGACACTGTGTTGTTTATATCCTTTAATAATATTATTCACATGTTCATATGACACGCAAATTCGAGAAGCGTTCCATATTTTTTCATGGTTGATTATATATTTCTTTCCTGTTCTCTGTTACATTTTGTATATATTGTGTAATATATTAATATTGTTTTTGTATTTTATTGCTTCAATGCAATGTTTTGTGGACCCAGGACATACTTGAAAACGAGAGAGATCTCAATGTATCCTTCCTGGTAAACTATTTTATTAATAAATAAATAATATATTCTATGTACATACTCACCCACAGCCAAAAAGGTCTTACTTTCAATCTTTATTCAATTACATAAATTTTAATTCCATACATTTTAAAAACCATATAATCAGCGAAGGCAAGCTCCTGAGTGCAAGACACCACTTCACTTTGATGAGGATATAGTCCCAGTATTAAACTGGTTCCTTTCTCTCCTTCGTTTTGGCGTCTCACCAGAGGCGGCACTAGACTTTATGCGGCCTTAGGCGAAACCCAAACATGAGGCCCCACTAACACCAAAGTGAAAAAAATAAAGTTGCAAGGCATGCACACATATACACATTGATGCACTGTCTATCTGTGTATGTGCCTGAGTGTGTGTCAGACAAAGAGTATCCTTGTGTGTGTGAATGTATTTCTCTGTGAGCATGTTTGCGTTTTTGTGTGGGACCGGGAGGGGGTGATGGTGTGAGGGATGGGGTAATACTGTGTGGGAGGTGGGTAATGTATTGAGGAAGGGGGTGATCGATTGAGGGGGGATGATGGTGAGAGGGAGTGATGGTGTGTGGGGGGGTGGTGGTGAGAGGGAGGAGGGTGATGTTGTGAGGGAGCTGGGGTGATGGTGAGAGGGAGAGGGTGATGGTGTGTGGGAGGGGGGGTGATGGTGTGAGGGAGGGGGTAATAATGTGTGGGAGATGGGTGATGGTGAGAGGGACGTGATTGAGGTGATGGTGAAAGGGGTGATGGTATGAGGGAGGGGGGTGTTGGTGTGAGGAAGGGGGGTGATGGTGAGAGGGAGGTGGGTTATGGTGTGAGGGAGGTGGGTGATGGTGTGAGGGAGGTGGGTGATGGTGTGAGGTAGGGAGGGTAATAATGTGTGGGAGGTGGGTGATGGTGTGTGGGGGTGATGGTGTGAGGGAGGGGTGGTGAGAGAGAGGGGGGTGATGGTGTAGGGGTGATGGTGTGAGGGAGGGTAATAATGTGTGGGTGATGGTGAGAGAGAAGGGGGTGATGGTGTGAGGTGGGGCCGTAATAATGTGTGGGTGATGGTGTGAGGGAGGGGGGTAATAATGTGTGGGTGATGGTGTGAGGGAGGTGGGACTAAATGCCTTATTTAATTCCCTGGTGGTCCAGTGTGGGCTCCCTGGTAATCCAGTGGCTCCCTGGTGGTCAGTAGTGATATACGGTCTGAAGTTCAACAGTGTTGTGCAGAGGTGCAGACCATGTATCTCGCAAAACCCAGTCATAGCATTGCTGTGGTAACCCGAGGCAACACTCTGATTGGCCAGATCTCATGAGACACATGGTCTTCAGCTCTGCACATTGCGGAGCTGCAGATCATTGGCCATGGGCACTCTCCTCCTGGGCAGATGGCACAAGGACCTGACACAGTCTGCCCTAAGGTGGTTTAGGTGCCCGCGAAGCCCCAGCCAGCGCAAGGCCTTAGGTGGCCGCCTAAACCGCCTAATTAGAGAGCTGCCTCTGCGTCTCACTTAGTCTTTACTCAAGCACCCAACCTCCTGGGGCTTTCTCAAGCGTGGTGAGTCCTCCCACGTATTTCAGATTTATTTAGAAGCCAGTCCATTTATTACACATTTATTAAGTCCATCTCCATTTATAAAAATAAAGGCAAATACCATATTCTAAAAAGACATCAGCATAGCAGCAAAGATTTAAAATGATATCTATATTTCATTAAGTGAACATAAAAATAAAAATGAGAAAAAAGAAAGCAATTGTTTAATTTATGTTACCAATATACATTCCATCAGTATAATGCACTCTATGTATATAAAAAAGAGGCTATCGAAGCAATACGAAATAAAAAAACATGGTCTAATAAAACTACGGTATATTTAGAACAAAATCAAACCATATAAGGTTCAAAAAATTATATAGGGGTTAAAAATTAAAAAGAAAAAATGGGCAAATTGACAAATCTGAAATCCAAAGGCAAGGATGTCTAAATCATGATAATTAAACCAAAATATAATTTAGGAAGAGTGAGATCATATAGGAATTAGAAAAGGGGAATTAGAGCCAAAACATTTTTTTAAAAAGGGGGGGTATTCTAAATATAAATATATTAAAACATAAATAAATACATTTTAAAAAATAAAAAATAAAAAAGCAGATTGTATCAACCAAAAAAATGATTAACTTAATATAAAGGATCATCTGAGAGGGGCATTTTTTGCAAGATCATAACAAGTTGTGCAAATCAACTTTTATATTGAGAGGATCTTGGACAAACAAATACTTGTGTGCAAAAATGATTCAACTGAAGAAGAAGAAGAAGAAGAAGAGGCTGAAGACTACGGTTACTACCACTGTTATCCAACCTCAGCAGCTTGTGGAAGAAAGCAGTGAGTTTGTACATGCAGACTTATTAAAAGTCCATCCTCGTGAACCTTTAACCCCTTAAGGACCAAACTTCTGGAATAAGAGGGAATCATGACATGTGTAACGAGAATATACCCCTACACGCAGGATCCAGCTAAACAGAAGGCAGAACAGAGGAGAGATACGTCTACCGGACCTTAGAATGGCCGGACTCGACGTATATAGGAGAAGTACAGAGTCAGGAACAATCCGAGGTCAAGGGCACAAAGAGACAGCGTAAACGAGGACAAGCCGGGGTCTGGTACACAGGAAACAGCAAGCCGGCAAACAGAACAGACAAGGATAAAGCGAAAACGAAGTCAGAATACAAAAGCCAAGGTCAAGTACGGAGGAACACAACTGAACACAACAAGCGCTAAAGGGAACTGTAGCAGAAACCACGATAGGGCAAGGAACTAAGGGAAAAGGGTAAGTATAAATAGGTTCAAAACTAATGTGATTGGCTCCTGTCACTTCCACACTCCCAAAAGGTAAGTGTATGGGGTGTGTGGGATGACAGGGGCCAATGGGAGCCTTTTGGCAATTTAGGCTCCCACTGTCTCTTTAAGAGCGTGCCCGAGACTCGCGGCGCGCTCTTAGATTCAGGCGGGACATGTGACCGCATCTCGCGGTCACTGCCCGCCTTCCTGTCTGAAGCGTCGGATGAGCCGCGCGACCGCGCGCGGCTTGAAGAGAGGACCGCGACCGGCCCCTGGGAAAGGTGAGTAACGCTACAGTACCCCCCCCTGAGGACACGCCCTACGAGCGGGCAGGACTAGGTCGGGCAGGAAAACGTGAATGGAAAGAACGCACAAGGCGGGGAGCATGAACAGCATCAGCAGAAATCCAACTGCGCTCCTCAGGCCCATAACCCTTCCAATGTACCAAGTACTGAAGCCGACCCCTAAGGAAACGAGAGTCAAGAACAGCAGACACTTCGAATTCCTCATGACCCTCCACAGAGACAGGAGGAGGAGGAGGAGCATGCCGGGTATAGCGGTTGCGCACGTAAGGCTTCAACAATGAGGTGTGAAAAACATTAGGTATGCGCAGATTCTTAGGCAGACCCAAGGTATAAGAAACGGGATTAACCTTATGTATAATACGATAAGGACCAATGAAGCGGGGAGCCAATTTCATAGAAGGCACCCAGAGGCGAATATTCCGCGTAGAAAGCAAAACTCTGTCCCCCACAACATAGGAAGGGTCCGCTCTGCGATGCTTGTCAGCCTGATCCTTCTGGCGAGCAGCAGAGTCAACCAAAGAACGCTGAACCTGCTCCCAAGTATTACGCAAACCAGCCAAATGCTCATCCAGGACTGGCATGCCCTGTGAGGAGAATGCAGCCGGGAGAACAACGGGATGCTGGCCATAAACGACGTAAAAAGGGCTTTTGCTGGAAGAATCATGAGTGGCGTTATTCCGAGCAAATTCAGCCCAAGGAAGTAGGTCAGACCAATTGTCCTGACGGTGAGACACAAAACAACGGAGGTACTGCTCCAGAGACTGGTTGGCACGTTCAACAGCTCCATTAGACTGGGGATGGTAAGCGGAAGAAAACGAGAGAGAAATACCCATTTCTGTACAAAAGGCTTTCCAGAACCTGGAAATAAATTGGCTACCCCTATCGGACACAATAGATAAGGGAATGCCATGTAACCGAAATACTTCTCTAGCGAAGATAAGGGCCAGTTCCTTGGATGTGGGCAACTTGCGAAGAGACACAAAATGAGCCATTTTGGAAAACCGGTCAACTATCATCAGGATGACTGTGTTACCATTCGAAGGGGGTAATTCAACAATAAAATCCATAGATAGGTTGGACCAAGGTCTCTCGGGAACGGGTAACGGATGCAACAGCCCACAAGGAACTCTACGAGAGGATTTCATACAGGCACAAGTAGTACAAGCACTTATATAGTCAGTGACATCCTTTCGTAAGGAATCCCACCAAAAATACAGAGAAACAGCTGACACTGTTTTGGAAATACCAGGATGTCCAGCAGTCTTAGTATCGTGATATAGTGACAGAATATCCCGTCTCTCGGGAACGTCAACGAACAATTTATCATTAGGCCTCTCGCTAGGTGCCATGCTTTGTTTGGCCTGCAAGAGGGACGAGGAAATAGACAATACAGTAGTTGCTATTATCCTGTTTGGGGGAATGACAGGAGTAACATCAATCTACTGTTTGTCAATAGTTTCAAACTGTCTGGACAGAGCGTCCGCTTTAGTGTTCCGATCACCTGGCCTATAGGTGATTATATAATTGAAATGGGACAAGAACAGTGACCACCTAGCCTGCCTGGAAGACAATCTTTAAGCTTCGCTAAGGTAGGACAGGTTCTTATGATCCGTAAATATGAGGATGGGATCCTTAGTGCCTTCTAACTAATGTCTCAATTCTTTGAGTGCTAAAATGATAGCAAGGAGTTCGCGATTACCCACATCATAATTCTTCTCTGCTTTGGACATTTGTTTAGAAAAGAAGCCACAAGGATGCAATGGCTTTTCAGGAGACTCTCTTTGAGATAAAACAGCACCTACCCCGATATCTGAAGCATCAACTTCAAGTATATAGGGCAATGAGGGGACAGGATGCTGTAAAATAGGTGCAGAGGCGAACGTAGTCTTAAGGAAGTTAAAAGCTTGAAGTGCCTCGGTAGACCAGACACGAGTATTGCCCTCCTTTTTTGTCATACGAGTAATAGGTGCTACAATAGACGAAAAACCTTTGATAAAACGTCTATAATAATTAGAGAAACCCAGAAAACGCTGGATGGCTTTTAGACCTTGCGGCAGAGGCCATTCTATGACAGCAGCGAGCTTCCGGGGATCCATACGAAAACCCTTAGCGGAAATCAAATACCCCAAAAACTGGACTTCGGATTGGTCGAATAGACATTTTTCTAATTTACAATAAAGACCATTAGCAAGAAGGGTCTTCAGAACGGTCGTAACATGTCTGTGATGAGTGTGTAAGTCTGTAGAATATTTTAAAATGTCGTCCAAGTACACAATAACAAATGAGTGAATAAAGTCTCTTAAGACATCATTAATAAATTCTTGGAATACTGCTGGGACATTGCAAAGCCCAAATGGCATGACGGTATACTCATAATGACCTGACCTAGTGTTGAAGGCTGTCTTCCATTCGTGGTCCTTTTTTATACGTATCAAATTGTATGCTCCTCTAAGATCTAATTTGGTGAATACCGTAGCATGTTTGAGCCTGTCAAACAATTCTGTTATTAATGGTATAGGGTAAGCATTTTTGATGGTGATTTTATTAAGACCTCTATAATCAATGCAAGGTCTTAAATCACCTTCTTTCTTCGATACAAAGAAGAATCCCGCTCCAGCCGGAGAAGAGGATCTCCTAATAAATCCCTTGTCTAATGATTCTTTAATATATTCCTCCATGACACGGTTTTCTTGAAGCGATAATGGGTACACCCTGCCCTTTGGAGGTATAGTGCCAGGCAACAAGTCAATAGCACAATCGTAGGGTCTGTGAGGCGGTAATTTGTCAGCCTCTCTTTTATCAAAGACAGTCTTTAAAGATAAATACTGAGAGGGTATAGCCGTATACAAAGGAGGAGTGGTAGGAACATTAATAGAATTCACAGGCGTGACTTCAATAGTACATGACTCATGGCAGGCCTCACTCCATGATTTTATCTGCCCTGTCTCCCAGTCAAAAATGGGATTGTGGGCACGTAACCATGGATACCCTAACACTAACTGTGAAGAGGGAGAGGTGATGACCTGGAACCGAATGGTTTCATAGTGTAAAACCCCTGTGTACATGTGTAACGGTGCAGTCTCATGAGTAACAACTGGAGATATCAATGGTCTACCATCTATGGCCTCAACGGCCAAGGGTATCTCCTTCTCCCTGATGGGAATGTTGTTTTTCTTTACAAATCCAGAGTCTATAAAATTCTCAGCTGCCCCAGAGTCAACCAAGGCGTATATATTTTCAACTATACAACTCTCTCCCATATGTAAAGAAACAGGGAGAAGCAGTCGGTTAGGAGGCAATGTAGGAGACTTAGAAATTACACCCAAGGCCAGTCCCCTATAAGGTCTTAGGTGCGAGAGTTTTCCGGGAGCAAAGGACATTCCTTTACCATATGGTCTCTCCTACCACAATATAGGCAGAGTCCCTCCCTTCTCCTATGTAATTTTTCATTATCAGAGAGTTTGGCAACCCCTAATTGCATAGGTTCCTCTTCAGATACATTAACACTCTCCGGTGTATTAACTCTGGGGTGAATAGGTGTAACAAAACATCTATTTCTGTTCTTGGTATAGAGCCTGTCACGAATCCTATTATCTATATCAATGAGGTAGTCAAAAAGGTCCTCTAAAGCAACAGGAAGCTCCTTAGCTGCTACCTCATCCAATATAGAGTCTGATAAGCCTTCCATGAAGGCAGTAGTTAACCCATTGTTGGTCCAATCTACCTGTGAGGCAAGAGTACGAAACTGAATAGCGTAATCAGCCACAGACCTAGAACCCTGTGTAACTCTCATTAATGCTCTTGCGGCATTTTTAGACCTTTTCATAGTGTCAAAAGTTCTGCGAAATGCTGTAAGAAAACTGTGAAAGTCATGCACCACAGGTCCATTAGCCTCCCAAATAGGATTTGCCCATTCAAGTGCTTTGTCGGTAAGTTGGTGCATAAAGAACCCAACCTTAGACCTCTCTGTGGGAAATGAACGTGGATACATCTCAAAGTGAAACTCTATTTGGTTAATAAACCCTCTGCATGTCTTAGAATCCCCTCCATACCTAGGAGGAGGTGTTAAATGGGCCATAGCATTAGGCACAGTCGATACTTCAGGAAGAAGGGGTGTAGGAGGGTTAGGTGTGGTTGCTGGAATGGTTCTAGCTAAGAGCGTCTGGAGAGCCTGGGCTATCTGATCCATTCGGTGATCCTGCTCTACAAATCTAGCCTCATGAGACGCCATCTGTTGAGCTAAATCTGCGGGGTCCATGGCCCTATCTTAATGTAACGAGAATATACCCCTACACGCAGGATCCAGCTAAACAGAAGGCAGAACAGAGGAGAGATACGTCTACCGGACCTTAGAATGGCCGGACTCGACGTATATAGGAGAAGTACAGAGTCAGGAACAATCCGAGGTCAAGGGCACAAAGAGACAGCGTAAACGAGGACAAGCCGGGGTCTGGTACACAGGAAACAGCAATCCGGCAAACAGAACAGACAAGGATAAAGCGAAAACGAAGTCAGAATACAAAGCCAAGGTCAAGTACGGAGGAACACAACTGAACACAACAAGCGCTAAAGGGAACTGTAGCAGAAACCACGATAGGGCAAGGAACTAAGGGAAAAGGGTAAGTATAAATAGGTTCAAAACTAATGTGATTGGCTCCTGTCACTCCCACACCCCCAAAAGGTAAGTGTATAGGGTGTGTGGGATGACAGGGGCCAATGGCAATTTAGGCTCCCACTGTCTCTTTAAGAGCGCGCCCGAGACTCGCGGCACGCTCTTAGATTCAGGCGGGACATGTGACCGCATCTCGCGGTCACTGCCCGCCTTCCTGTCTGAAGCGTCGGATGAGCCGCGCGCGGCTCGTGCAGCCGCAGGACCGCGCGCGGCTTGAAGAGAGGCCGGCCCCTGGGAAAGGTGAGTAACGCTACAACATGTCACACATGTCATGTGTCCTTAAGGGGTTAAACAAAGAAAATTAATTGGGTCAAGAGAAACTAATGAATATGAACCTAGAGTTTTAATCAAAAATGGAGAGTATTGACAGGACAATATACCTCTACAAGAAGAAAATTAAACCAAGGATGAACAACCTGTAGATGTACCTCATGGTACATTTAGTCCTTAATGAAAGAACAGTGATCCCGAACAGGGGTAGAGATGGCCTAGAAGAGAAAGAAGACCTCCAAAGACACACACATTCTACAGTATACAGCATGCAAACATAAGGCCTTATATATATATATATATATGAGTTCATGGAATGCAGAATATGACTTAGTGGGCCTACCCAGTACAGTAATGATAGCTAGCATACCTATACAGACACTACAGAGACTACTAGGTGTATCTCAAACTAAAGAGACTGAGAAAGATACACAAAAAGAAAGAAAAAAGGCTAATCAGTTCTGAGAAAATGGAAAGGAATGTTGGGAAGACATTTATTTAGTAAAGGGGAGTGTGGTTGTCCTAAAACAAATATGGGTATAAAGTAATTGTAAGTGATTATTGGCAGTTGATTGTTATTGTCTATTGGAATTGTTCTATTGAAAGTGTTCTATTGCCTTTCCCTTGGAAGTGCTTGTCAGTTATGGGTAGGGGCCAACCAGCTCAGACATAGCCTTTACTTTTAAGACAGAGCAGCAGTAGTTGCATGTCCTTGTTACTAAAAAACCTTTATTCCATCATCAAGTAAGGATAATATCGCAGTGAGAATAAGGGGAAACATTGTTGAATGTTATTGTATTAGAATTAGTATTTTGTTTGTCAGGGTTGAGAAATATGTTATGGCTCTGGTGGATGCTAACGTAGATTTTTTTTCCTAATATAAGAGGCAGGCGGCGAGGGAGCACTTTCCCCCGTGCTCCCTGCAGTGATGCCAGAGCCAGAATCTGATGTCACTCCGGCCCTGGCATCACTGAAAGGTGCGCAAGGGAGCTGAGCAGGAAGATCAGAGTTCCCTTGCCACCTAAATTAACTACCCACCTGTCCGTCCGACAGTTAAAGGATCCCCACTGGATCCCAGGCAAATGGAGAATCCACTCCTGCACTCCAGCGAAGGTAGGAGGCTGGGTGGATTGAAATAAAAAAATTAAAAAATATTGTTAGTGTGTGTGTCTGTTAGTAAGTGTGTTAGTTTGTGTGTCTGTTGGTTAGTGTGTTATTATGTCTGTTGGTGAGTGTGTTAATGTGTCTGTGTCTAACACTGAGTGAGTATGCGTCTGTCAGTGAGTGTGTATGTGTCTATCAGTGAGTGTGCATGTGTATCTGTCAGAGAATGCGTGTCTGTCGATGAATGTTAGTGTGTGTCTGTCAGTGAGTGTGTGTAACTGTGAGTGAGTGTAACTGTGAATTAAAACAAAATACCCTGCACTCAGGTCCTGCACATATGCTCTGGTCTTCCACCAAGGGGGCGCTCTATGTGTAGGATGGACACCGCTGAATCCACCAATGTAGTATCAAAGAAGAGAAACAGAGGCAGCACTCCAGGATATAGAAGGTGAATTTATTTGTGGGTTCATCACCTCACCAAAATAAGTGCAACTTTTTGGCTCATCAATTTGCATACAGTTGCAGTTAGGAATGTAAACAGAGTCTGAGCTGGTACTCATACTTGAATAATAATAGTAGTAGACATCGTGGTGTCATTACAGAGTCATTAAAGGAGGATTAAGAAATGAAGAGATACATGTTTTACATAGTGTATAAACAGATTTGCATAGTAATCCTTATAAGCATGTTTGTTGATGCATGGTATATGGGTGTTCCCCTATTCTTTTGTATAGGGCATTGGTTGCTTGTTAGCAGTTAAGCTGTAGTGGGGGATAGTAGGGATCAATAAGTAATATAGTAAAAGTTACCAATTACAAGTTACACATTAATGGAGGAGGCAATCCTGGGCTTTATGGTGGTGTGTAGTGTAGTTCCTCCACCTATGTTGGCTTTGGCGGAGGGTCTGATGTCGTAGGTTGTTGGATAAATGTAGATTATTTCTGGCGACATTGGTGTAAGGGGGGAGAGGGTATGTTGGGTAATAGAGGTGAGGAGAATAAGGGTGCAAGGAGGAGAGTTGGTGGTAGGGAGAGCGGAAGAGAGAGGGTAAGAAAGAAGAGAGAGAGAGAAAGATGGGAGAAGGAGATAAGGAGTTGGTCGGTGAATTAATGTTGTCTGCTCCCCCCCCAGCCCCGTCGCCACCACCAGCACTCCGAATCGCTCATCCAGTGAAGGGGGGACCCCTTCCGATTTCAGTCTTGTATAATCTTATAGAGTCCGAGGTGTATTCATCTGGTTGTCAGCCAGTGGATCCAATAAAACCATCTTTCGTCATGATAAGTTACTTATGTCCTCCACTCGATTAATCCAGTCGTTGGTGGAGGGGACTGGGGCCTGTTTCGAGTTCGTCGGGATAAGGCTATGTGCCACATTGATCAGATACAGAGTAATGGTCTTCTTATACGTAGACAGCGGAAGGGGTGCCAGATGGAGCAGGAAGCTTTCGGGGGAGGGCTCGACCGAATTGTCTGTGAGTGTGCACACTACCCGGTGTACCCCCTTCCAGAAGGGCTGGATCCTGGGGCAGGTCCACCAGATGTGGAACAATGTGCCCAGGTCAGTGCCACATCTCCAGCACTCCGGTGTACACGAGTTGTGCATGGATGCAAGTTTCTCAGGTGTTTTATACCAGTGGGATCTAATTTTGTAACCGAACTCTTGGTACCTTGTATTAATGGAGGCTTTGTATGTCAGCGTGACCGTATTGATCCATTGTTCTTGGGTCAATGGGTGACCGAGGTCCCTGTCCCAGAGTCTGACAAAATAGGGGTGTTACGGTTGCCTCCAGGCTAGCTGTAAGTTGGACCTCTCGGATATCCTGGTTCCCGAACTTGGAGAGTGAGAGCGTTGCTCCGATCAGCATACAAAGGTATTCCTGTAAGTGTAGAACATCCCACTAGCTATAGCAAAGCTAGGATACACCTTCCCCTACAACACGAGTAGAGGCTGCACATTGAGGGTAAAAAAAACAGTTTTAATGGCACTCATGCACGGTAATTTATACAAGTTATCAATCCAGAGGACAACTGACCATTCGACCATTCTCTGGATAGCTCAGATCTGAGCGCACAAAATATACAAATGGCGCTCATATCTCATGAATGGTGTGTAAGAGACACGAAATTAAAGTCTGTTCGTATGGTTTTGCACGAATGGATAGGACAACTGGCACCTCAGCGGGATTCGTGCAAACCAGGAGCCGATTATAGTTCCAAGGGTTTTACGCTTAGGTCCCGCCGAGCATTCGATGACAAAAAAGATGGCCGCCACGTTGTGTTTGGCATACAAAAAGCGACCACCTTGGGATAAGTACTTAGATTCCGGTTAACTGCAGAAACCACAGCTTAATTGGAGACACACGCCAGAATCTAGGTGGTCGTCGTTCAACAGTTCTTTCGTGAGTTGGTTCGGTACCCAGTTCGGTTAATTGTAGACGAATGGTGACCACCTTGATGACAGTCAATTAGGCTGCGGTTAATCACAATCCGCAGCTCCCAGGAGGTTAATTGCTGACACACTCCTGGGGTAGGGTGGTCTGCTGTTCATCAGTTCTTTTGGTGGTTTCGAGGTCAACGGGGTTAACTATCGGCACACGCCAAGGGCCGGGTGGGCGGTCATTCGTATATACGAATGACTTGTAGAATGGGTTTGCATAAAACAAAATATCCAAGGTGCAACAAAAGTATCTATATGTATCCGACAGAGGGGATCTTTGTAACAAGGGGAGTTTGTGATCTCCCAGTGGTGTGTTCAGAAGGCTAAATAGCAGTGAGATGGCGTGTGGTGAGGGTGCAATTTGGGTGCATATTACCTCAAATGTGGTTAGTGGACTCGTAGGTTTGGTATTTGTTTGAGCAGGCGTACTAGCTGGTGGTATCTGATGTTTGTCATCAAATCTGGAGGTTCAGGTGTAGGCAGTTCTGATATTGGGATGATGGCACCATTTGCTTTCACATGCTGGAGTCTGCAGTGTGATAGCAGTCCAAGGCAGGCCTTGACTCGGTTGGAGTTGAAGATGCGGAACGAAGGGTTGCATGTGATGGTGAGGGGGAGACAGATGGTGACAGGTCCAGTCTGGCTGATATCCTCCTCCAGACATTTAGGGGGTGGCCCCTCTCCAGTCCGCTCTCCATTTGCGGGGGTTGCCAAGGAAGTGTGTGTAGCGGCAGCACCGAAAAGCTTCTATTGTCCTTTGGTGCTAGGGACCACTCTGTTGCGGACCGTTTCAGCATAAAAGGGGAAAAATCCGTTTAGGCGATAATCCCCTTTCTTAGAGACAGGCACAGCTACTGCAGGACACCAAACTCCCGATCTGGACAAGAAATAATACTCCGAACTGGAACAGCTGAACAAGAAAAGCATACAATCCGCTTACACTCCTGGCAGTCAGCTTACAATCCAATTCCCCCCAAGAACGAGACGACACTTCATTTTGAGGGTTAAACAGGAACTCTGGACTGGCTCATCCAGCCTGGCTTTTATTTCCAACTCACACATACAGGCCACACCCAGGGGGAGGCATAAAAGAACCAATGACATAGATGTTACATCCCACACATCCCCTCCCCTTAGTGTGACACATAATCCCATTATGCATACAGTTTAAAATATACTTTTACACAACTTTCATAACTTTAAAACCATACATCACATCCACATAAAAACCACATATTCAGACTCAGCATACTTTAAACATAAACACTCTCAAAAATCATACCAATCCCTTCAGTAAATAAAAAGTTACACGGAAGTCCTTTTATGACCGACCGCAAGCACCTTTGTTTGCCCAAAATAGTTCCATGGATTTGGGCTGTGCGGTCGGTCCCTTCCTGGTATAAAAACGACTAAGTCCCGTTCGAAGTGTGTTCGGTACTTCGACTTTAGTCGAAGTGTCGAAGTGCAGTCGATGGTACAGGTCGGCGGTGTTCGAGTTAAAATGGCCGCCGCCACGTGGTCCTTTGTCCGATGTCGGTCACTTCGACGACTTCGACACCTTCGGCAACTTCGGCTGCATCCGAAGTGCCCTCTAGTAAGTGCCCATCCTTCTCCCATAGTCATTAAATGGGCGAACACTGTTCTTAAAGGGCCCAATCTCCCAGGGCCATAATCGCTGGGCAGGAGGCTAGCAACCAGGCCTCTCCAGTTCACAGTGGCGAAGCTGGTTTCGCCACACTTCTCCCCTTTACCCATTAGACTAACAGGGTACCTGACCTTCTGCCGGTCAGTGCCCTGGTTAGTCCAGCAACCCACCCATACAACAGAAACAACAGAGCAGCCCACCCACAATAAACGGTTACTACACCTGGGTGAGGGAGAATCTTGTCCAGGTTCAGGTGCCTCACCACTGCTGTGTGGGAGACTGGTAGGCTGCCTTGATGGGTTGCTGAGGGGGCAGAGACCAGCGGTACTCTGTCCTGTTGCCAGCACTACCACGGGAGTAGTCTGGTTGGGGCCTGGTTGCTGGAGACCGATTGTCTCCCCTTGGGATATATTGCTCTGTGGCTGGGGAACAGGACCGACCGTCCCTACCCCATGTGCTGTAAGTGCAGAGACTACGGTCCCATCTGCACAGATGTGGGGCTTAACATCTCCCCTTGGTGGGTTAGGCTGCCGTGGGAGAGAGGGTGTAACAAGCTCCTCTCTCTGGACGGTGAACTGCCGCTGGTGAGAGGGGTTAGCAGGCTCCTCTCCCTGACACTCTCTCTGCTGGTGGAAAGGGAGACCAGCTGTCTCCCCTTTCCTTCTCTTGTCCTGCTGCTGGGGTGCGAGACTGACTGTCTCTGCTCCCTGCCGGACACACTGCCGCTGGGGAGGACGGACGACACCATCAGCTCCCTGGGGTACACACTGCCGCTGGGGAGGAAGGACGGCACCTTCGGCTCCCTGGGGTACACACTGCCGCTGGGGAGGAAGGACGACACCTTCTGCTCCCTGGGACACACACTGCCGCTGGGGAGGGAGGACGCTGCTCTCCGCTCCCTTCACTTCACACTGCCTTCTTGGCATCTCACTTTGCTGCTGGGGGGCAGGAACAACAACCTCTGCCCCCTGTAACTCAGCCTGCCGCTGGGGAGGACGGACGACACCATCAGCTCCCTGGGGTACACACTGCCGCTGGGGAGGAAGGACGGCACCTTCGGCTCCCTGGGGTACACACTGCCGCTGGGGAGGAAGGACGACACCTTCTGCTCCCTGGGACACACACTGCCGCTGGGGAGGGAGGACGCTGCTCTCCGCTCCCTTCACTTCACACTGCCTTCTTGGCATCTCACTTTGCTGCTGGGGGGCAGGAACAACAACCTCTGCCCCCTGTAACTCAGCCTGCCGCTGGGGAGGGAGGACGACACCATCCGCTCCCTGGGTTACACACTGCCGCTGGGGAGGATGGACGACACCATCCGCTCCCTGGGTTACACACTGCCGCTGGGGAGGAAGGACTGCACCTTCTGCTCCCTGGGGCACACACTGCCGCTGGGGAGGATGGACGACACCATCAGCTCCCTGGGGTACACACTGCCGCTGGGGAGGAAGGACGGCACCTTCTGCTCCCTGGGACACACACTGCCGCTGGGGAGGATGGACGACACCATCAGCTCCCTGGGGTACACACTGCCGCTGGGGAGGATGGACGACACCATCAGCTCCCTGGGGTACACACTGCCGCTGGGGAGGAAGGACGACACCTTCTGCTCCCTGGGACATACACTGCCGTTGGGGATCTGGGCCGGAATTTAATAGTTCTACATAGTCCATCTCCAGCCCTTGTTCCATGGCAGCGAAACGGCGGAGGTCTTGTCCCAGTCCAATAGATCTCGGGCCCTGTAACATCTCACTCCGGTAATGCACGATAGCCCAGTGCCGTGACTCTGCTGGACTGCCGAAGTCGACGTCTTCTGTTAGGGCCTTCCACAACAGGCCAGGGCTAGTGTAGTGATCCCCCTCCGGCTGGATGCCCTCTGCCCTCCACGTCTCTGGCTGGACAGTGCCCGGTATGAGACGTCCAGGCTCAGTTCCCTTTCCACAAGGTACTCAAGTTGTCTTACCCGCTCCCCTCCGGGTTGGTCCCCCAGAAGCGGCATCCGCCAGGCCATTTGTTCCTCCAACAGGTATGCGGCACCAGGAAAGTGCTGCTGCCGTTGATACTGGACTTCTTCCCGGGCATCATACCATAATCTTATCCGGGCATTATCTCTCCATTCTAATTCACTCTCTTCCTCAGGTGTGTGTGTTGCCCAGGTGTGCGTGTTGCCCATTTTCCCAAAATCCTTCGTAGATAGGGGCGCTGTACGGGTACTGGCGTTGCCCTCACTTTGTAATCCAGGAATGGTGTTGTCTGTAGCTGTCCCTCTGGTTGTAGGAACGATCCCGTCGCTTGCCACCAATTGTTGCGGACCGTTTCAGCATAAAAGGGGAAAAATCCGTTTAGGCGATAATCCCCTTTCTTAGAGACAGGCACAGCTACTGCAGGACACCAAACTCCCGATCTGGACAAGAAATAATACTCCGAACTGGAACAGCTGAACAAGAAAAGCATACAATCCGCTTACACTCCTGGCAGTCAGCTTACAATCCAATTCCCTCCAAGAACGAGACGACACTTCATTTTGAGGGTTAAACAGGAACTCTGGACTGGCTCATCCAGCCTGGCTTTTATTTCCAACTCACACATACAGGCCACACCCAGGGGGAGGCATAAAAGAACCAATGACATAGATGTTACATCCCACACATCCCCTCCCCTTAGTGTGACACATAATCCCATTATGCATACAGTTTAAAATATACTTTTACACAACTTTCATAACTTTAAAACCATACATCACATCCACATAAAAACCACATATTCAGACTCAGCATACTTTAAACATAAACACTCTCAAAAATCATACCAATCCCTTCAGTAAATAAAAAGTTACACGGAAGTCCTTTTATGACCGACCGCAAGCACCTTTGTTTGCCCAAAATAGTTCCATGGATTTGGGCTGTGCGGTCGGTCCCTTCCTGGTATAAAAACGACTAAGTCCCGTTCGAAGTGTGTTCGGTACTTCGACTTTAGTCGAAGTGTCGAAGTGCAGTCGATGGTACAGGTCGGCGGTGTTCGAGTTAAAATGGCCGCCGCCACGTGGTCCTTTGTCTGATGTCGGTCACTTCGACGACTTCGACGACTTCGACACTTCGGCAACTTCGGCTGCATCCGAAGTGCCCTCTAGTAAGTGCCCATCCTTCTCCCATAGTCATTAAATGGGCGAACACTGTTCTTAAAGGGCCCAATCTCCTAGGGCCATAATCGCTGGGCAGGAGGCTAGCAACCAGGCCTCTCCAGTTCACAGTGGCGAAGCTGGTTTCGCCACACACTCGACAACGAGCTGTAGGTGAATAGCTTGGGGGTATTTGACCAGGTCAGGGAGCCCCAGGCCGCTTTGTGTTTTGGGTTTTATTAGAATGTCGTATTTTACCCTGGCTGACCGGTTCTGCCAGACGTATTTCGTGAAAGCTCTGCGTATCTTAGCGAAAAAGGTCTGGGGAACGAAGACCGGGAGCGTCTGTAGTAAATAGAGAAAGCGTGGGAGTACGTTCATTTTAAGAACATTCACTCTGCTGAGCCAGGTGATATGTGGCACTGACCATTCGTCCAGATTCTTAAGTAAGCATTCTAGAAGGGGGGGGGAAGTTGTGTCTAAATGTATGAGAAATGTCTGCAGTGATCCAGATGCCTGGATACTTGATCGCGTCTTTACACCATTGGAATGGGAATTGCAATTGCGTCTTCAGAGATGTGATCAAGGTGCGGTCACATCCAAGGTGCAATATTTTGGATTTTATATAATTGATTCAGAGGTTTGAGAGCTTAATTCCTTTAGAATTCCTGCATAATGGCTGAGAGTGAAAATTGTGGGATCTGAATTGTGAATAGTAAGTTGTCAGCATAGGCGGAGATGCTGCTTTCTCCCCACTTGCCACCTATTCCGACGATGTCTGGCCACTCCCACACTTTAGAAAGGGTTCCAGGCTTAACACGAACAGCAGTGGTGAAAGAGAGCATCCTTGTCGGGTGCCATTTCGTATCAGGAACAGGCTTGACAGTGTGATATTCACATATGCCCATGCCGATTGGATTCTTGTACAAGGCCTCGATCCATGCCCACATGTTCGGGCCGAATCCCAGCAGTTGTAATGTCGCAAACAAGAAGGTCCAATCTACCTGTCGAAATGCCTTCTCCACATCTGTGGATACCAGGAGTGAGGGCGAAGATCTTGTTCGAGTTGCATGTATCAAATGTATTACTTTGGTAGTGTTATCTCTGGCTTCCCTGTTTTTGACAAACCCCACCTGGTCCGGGTGGATCAGTTTCGGAAGGATAGGTTGGATGCGGAGAGCTAGAATCTATGCAAAGAGTTTCAGGTTGGCGTTCAAGAGGGAGATTGGCCTGTAGCTTGGGCATGCTGTGGGGTCTTTGCCCTCCTTTGGCAGCACCACTATGTGTGCTATTAATGTGTTGGGGTCGAGGGATCCAACATCCTTGATAGTGCTGAACCTGGTAAGTAAGTTTGGCATAAGGGCTTTGTAGTAGTTTCTGTAATATTTGATGGTGAAGCCATCTGGTCCATGGCTCTTTCCATTTTTGGCTAGTTTCAGAGCCAGGGACAGCTTTTCCGCTGTAATCAGATCTTTCAGGGAGCAAATCGTGTCTGCGTCGATTCTGGATTTGAGGTGCGTTTAGTAAGTATATATAAGTCGGGGTGTCCGGGTCCCATGTTGTATTTGGGTAGGTTGTACAGGGAGTCGTAGTACAGGTGGAATCCTTCCGCTATTGACTTCAGGGTGACGCAGATGGTTCTGGTGGGCTTAATTTTTTAAATAAAGCACTTCTGCCTGTTTTTCCTCAAGACTCTCACTAGCATTTTACAGCTTTTGTTTCCATTTTCACAGAATGCTTTTTGGGCCAAGCCGAATTGGAAGGCGATTTTTTGGGAAAGGTGTGAATTCAGGTCCGCCCTGGCTGTTACCAGTTGTTTATATGTGTCTTTGTCTAGCATGGTTTTATGTCGCTGTTCCAGGTCTGCTATTTTCAGAGAAAGGTCAGCTGTTTCTAGTGCGTGTTGTTTTTTGCGTTGTACTCCATGTCAAATCAGAAAACCTTGGACTGTGCATTTTTGTGCCTCCCAGATCATTTCTGGAGCAGAGTCTGGCATGTGGTTTGTGAGGAAGAATTTATTTAACTGGGACTGCACTTCCTTTTTGATCAGAGGGTCTTCTATCAACGACTCATTGAGTCTCCACACCCATTGTTTCTGGTAGGGGGTAGGTCAAGTGATTGTGATGATGACCTGTGCATGGTCCAACCAGGACATTGGCTGAAAGTAAGTCGTCCAGGTGGCGATGTTGAAGGAAAAAATAATCGATACGTGAGTAAGAGTTGTGGAGTGGGGAATAGAATGTGTAGTCTTTCTCGGTATGGTGTAGGGTGCTCCAGCAGTCTGACAGTTGGAATTTGTGCAGGGATGATCTCATGACCCTGAGTACATGGCCCTGTAGGGTTGAGTGTCCCATTAAGGTGTCTAGTATGGGCTTGAGTGGTGTGTTGAAATTGCCGCATAGTATAAGGTTGCCTTCACCGAAGGATTCCAGTGCTGAGAGAGCTTTTGTGAGGAAGGTTTTTGTCCTTTGAGGTTAGCAAATGTAAAGCGTGAATTGTGTATCGTACCCTTCAGAAAGATATATCTGCCCTCTGGATCCGCAATTTCTGCTTCTTTCTGGAATGGAACTTCTGCTGACAAGAGAATCGATGTCCCTTTGATTTTCGAGTCGGGGTTGGTGGCATGAAATCCGAGCGGAAAGTGTTTTTTTGAGAATCTGGGTTGCTTATGCGTCATGAAGTGCGTTTCCTGGAAGAACGCAACAGAGATGTGTAAGGCCTTCCGTTCTCGCAGCACCCTTGCTCGCTTCTGTGGGTAGTTGAGTCCTTTTGTGTTGACTTTGTAGAGTGTGAGGGCAGGCCGAGGTCGTCTCCCAGCACTGGCGAGGAGGCAGAGAGAGGGTACCAACATGGTAAGGTAGATGGGGATGGGAAAGGGGTGGGTTTGTGTGTGGTAGGGAGAGGGGATAAGGTGAGGGAAGAGATAGAAAGAGCAGAAGAGCACAACGAAGATAGAGAACAAAGAGGAGAAAAAAAGAGGAGGGAAAAAAAGGGGGTGGAGAAGGGGAATGGGATGTTCAAGAGGGAGGTTTAGAGAGTACTCTGCATGTGCCTTCAGCAGGGGTTGGAAGGGCGGAAAATCATGGTGGTTATAGTGCCAGTGGAGTCTCGGGGTTGTTTGTGCTATATGGGGTGCGCGAGGGAGAGAAGCCCTGGACGTAGAAGGTGCGTCGTCTCCAGGTTCTGGTTCACCCTTTTGAATATGAGGGAAAGACAGTACAAAAAAAAGGGGTAGTTTACCTCTGGAGAGAAGGGTTACCAGCAACCCTATCCAGTGGTGTGGCAGTAAACCCGTGGGGGCGTGGGTGGTGTGTCTCAGATCAAGAGCACTAGTTAGGTGTTTTGACTGTTACAACAAGTGGTGGGGTCATCTGAGCACTACTACCAATGAACAAGGATATAGTAAAAACAACGAAAACAGAGCATCAAGTCAACTTTAACAACATTTTTCAAAAGTTTTCAATGACTTGTTAGTGTATCCTAAGTTGTACCTACAATTGAAGAACCTATTGAAACCCTTTAGAGACTTGTTCTTTCCTTTACACTTTTGTCTTGTTAGTATTAATTATTAGCAGTTGCTTGATTAAGACTGAGTAAGACTCCCTCTAGGCGGTGATGTGGGTAGCTTAGAGGAGATAAAAATAAAAGTGGCAGTTTTGCTGGTGTAAGCTGTGTGTATAGTGAAACTGTGTACATGTGGGCTGCCCAGCTGGCTACCCGTCAGCCCTTCTGTTTTGGTTGATAGTGTGGGGTGTCTGGGCTTTCCCCAGGTGGTAATTCTAAGCAGCTAGGAGGTGAGCTCATCTGTTGTTTGTCAGTGCTAGGGCTCTCTGCAGGTAATGCTGCCGTTCATTGGGATAGGGGCTTCTGTGAGGACTGAGGGTCCAGTATGATGGCTCATGACTTATACGTGCACGCCCATGCATGCATGGCATCTGTGTTGACTGAGGCAGTGTGGGGTTATTAGGGTAGGCCGTGGGTCATAGTGTGTGAGCTGAATTGTGCGACTTTCAGAGACTGCCACTGGTGTCAGCATAGTTTGGTTGTCATCTGTCTGAGCTAGAGAGTCGGTGTGCTTTATGCGTCAGTGTGATATCCTGTTATGTATCCGAACTTTTGTGTCTGGTCTTCGTAATCTCCGTCTGTAGAGTGGATTTTACCTCGTGCACAATCGTTTGGAGATTATCCTGTAACGGCACCCCGGACATAAAAGGGGTTAAAAGCCGTTTAGTAGATATTCCCTTCCAGATATATAGGCAGCTACCAAAGACACCAATCAGCTGAACAGGAAACCAAATGAATGCCGTAAAGAGCCGAATAGGAAAAACCATACGAATAGGTTTACACTCCTAGCAGTCGAACTGGAATAGCATACAATAAATCCCCCCAAGAACGAGACAAGGCTCTGTTTTGAGGGTCAAGCAGAAACAGACGGAGCTGTGTTTTTATTGTTCTTATATACACATTCTTACACATTAGTACCACCCACAGGGTTTTGTGGAACATCCAATCAAACACGTAATATCCGTTTTAATATACACTCCCATTCATTCCAGCAAAATCCTCCCCTCTGCCTGTGATATAATTACTGAACACAATGGGCTAACATAATTATCACAGGCAGGAAAATACACAGTTTTACACAATATGCATAACTTTAAAAGTATACATCACATTCACATGAATCAGCATACTCTAAATACAAACATACTCAAAAATCAGACAATTCCCTCTAGTGGTTTAAAAGTTACCAGTCTGGGGAGGCTCTGTCTCTTGTGCCAACATCTGCTTGC